>NC_134401.1:91560696-91909844 GCF_050003625.1 Haematobia irritans | reverse complement strand
TCGTCTTCTAAATTGTAAGTTAGTCCATACGTGGTATATATTAGAAAAAAACAGATTAAATACGTATATAATTCAGTTCTTGTGGTATATAGGGAAGTCTACAAACAATTACGAACGTATATGAAGTTTTGTGCTTTAATTAGAGAGCCAGAATTGAAATATGGTGGTCGCTTTACACAATTATGAACCGATATGGACCACTTTTTGGCATTAGTGATATAGGATAAGTTCATCTAGGGGCTATATATAACTATAGGCCGATATTGCCCAATTTTGGAACGTTTTCTAGCAGCACAATGTACCAAATTTAATCCAAATCGGACGAATTTTGCTCCGGAGGTCATATCTGGGATCGGTTTATATGGGGGCAATATAGAATTATGGGCCGATATGGACCCCTTTTTGCATGGTTGGTAGAGACCATATACTAACACGACATATAAAATTTTAACCGGATCGGATGAATTTTGTCCCTCCAAGAGGCTCCAGAGGTCAAATCTGGGGATTGGTTTATATGTGCGATATATATTATTATGGACCGATATGGATAAATTTTTGCATTGTTGTTAGAGACCATATACTAATACCACGTACCAAATTTCAACCAGACCGGAGAATTTTGCTCCTCCAAGAGGCTCCGGAGGTCAAATCAGGGGGTCGGTTTGTATGTCGTCGTCCTACTCTCCTTGAGTAGTTCTTCAGTATTTTTCTTATCTGAGTCACCTCGTAGTATTTTCGTCTCACTTCCGGTCGTTTTTGAAGTTCACTTGCTTATGTGTCTTATCGCCAGTTTATTTGCCTTTACATTTATTTGCCTTTAGTTATGTCCCGGCATCCATAGGATGCGGTTCGTTCCGTATTCTGAATATTCGTTGATCATGCTTTTGAATTCGAATACGATTTGCAGTTGACCTCTGGCAATCTGGCATGGTCTCGTGCTAGTCGTTTAACACATTCCGTTATGTCACGTGCTTTTACCTTCAGGATTGTGCTGGGGTTCGGTAATATGCATAGTCTCCTACTCTCACCCATCTTCGATCTATCAGTGTAGCAGTTACTTCCTCCCTGGCATCTGTTCTGGAGTCCCATTCTCCCCAGATCACTTTCCTATGTGTTCTAGTTCTTATCGCCAGTTCATTTGCCTTTAGGTTTTCTCTTATTCCGGTATCTATATGATGCGGTTCGTGCCGTATTCCGAGTATTCGTTGGCCATGTTTTTGCATTCGAATAAGGTTCGCGATCGAATCATATTGTCTGCTATTGCCTTCACTACCTTTTGCCAAACTATGAAAATGTTTAAGTTTTGTGGCCTTGTGTTATTTTCGAGCAATTGTACAAATTCAGTTGGGTTACGTACAAGGCCGTAGCCAGGATTTTAATTCGGGGGGGGGGTTCAACTTTAAAAAAAATATTCATATAATCTCATGTGTAGAAAATTTTATTTATGTATAGGTATGTATACAATATTTTTATAATATTAAATTGAGCCGACGGGCTTTTTGGGCAGCAAATAAATCAATGACTTCTTTAGTCGGCACATTTATTCGGCGATGAACCGAAATTAATGCAAATCCATTGAGTCTACTCTCGCTAGTCGAATTTCCATGTGGGAAGAAAATCTCGATTTTGTAAAAGACATAGTCAAAAACAGGATTTTATTGAACTTTAAGAATGTTTTAGTCGAAAAAAGAATGCGATTCTATATTATCGATTTTTTATTTCGGTAGAAAATGTTGTCAAAATTTTATTTCTATATAGAATTTTTCCAAAATTTTATTTTTATAGAAAATTTTGTCAAAATTTTATTTCAATTGAATATTTTGTAAAAATTTTATTTCTATAGGAAATTTTTGCAAAATTTTATTTCTATAGAAAAAATTTTGCAAAATTTTATTTCTATAGAAAATTTTTGCAAAATTTTATTTATATAGAAAATTTTGTCAAAATTTTATTTTCTTTAAAATTCAGTCTCTTGACAATAATCTTCCAGTGAAATTTTTGTTGGAATTTAGTAAAAAGTACCTTTCCGCTCAAAAAATACCTTTTTTGTACTTTCTTAAAAATTGTATTTTCCATCCCTGAGTAACTGGCAAAATGACCAAAATTTTTAAAAGAATATGCACGTTTGGAAATATCTCTTTATTGCACTCTCCAAGTGCTTCCATCGCTGAATTAGGCAGGTTCTTTTTGCAGTTTTGCGCCATTTCATTTACACATGTGTCTTTGGCTGTTTCGTTGTTGTTGCTATGGCCAAACAAAGCGAGTCATATTCACAAAAAGACAACAAACACACATAAAAAGCAGAAAGACATTTTCCAAAAATTAAATTTGTGGTGCGAGAACAAAAACAATTTGTTTTTTTTTATCGTCGTTTGACGGGCTTTTCAACTATGATTTGTGCAAGTTTTATAGGTAAGCGTTTTTCAAAATAAAACCTTAAGCTTTTCTTCAACATCTTCGATAAGATTTTTCTATGCGGCTAAAAATAAATATTTATTTATATAAAAATATTCATTCATTTCGGGGGGGTTTGATCCCCCTCATCCCCCCCCCCCCCTGAATACGGCCTTGGTTACGTACTTCTGCCTGCAGGATTGGGCTATGGTGCGGTAATCAGAATAAGATCTTGGTGTCTGGGTCCTCTCCTATTATCCTTTGATAGTTCGCCATGTTTCCTGTTTCCGACATCTTCACTCTCATAGTAACTATGGTGGCTACGTTTTTTATCCGAACCTCTATAGGTCTTAAGTGCAGTATCGTCTCCAAAGATCTCGTTGACGTGTTCTTTATTGCCCCAATTATGCCAAGGCAACATGCCCCGTTGGACCCGTTGTAAAATTTCTATGTTGCACTTCCTCTCCTTTGATGTCCGCCAGACTATCGACGTATGTGTCAGAATTGGCCTTATTACGCTCTCATGTATCAAGTGCGCAACCTTTGGATTCAGGCCCCATTTAGAGCCAACAACCAGGGAAGGAGTATGCTCACCTCACCTAGAACAAAATGTTATTTTTGAATGATGAATATGTAACATATTTTTCGCAACCAAGTTATTTACTTAGTATTACGATAGATATTCCGCTTTTTACCATGGTGTCACGCGTTAAAAGGACCTAATTAGTCTATTACTCCATCGAAATACGGGAAGATAATGCTTCCTTTAAAAATTATTAGGGCCCCTTAGAATCTGGACTAGGAACCAACATTACGTATATCGGAACAAAGTAACATGGTAAAATTTCATATGAAATAATGTGATAAAAATTCCAGGAAATTCTTGCACTTAATTGCCAGGAAATCGGGCAAAATCCCGGTAATTCCAGTTCCCGGAAACCCCTATTGCCTGACGAAAACTGCTACTGTGTCAATGGATATCTTTCCCAGACCATGATTCAATATCATATAGCATGGTCTTACCTCTTTTCACCGTCTTATAAAACACTAGGTTTCAATAGAGTCAATGCATGTGATGGAGGAAACCACTTCACATCCGTGGTAAATGCTAGAACTGCTTGACTCTCAAATGCATATGGGAGAGTATGATATCAAAGCCATAATAGAATGATGATGATTTCAAAAGCATTTGCAGCAGCACTTTCAATTGAAAGTGCAAACCGTAATTGGATTTGCGGCTACATCTATCAGTTTCTACTGAAACTAAAGCGAACATAAGATCGACTATGAATTGGTAAAGACTACATGCTAGGAAGATAAATTCTTATCGCATGATGTGATATTGGAAATTTCAGTGGTTTCTAATCAACTCGATTGTCAACTACAAATAAAATATAAAAGATAATTTAAAATGTATTATTTGGTAATGGAGCAAAAAAATTGCGCTGACAGTGTACTTGGATTATAATTAAACAAATGTGGCTTTGAATATCAAAGGGTTGATGCATTTTTACTGCATGTTTACTTATATTTTTTGAGGCAAATTTTACTGGCTTTAGCCAACGAATTCTCCTTTAGAGCAATTTTACGTATCATATCACCTAAGATAATTTAGACTTTAGTGCCATTTTCATATAAAGGGTGATTTGTTAAGAGCTTGATAACTTTTTTTTTTAAAAAAACGCATAAAATTTGCAAAATCTCATCGGTTCTTTATTTGAAACGTTAGATTGGTCCATGACATTTACTTTTTGAAGATAATTTCATTTAAATGTTGACCGCGGCTGCGTCTTAGGTGGTCCATTCGGAAAGTCCAATTTTGGGCAACTTTTTCGAGCATTTCGGCCGGAATAGCCCGAATTTCTTCGGAAATGTTGTCTTCCAAAGCTGGAATAGTTGCTGGCTTATTTCTGTAGACTTTAGACTTGACGTAGCCCCACAAAAAATAGTCTAAAGGCGTCAAATCGCATGATCTTGGTGGCCAACTTACCGGTCCATTTCTTGAGATGAATTGTTCTCCGAAGTTTTCCCTCAAAATGGCCATAGAATCGCGAGCTGTGTGGCATGTAGCGCCATCTTGTTGAAACCACATGTCAACCAAGTTCAGTTCTTCCATTTTTGGCAACAAAAAGTTTGTTAGCATCGAACGATAGCGATCGCCATTCACCGTAACGTTGCGTCCAACAGCATCTTTGAAAAAATACGGTCCAATGATTCCACCAGCGTACAAACCACACCAAACAGTGCATTTTTCGGGATGCATGGGCAGTTCTTGAACGGCTTCTGGTTGCTCTTCACTCCAAATGCGGCAATTTTGCTTATTTACGTAGCCATTCAACCAGAAATGAGCCTCATCGTAAAGCGCGAAACACATTTCGAACCGAACACTGATTTTGGTAATAAAATTCAATGATTTGCAAGCGTTGCTCGTTAGTAAGTCTATTCATGATGAAATGTCAAAGCATACTGAGCATCTTTCTCTTTGACACCATGTCTGAAATCCCACGTGATCTGTCAAATACTAATGCATGAAAATCCTAACCTCAAAAGAATCACCCTTTAGCTTCTTTAGTCTCTAACTGCGACACCCTAGGAAAAAATCGCCTCTGTAACATATACCCCCAAACGTATTCTGCTTCAAGCATATATATGTTCAGAATGTGTACAAACACAACATTATTTTTATACCCTAAGGTTAATATACCGGCTATCATACAAAACCTTTTTTCGGGAGGTTCAAGTGTGGTTCATTGTTGGGTTTAATGAACTGCCTGAATTTATTCTGATAATTGGTTGATAGTTTTGCTGCAAGTAGAGGATGCTGATGAGGAATGTGGTAATTCCGAAACGTGCGTCCATCCAACCATCTTGCAGTCTATAGGGCTTTGCCCAAATAAATTTGACAAACATTCTTTTCCTCTGTTGGTTAAGCTACACTTGTAGTTTAGTCAATGTATGGTTTTAAGCTGCAATAAAAACCACAACAAAATTTTATTTTTATAGAATTTTTTTTTTAAAACTTTATTTCTATCGAAAATTTTGTCAAAATTTTATTTCGATAGAAAATTTTCTCAAAATTTTATTTCTATAGAAAATTTTGTCAAAAGTTTATGTCTATAGAAAATTTTATCAAACTGAATTATATACGTATTTGATCGATCTTTTTTGATTTAATATATACCACGTATGAACTTACATACAATTTAGAAGACGGTCTTAGGAGGTTTAAGATACCTTGCCATCGGCAAGCGTTACCGCAACTTAAGTAATTCGATTGTGGGTGGCAGTGTTTAGAAGAAGTTTCTACGCAATCCATGGTGGAGGGTACATAAGCTTCGGCCTGGCCGAACTTACGGCCGTATATACTTGTTTTTTATTGAATGTTTTAGTAGTACACCCTCAAAAAAAATCGCTTCTCTAACATATGTTCCAAACATATTTTGCAGGAAGCACATATATTATTGGATAGTGCCGAAACATTAATATGTTTGTTTTATGTGAACATATTATATGTTTGGAAGCGTTTGAACCCAAAAATATTATATGCTTGGAAGAATTTTCCCCAAAGAAGATTGTGCTCATTCCCCCACATAATTTTCACTTCCACGAAATTTTTAGTTCTTGGTACCTTTTTCTGTAATACAAATAATGTTGAAGAAATTATTCAATTTTATAATTTTTTAAAATTTTACCTTTCGCCTGGACGGAGAATCGAACCGAGGGCCATACAGTTTGTAAGACAACACACTCTCCACTGGGATAAGTAGCAGTTATAGTCACCAGTAGACAATTATCGTTATAAGTTACATTTATGTAGCATAGTTTGCAGCGCCCACGAGCCCATGCAAACATAACATTATTTAAAAGAAACATACATTTGTTGGCCACGTGGAGCTGTGGTTAGCATGTCTGCCTTGCATGCAAAGGGTCGTGGGTTCAATTGCTGCTCCGACCGAACCAATTTTTGTTGTAATTTAGACATTTATACTATATTAAATTTTTATATGAAACTTCGAAATGTGGGTTATTAAATATTTACAGTCAGAAACAGTGCTTGATATAAACGAAATGGCTTTTGAATAAAATATTATTTTTTTATTGCAAAACTAACAATTTTATAACAAACAAGTATATACGGCCGTAAGTTCGGCCAGGCCGAATCTTATGTACCCTCCACCATGGATTGCGTAGAAACTTCTACGAAAGACTGTCATCCACAATCGAAATACTTGTATTGTGGTATCTTAAAACTTCTTAACATCGTTTTCTAAATTGTGAGTTAGTCCATATGTGGTATATATTAGTCAAAAAAAGTTATGTATAGGTAAGTCCACAAATAATTACGAATCGATATAGAGAGCCAGAATTGAAATATGGGGGTCACTTATATGGGGGCTATATACAATTATGAACTTGATATGGATCAATTTTTGTGTGATTGGAAATCGATTTATCTGAGGGATATATATAACTATAGACCGATATGGACCTAGTTAGGCATGGTTGTTAACGACCCTATACTAGCACAATGTACCAAATTTCAACTCACTCGGATGAAATTTGCTCCTCCAAGAGGCTCCAAAACCAAATCTCGGGATCAGTTTATATGGGGCTATATATGATTATGGACTGATATGGACCACTCTTGGCATGGTTGTTAAATATCATATACGATCACCACGTACCAAATTTCAAGCAGATCGGATGAATTTTGCTTCTCCAAAAGGCACCGGAGGTCAAATCTGAGGATCGGTTTATATGGGAGCTATATATAATTATGGGCTGATAGGAACCAATTCCTGCATGGTTGTTGGATACCATATACTAACATCACGTACCAAATTTCAACCGAATGGAAAGAATTTTGCTCTTCCAAGGGGCTCTGGAGGTCAAATCTGGGAATCGGTTTATATGGGGCCTATATATAATTATGGACCGATTTAGTCCAATTTCTGCATGGGAGTTTGAGGCCATATATTAACACCACGTACCAAATTTCAACTGAATCAGATGAATTTTGGTCTTCCAAGAGGCTCCGGAGGTCAAATCTGGTGATCGGTTTATATGGGGGCTATATATAATTATGGACCGATGTGGACAAATTGTTGCATGGTTGTTAGAGACCATATACTAACACCATGTACCAAATTTCAGCCGGATCGGATAAAATTTGCTTCTCTTAGAGGCCTTGCAAGTCAAATCGGTTAATCGGTTTATATGGGGGCTATATATAATTATGGACCGATGTGAACCAATTTTTGCATGGTTGTTAGAGACCATATACTAACACCATGTACCAACTTTCAGCCGGATAGGATGAAATTTGCTTCTCTTAGAGGCCTCACAAGCCAAATCGGGGGATCGGTTTATATGGGGGCTATATATAATTATGGACCGATGTGGACCAATTTTTGCATGGTTGTTACAGACCATTTACTAACACCATGTACCAAATTTCAGCCGGATCGGATGAAATTTGCTTCTCTTAGAGGCCTCGCAAGCCAAATCGGGGGATCGGTTTATATGGGGGCTATATATAATTATAAACCGATGTGGACCAATTTTTGCATGGTTGTTAGAGACCATATACTAACACCATGTACCAAATTTCAGCCGGATCGGATGAAATTTGCTTCTCTTAGAGGCCTCGAAAGCCAAATTTGGGGGTCCGTTTATATGGGGGCTATACGTAAAAGTGGACCGATATGGCCCATTTGCAATACCATCCGACCTACATCAATAACAACTACTTGTGCCAAGTTTCAAGTCGATAGCTTGTATCGTTCGGAAGTTAGCGTGATTTCAACAGACGGACGGACGGACGGACGGACGGACATGCTCAGATCGACTCAGAATTTCACCACGACCCAGAATATATATACTTTATGGGGTCTTAGAGCAATATTTCGATGTGTTACAAACGGAATGACAAAGTTAATATACCCCCCATCCTATGGTGGAGGGTATAAAAACTGTTTTTGGTATAAAAGTTTGAAATTTTGGAAGAAAATCAAAAACTCTAACAAAAGAAGAGTATAAACATACATAAATAATTTTATAATGTACACATAAATTTATTTAGGCGTGAACCGTTTTTTTACTAGCATTTTACACCATTTTAAATGCCTTTAAAACTTATCGTGTTTTGTACTTAATTTCATTTTTATACCCTCCATCATAGGATGGGGGTATATTAACTTTGTCATTCCGTTTGTAACACATCGAAATATTGCTCTAAGACCCCATAAAGTATATATATTCTGGGTCGTGGTGAAATTCTGAGTCGATCTAAGCATGTCCGCCCGTCCGTCCGTCCGTCCGTCCGTCTGTTGAAATCACGATATCTTCCGAACGAAACAAGCTATCGACTTGAAACTTGGCACAAGTAGTTGTTATTGATGTAGGTCGGATGGTATTGAAAATGGGCCATATCGGTCCACTTTTACGTATAGCCCCCATATAAAGGGACCCTCAGATTTGGCTTGTGGAGCCTCTATCAGAAGCATATTTCATCCGATCCGGCTGAAATTTGGTATATGGTGTTGGTATATGGTCTCTAACAACCATGTAAAAATTGGTCCACATCGGTCAATAATTATATATAGCCCCCATATAAACCGATCCCCAGATTTGGCTTGCGGAGCCAAAAAGAGAAGCAAATTTCATCCGATCCGGCTGAAATTTGGTACATGGTGTTGGTATAGGGTCTCTAACAACCATGCAAAAATTGGTTCACATCGGTCCATAATTATATATAGCCCCCATATAAACCGATCCCCAGATTTGGCTTGTGGAGCCTCTAAGAGAAGCATATTTCATCCGATCTGACTGAAATTTGGTACATGGTGTTGGTAAATGGTCTCTAACAATCATGCAAAAATTGGTCCACATCGGTCCATAATTATATATAGCCCCCATATAAACCGATCCCCAGATTTGGCTTGCGGAGCCTCAAAGAGAAGAAAGTTTCATCCGATCCGGCTGAAATTTGGTACATGATGTTGCTATATATGGTCTCTAACAACCATGCAAAAATTGGTCCATATCGGTCCTTAATTATATATAGCCCCCATATAAACCGATCCCCAGATTTGGCTTGTGGAGCCTCTAAGAGAAGCATATTTCATCCGATCTGACTGAAATTTGGTACATGGTGTTGGTAAATGGTCTCTAACAATCATGCAAAAATTGGTCCACATCGGTCCATAATTATATATAGCCCCCATATAAACCGATCCCCAGATTTGGCTTGCGGAGCCTCAAAGAGGAGCAAATTGCATCCGATCCGGCTGAAATTTGGTACATGGTATTGGTATATGGTCTCTAACAACCGTGCAAAAATTGGTCCACATCGGTCCATAATTATATATGGCGCCCATATAAACCGATCCCCAGATTTGGGTTGCGGAGCCTCAAAGAGAAGCAAATTTCATCCGATCCGCCTGAAATTTGGTACATGATATTGGTATATGGTCTCTAACAACCGTGCAAAAATTGGTCCACATCGGTTCATAATTATATATAGCCCCCATATAAACCGATCCCCAGATTTGGCTTGCGAAGTCTCCAAGAGAAGCAAATTTCTTCCAATCCGGTTGTAATGGTGTTAGTATATGATCTTTAACAACCGTGCCAGAATTGGTCCATATCGGTCCATAATTATATATGGCCCCCATATAAAACATTCTCCAGATTTGACCTCCGGAGCCACTTGGAGGAGCAAAATTCATCCGATTCGGTTCAAATTAGGCACGTGGTGTTAGTATATGGTCGGTAACAACCATACCAAAATTGGTCCATATCGGTTCATAATCATGGTTGCCACTAGAGCCAAAAATAATCTACCAAAATTTTATTCCTATAGAAAATTTTGTCAAAATTTTATTTCTATAGAAAATTTTGTCCAAATTTTATTTCTAGAGAAAATTTTGTTAAAATTTTGTTCGGTTCATAATAAAATTGTCATCATTGTCAAAATTTTATTTTTATAGAAAATTTTATCAAAATTTTATTTCTATAGAAAATTTTGTCAAAATTTTATTTCTATAGAAAATTTTGTTCAAATTTTATTCGGTTCATAATCATGGTTGCCACTCGAGCCAAAAATAATCTACCAAGATTTTATTTCTATAGAAAATTTTGTCAAAAGTTTATTTCTATAGAAAATTTTGTTAAAATTTTATTTCTGTAGAAATTTTTGTCAAAATTTTCTTTCCATAGAAAATTTTGTCAAAATTTTTATTTCTATAGAAAATTTTGTGAAAATTTTGTTAAAATTTTATTTCTGTAGAAAATTTTGTCAAAATTTTATTATGTCTTCTTTTTTAAACTGATTTATATACGTGTTGGATCGATCTGTTTTGATTTAATATATACCACGTATGGACTTACATACAATTTAGAAGATGGTGTTAGGAGGTTTTAAGATACCTTGCCATCGGCAAGCGTTACCGCAACTTAAGTAATTCGATTGTCGATGGCAGTGTTTAGATGAAGTTTCTACGCAATCCATGATGGAGGGTACATAAGCTTCGGCCTGGCCGAACTTACGGCCGTATATACTTGTTACCTTTAAGGCCGTTAAAAATGTGTGTCCATAATGCCAAAATGATAAACAAAACACTTGTCCACGCATACATAAAATTCTCCTCTCAAGGCGAAAACACATGCTGTTTTTTTCAAATCTCTATGCTCTTGGTTCCGAATGTCTATTCTCTTTACTCCAAATACTCATTCTAATATTCAAATTAAATAATATTTAGACTTAAGCATATCCAATTTTTGGCCTTATCATAAAGCAGTTTCCCGAAACAAGATATAACCCTTTCACAGAAATTATAAACATATATATGTTTGCTCGAAACTTGTAAATTTATATATGTTTACATTCACACATATTATTTTTATGAAACATTCATGTCCCAAACATAATATATTTTAACATATTAACATATGTGTCTCAAACATTTAGTGTTAGTTTAGGAACATTACATGTTGGCACTTAAATATATTGTGTTTAAAAATTGTGACCGAAACACATTTTGTTTATATCGGAACATATGAAAAACATATTTTTCTAACAGTGTATTATTAATACTTTATAATATCCATTGTAATTATATAAATTCTTACATACTTGAATTAATTTTAACAAATTGACTAACAGAAGATTTAAAACGCATAATATTTGTTTTATTTTTGATACAATTAGGTATACTATTCTATAATTGTAGCCCTTTATAAAATTCTGTGCATTTCGTAACATATAGGGTTGTCCATCCGAGACGTATTGAATTTGTTCTGAAAGGTATTGTGGTGTGTTTCCATTTCGCATTTTTTATACCCTTCACCACTATTGTGGTACATGGTATAATAAGTTTGTGCATTTGTATGTAACGCCGAGAAGGAGTAGTCATAGACCCATAAGCGTAGGAAGGCCTCAGGGGAGGGGGCTTAGACCCCCCCAGAAAAATTTTACCCCCCCCCCAGAATTTGAAAACCTATTTACGACTATTATTTCATAAATTAATATCTTAATAATGCTGCAAAAAGCGTAGCCAAAAAAGAAGTGAAAATGTTCTTTTTGGGTCCGGAAGTGGTGCAAAATTGACGGAGAAGCGATGAATGTAATATGAAATTTTCATAGAACGAATGTCCACCGTTTCAACAGCCGTTGCAAGGAATTTGCATCACTTCTTAAGGTGTGATCCGAATTCAGTGTTTTGAATGTGAATTAAAAAATTTTGTTATATTTTCCCAAATAATTAATTTTTATATTTTTTTTTAATTTTTAATGCATTCTAACGCTTGTTTGAAACGTTTTCCCTCGAATATTTTCAAAAATTCTATAAAAATTTCTATAATGAATTTAGCATTTTTGTGGCAAAATTTGAATAATTTGTACCATTTTATTTATTCTTAGTTTTTTTTTTTTTAAAGAAAACAAAAAATTACGCATTAAAATATGAAAAAAATGAAGTAATAAAACTTCCTGTGTAGTTAAAATAATTAACTTCTTTGTGAGGACATTTTTGGAAGTGCTTTTAAAGTTGTGCCTTTAGAACAACTCCCAATTTTTTACTGGGAAAAGTGTGGAACTACTTTTAGTTGCTTTATTATAAATTAATTGTCGAGTTATTTTGATGTATATATTGTTATTCATTTTTATGAAATAAAACATTAATTGAACCTATAAGTTGATTCTATAAATTTTCAGCTAGGGAGGCTATAGCCCCCCCCCCTCCCCCCCTAGGAAAATTGTCTAGCTACGCTAATGCATAGACCCATCTTTTAGTATACCGATCGACTTAGAATTGATTTAGCGATGTTCAAGGATCCCCTTGTCATTGAGCTTAACATGGAATCGGGCAGCACTCAGTGATAAGAGAGAAGTTCACCAATGTGGTATCACAATGGACTGAATAGTCTAAGTGAGCCTGATACATCGGGCTGCCACATAACCTAACCTAACCTTGTGTGCATAGTCCAGCTCGCAGTTTAAATCCCATCGTCCTCAAATTTGGCATAGTGTCCTTTTTTGACTTAAAGACGATCCCTATTGAGTTTGGAAAAAATCGGTTCTGATTTAGATATAGCTGTCATATATATTTATAACCGATTTGGTCATAAATGACGTATTTATCAACCGATCTTATTCCAATTTCGTATAATCGAATATTTTGTGAGTCTTGTAAATTTTGCAAAATATCAGTCAAATCAGTTCAGATTCAGATATAGCTCCCAAACATAGCTTCCGCCCGATTTAAACTCCTATGACCCTGGAGGCCAAAGTTTTGCACCGAGTTACGTACAATTTTGCACAGGGAGTAGAACTAACATTATAAATTTGCATACCGAATTTGGTTGAAATCGGTTCAGATTTAGATATAGTTCCCATATATATCTGTCGTCCCATTTACAGATATGACCACCGTAGATCAAAAATTTCCTGCGATTTACTTAAAACTGTGAACGGGGAATGGAAATAACATTTTTACTATGCATGCTAAATTTAATTGAAATTGGTTCAGATTTAGATATATCTACCAGAGGTCAAAATTTCACTTCGATTTACTTGAAGGTTTGTACAGACAGTAGGACTAACATTCTTGCAAAACATGCCAAATTTGGTTAAAATCGGTTCAGATTTAGATATAACTCCCATGTATATCTCACGCCCGATTTAGATTTATATGACTAAGGAGACCAAAGTTTAATTTCAAAAATTTTGATGTTTTGCACTAGAGTTTAATTAAAATTTTAGCAATATGTGACAAATTTTATCAAAATCGGTTCTTCCGATTTTAGCATATATGGCCAAAATACCCACATGTTCCTTGTAAAATCGTCACTGTTAAGTCGAAAACTCGCAAAAATGATTTAAATTTACCTATACTCTAATTAGTATATATCGACTTATAAATCATAAATGAAGATTTCCGAAGTTTTATGCAATTTAAATATTTACAATGTTGAATTTTGAAGAAATCAGATAAAATTTAGATATAGCTGCCATAAATATGTATCGCCCGATTTCTACAAATGTTGTCACGTTGGGCTTTATTACTCACCGATCGTCGTCAAATTTGGCACAAAATAATATTTTTTATCACTCTTAAGTCTGTAAAACTTCATCGAAATCGGTTCAGATTTAGATATAGCTCTCATATATGTGTATCGCCTGATTTGTCCAATTTATTAACCAATCATACTCAAATTCAGCAAATGGTAATCTACTGTAATAAAATTGAAGTTTCGGGTGATTATATTATATATATATATATATATATATATATATATATATATATATATATATATATATATATATATATATATATATATAGTGGTTTACAACTGCATTTGCATCTTCATTTGAGGTAAAACGCTTGTCAGCAAGGATTTTTTTTAGATTTGGGAACAAGTAAAAGTATATATATATATATATATATATATATATATATATATATATATATATATATATATATATATATATATATATATATATATATATATATATATATATATATATATATATATATATATAAGGTCAAGCAAATCTTACTTTAATTCGTTGATTTTAGCCATTGTACATTTACAACCAAAAGGTTGCAATAGTACTCTGAATTTATTGTTTTACGCTTTTGCAGATAGTCAATCAATAAAATACCCTTGAAGTCCCAAAAAATCGTTGTCATAACCTTACCAGCCGATTGAATTGTTTTTGCCTTCTTTGGGGCATTTCCTCCAGCTTCAGTCCATTGTTTGGATTGTTCTTTTGACTCTGGAGTATAGTGGTAAATCCATGTCTCATCAACAGTTATGAAACGACGCTTAAAATCCATTTTATTTCGCTTAAAACGATCCAAACAAGCTTGAGAAATGTTCATTCTTATGCGTTTTTGATCGACTCTTAACAAATGCGGCACCCATCTTGCAGAAAGCTTTTTCATCTGTAGTTCTTCATGCAAAATTAAATGGACTCGATCATTTGCGATGCCCATGATATTAGCAATTTCACGCACTTTTATTCGTCGATCATTTAATACCATATCATGCACTTTGGCTACAATTTCGGTTGTTGTTGCTGTTTTTGGACGTCCACTACGTGGTTCATCTTCAATGCTTGTACGACCACGTTGAAATTCAGCAACCCAATTTTTTACTGTTACATATGTAGGAGCACTTTTACCTAACACATTCACCATATCATTATGAATTTTTGTCCTGATAAACCTTTTTTATGTAAATATTTAATGACAGTACGCATTTCTAATTTTTCCATTGTAAAAAAATTGCGGATGCGTCTTTTTTGAACACGTGTTTCTATATGAAGGAGTTGCCAGATCGAAACAAAATTTAACATGTGTTCAAAGCAGAGATGGAAGTTTCCAAAACACGTAACCTTTTTTGCCTATACCGCGCTTTTTGTGCTAGGCTAAGAAGTTTCCGAACTGCTCTCGTATCTATCAAACCTGCAAAATATCATCCAAATCTATTCACATTTAGAAGTAGCTCCCACACAGCTCGATTTTCCAAAATTTGTTCATAATTCTCTTATTTATTGACAAATGTTACTCAAATTTCAAATTTAGATATATTAGCCCATAGAACTTAGCCTTACATATAGCTTTTACATACATATGTTGCCGATTTTCACAAATTTGGCTACATTATACACACTAATTGAGCGATTTCCTATTTTTATACCCACCACCATAGAATGCTGAGGGGGGTATAATAAGTTTGTCATTCCGTTTGTAACACATCGAAATATTGATTTCTAAGTATATAAAGAATATATATTCTTGATCAGCAATCGTGCTGAAACTTTGCACAAACTCGTCTTTTGTCTGCAGGCAGGTCAAGTTCGAAGATGGGATATATCGGTCCAGGTTTTTATATAGTCCCCATATAAACCAAGAAATCTAGAGGTATTTTAAGACCATAAAGATGTGTGACAAAAATGGTGAGTATTGGTCCATGTTTTGGGATAGGCCCCATTTAGACCGATCTCCCGATTACTTCTTGGGCTTATAAAAATCGTTGTTTTTATCCAATTTGCCTGAAATTGGAAATCTAAAGGTATCTTAGGACCATAAAAAGTTGTGCCGAAAATGGTGAGTATCGGTCAATGTTTTAGTATAGCCCGATCTCCCGATTTTACTATTTGGGCTTATAGAAACCGTAGTTTTTATCTGATTTGCCTGAAATTGTAAATACTCGTATACTGAAATTTTAGAATTAACAAATACGTGTTTCGGATTTAGTTTTTATCGGTCCATTTGGTAAGGCCTCCATATAGACCGATTTCACTTCTTGAGGGTATAGAAGGCGCACTGATGAATGAAAATTGCTTGAAACTGAATATAAAATCTCCAGATTTTTCTCCACGTAATCATTTAAATAATGCACTGAAAAAATATTGACCTAATATGGAAGATAATGCAACTTAAATATTAGGCATCGAAATTTACCCAGTTAAGGACAAAATTCTTTAAAATAATGACATTTTAATTTAATTAAAATTTATAATCCTTGCTTCAAAAAATTTTTTCATTAAATTTAGGAAACAAATCTTGAAATTTTGCGTCTCTCTGCTGAAGTTGTAGATCGTTGAAAAAAGGCAAATTTTTCTTAAACTAAAGAAATACATTTTTAATTTAAAGAAATCGTCTTTCACTCAACTGGCATATTGCATTTATAAATTTAAGATAAAATCGCTTCAAATATAGGCTAAGACTTATTTTAAGGATTTGCGTCTTTGGTTTAAAGATTTTTAACATTAAGAAAACTGTTTTTATTTTGAAGTACCTGTCATAATTTGGATTTTAAATTGGAATTTGTTTGTACATAAATACCTTTATTAATATATCGCATAAAGAGGATAAAAATTCGATGAATGAGATCTGTATCTAATTTTAATTGTATTTATCCTAGATTTAAAGCCAGGGAGGTCTGTCAAAGATGCCTTTATTTTAAAGAAGCCGCATCTTTGGCTCGGAATCAATACTAAAATCCTTAAGGGAAGGTCAAAATCTTTGGATCCAAGTAAACTTTGTTTTGAGTGTGGGAATTAAAATCTACAGATTTTAGATTTCAAATCAAGGCGTAATTTTATCTTTATCTTGCACACTTACAAGAGATGTTAATAATTTCTCTAAAACTCAAACAAAAATGGTTCTTATAAATCCAGAATCTTGTATAGTCTTCATAGGTAAAATCTTTAAATTTATATTCGGGAAGTGCACTGGTTGAACTGCACTGCTTGGGGGAGAATATCTCTCATCAAACCCCCCCTGAAATTTCAAAGAAAACTACAATATTTGATTCATGGTGTAAGGTATTTAAGATTCGGCCCGACCGAACCTACTGCTTTATATACTTGTTTTAACATTAGATCAATATTTTGAAAGTTTACGTTGCCCTTCGAATATGATCGGGTCAATAATGTTTCTTCTCAGCGTGTTAAAACTAATTATACTACTACATTGGAACGTGAAAATTGCAAAGCATTAATACTGACTGTGGAATTTTTCCCCAAAACGAAGTAAATTTTACTGCATTGGGAAGAATTTATTCCCCCCAACAGACCATTTACGGTAAGTACTAAATAAACAACACTCAACAACCAACATGGTTATGGGGGGAGGGAAGAAGTAGTTCACACATTTTCAGTTTCCTTGCCAGAAAAAGAAATTTATGTCCATTTAACTGCCAAATAAAAGGAGAACACATTTTGCAGATGGAGTGAACCATAAACATGTGGGATATTCTCATACAAAAATGAGGATTGTTTTTTTTTTTTTTTTTGGAAGAACTTCTAAGAAATTTCGTAATTTACGACAAATAAAACAGTGCACCTGGCATTGATGTCATGGGGTTTTACATTACAAAATTTGGTGGCACGTCTTGCAGAGCATGTGAATAACATGGCAAGTGTATTGTGTGTCCCCTTAATATGAAAAAAAATTACGCATCTATTGACTTTTTCTATATTTTATGCACATGCATGTATGTGTCATAGGTTTTTTATACCCTCCTCCAAAAGATTGGGAGTATACTAACTTGGTCATTCTGTTGGAAACATATCGCAATAATGGTCTCAGACCCCATTAAGTGTATATATTTTGGGTCGTGGTGAAATTCTTAGTCGATCTAGCGATTTTCGTTGGCCTGTTTGTCCATTTATTGACGCTAACGTCCTAACGAAACTAGTTACCGACTTAAAACTTGCACAAGTATTTATTATTCAATATTCTGAGTCGTGGTTAAATTATTAGTCGATGTAACAATATATATCCGTCCGTCTGCTGAAATCACGCAAACTTCCAAGCTATCCACTTGAAACTTGGAACAAGTATCTGTTATTGATGGAGGTCAGGCGATATTGCAAATGGGTCAAAAATTGAAAAGTTCATTCGCCCGAACTGAAACATGTAAAGTCTAGGCGTGTATAGATTTGTTTTTGGCGTTTTCTTTTCAATGGTTCTATTGATCAAGTTCCTTAATCTACTTAAAATATCATGAATTTGGAATTTGAGGGTGTAAAATTCGGTACGAGATGTTCGTATATGTCCTCTAATAACGAGGGCTGTGGAGTCGTAGCCGGAGTCGGAGTCTTCTAGTAGGAGTCTGAAGATTTTGCTGGAGTCGGAGCCGGAGTCGTAGAAATTTTGCTCCGGCGAAACAAAATTTGAAAAGCACTTCTTTAGTTACAAAGATAGGAATCTTTGTAACTAAAGAAATGTTTCGACAAATTAGATTCCATTAGGGGTTTTAATCGAACAACAATGTACTGGATTTCAGGTCATTCAAAGTGTATTTACGTGGGTGACATTTCACGGTGATATACAATTGTATTGTCCATTTTTAACATATTATAATATAAATTTTTGACCCTACACGCTCACAAAAAATCGCTTCTGTAACATATACTCCCAAACATATTTTGCTTCAAGCATATACATTTTTGAGTATTGCCCAAACATTTATATGTTTGATCTCTTCCAATATATAATATGTTTGAAAGCATATTGGTCTAAACAATATATGTTTTGGTAGTCTAAGTTCCAAACATTTTGTATTTTTGCATCCAAATTCAATAATGTTGTCTTCTAAAAAACAATATGTTATTATGTGAACATATAATATGTTTGGAAGCATTTTGCACCCAAAAATATTGTATGCTTAAAAAAAATTCTCCAAAACAATATTGTGCTCAAAATTTTATTTATTTATTTATATATTTACAATCATAATGAATTATGAAAATAAACAGGTAATATAGGTGCTAACAACATAGGTTTTCGACCTGAATGCTCAACATTTTGTTTCTGCCCAATTGTATATTCCCCCACATCTTTCTCACTTCCACGAGATTTTTTAGTTCTTAGCACCTTTTTCTGTAATACAAACATTGTAGAAGAAATTATTCAATTTTATGACTTTTATTTTATTTTAATTTTACTTTTTGTCGGACGGGGATTCGAACAGCGGACCACACAGTTTGTAAGGATCAAAGAAGTAGCTGATCAATTGCCCAAGGAACCTCAAGGACCTCAATTATTAAGATGTGAAGATGACGTTGACACAATGCTTTTGAACGCTACTACAAATAGGCATTGGAAGAGAAGATCTGAGGTGATGGCAAGAGGTGCGGAGACAGAAGATCGGGAGAATGGCGAGGAAGATGATGATTATTTAACATCATGATTTTCTGTTTAAATATATTATTTTGAATTAAATTTTCTATTTTTTGATATTAATGTTAAATAAAAATAAATATTTTAAAAGTTTTCAATCTTTCCAAAAGAATATTTGTAATTTAAAGCAATCTTATTTCACAATAGTAAGTTTGAATAGCAGAAGCGTTTCATCTATTAATAAATTCAATCGTTTGAAAGGATTACTATCGAGTATCCCTATTTTACCGGATATAATAGCAATTCAAGAGACTTGGTTTCAAAATGCAATCACTCAAATTTATTCGATTCCTGGTTATAAGGTAGTTCATTGTTGTAGAGAAGATGGGTATGGAGGAACATCGGTTTATGTAAGGGATAAATGGGTATATACTGTAGATTATTGCAAAAGTGAATCGTTTTTGGATATTATTGCTATTTCCTTATTAAACTTTAAAGTTAATGCAAGACCAATGAAATTTTTAACTTTTTATCGTTCTCAGAAATGTTCTGTTGAACAATTTAAGTTTACACTGGAATCAATGTTGAATGATCACGCTGGAAGTCCAATAGTTTTGGTTGGAGATACTAATATAGATCGTTATCACAGCTCTTATTATAACGAAATGCTGGATCTCTTTCAGAGTTTTGGATGTGAGAATGCTCATGAGATGGTTACAAGACCTTTAAGTAATACTTGCATTGATCATGTGTTTTCCAATTTTGTAGAGAGAGTCGATGTTGACTCTGTGGAATGTGATATTTCAGACCATAATTTAGTTTTTTGCAAGATAAAAAGTAAGATTATGAGAAATGATTTTGTGGAGGTAATGAAAACTAAGTGTGACTACCAAAAGGCCAAACGTTACTTATCAGATGAGTTGTCTCCTGACTTTGGTTCACTGAATGTACAGGATCAGACAGACAGATTAACATCTTGTATACAAGGTGCTATTGCATATTCAACAACAGTCAGTAAAACTTTGAAACATGCTAGGTTTATGATGACCCCATGGATAAATGTAAATTTACAGCATTTGATAACGATTAAGTTTAAATTGCTGAAGAGGAGAAAGAAGGAAAGAGGAAATGAGGCGATACAGGATTCCTTAAAGAGGATTAGTAGAATAATTAGTATTGCCAACAAGAGAAGTAGAGAGGCGTATTATGCAGAGAATATTGACAGGGCAGCAAATGATCCCAAAAGGGGATGGAATTTTATTAATGAGGTTCTAGGGAAAAAGGGGCATAAAGAACTAGAACTTAAAGACGTACAAGGAAGAAGGATTTCAAATAACTTGGATAAGGCGAATGCACTCAATACATACTTTTTAGATTCTGTAATGAGTTTGAGGCGAGGAATTTTAGTTGATCCTGGGGATAACATTAATATTTTCCATACATTGTCAGGTGATATAGATTCCGTATTTTCCATTGAACAAGTCGATAACAACTGTATTATGGAAGTTATAGAGAATCTGAAGGCAGGTAAGAGTCCAGGACATGACGGCATTTCTTCCATATTCCTCAAAGAATGCAGTGAAATAGTTTCACCTTTCTTAGCAAAAATTTTCAATGGGATGATCAGTTTATCGATATATCCAGACATTTTGAAATTACATAGAATTGTTCCTATACCCAAAATAGTGAATGCTAGTGACGTATCTAACTTCAGACCAGTGGCCGTATTGTCAACAATAGACAAGATTTTTGAAAAGATTATCTATGATAAATTATATACATACTGTGAATCGAATAATTTGCTTTATGAGAATCAATATGGATTTAGGCGTGGATGCGGAACAGAGGAAGCTGTATTAAATGTAATTAAGTTTATTTGTAGTGGTTTAGACGGGGGATTCAATGGAGTTGCTGGAGTATTTTTTGATTTTTCAAAGGCATTTGATCTTGTCGATCACCAATTATTGCTGGAAAAAATGCATATCTATGGGATTCGAGGGAAAGAGTTTTTATTATTTAGAAGTTTTTTGGAGAATAGGAAACAGTACGTTGATGTCAGTAAATCGAAAAGTTTTGTGGGGCCCGTAGTGCACGGAGTTCCACAGGGGAGTTGTTTGGGTCCATTATTGTTTTCCATTTTTATTAATGATATCCGGAATCTCCAGCTTAGCGGAAAATTATTTATGTTCGCTGATGACATTTGCTTGTTCTATCCCTATAAATATGACATCGCTCTGCGTGCAAACATAGAAAGGGATTCTGCATTACTCTGTGAGTTTGCACGAGTAAACAGACTAGTTCTGAACGCTGATAAAACAAAACTTATTCGATTTCGACCAAATCCTTCAGTTAACAACGATTTCAGTGTCTATATTGATGGAAAATCAATACATGAATGTATAAGCGTAACATATCTAGGCGTGATGTTACAAAATAATTTAGCATGGGATTGTCATATACGCAGTTTAAAAAGGAAAATAGCTCCCGCAATTGGATTTCTCTACAAGATGAAAAACAAATTAAACACAAAGACAAAATTAACAATATTTTCCTGTTTAATACAATCGCATTTAAATTATATGGTTACATCATATGCATACAATAAAAATAATAGTGAGCTAAGATCACTTCAATCTATGCAAAATAAAGCTTTGAAAGTTGTTTTTAATCTACCTCCAAATTTCTCAACCTTGTCGCTATTTGAAGAGTTTGCAAAAAATATTTTACCAATCAATGGTTTATATAAATATAATATTTTAAAGTATGTTTTCAAGTGTAATTACAACATTGGTTACCATACAATAAAGTTCTATACGAATCAAACAAATTTTAATACAAGGAATAGAATGAATTTGCGTTTGCCCAGGTGTAGATTCGAAAAAACAAAGCAACGGATTGATTATATAGGTGGCTTAACTTACAATAATATTCCACTCGAATTGAAATCCATTCAACGTATATCGAGATTTAAGGAAATGAGCAAATACTATCTTTGCAATAGCTTTGAATCGCTTCTGCTATAATTGTAATATTTATAATATTGTAATTTGAAACAAATATTAAACCATATATGAATGAACCTTTTAAATAGGTATAATTTTTGTTTTTAATATTGTATAAATAATTGGCCAACTAGTCCCATTAATGCCTTATGGCGCGGGACAGACTTGTATTGTATTAAAGTTGAATTTTTGAATAAAATAATAATAAAAAAAAAAAAAAAAAAAAAAAAAAAATAAAATGTTAATTTTGTAATAACAAGCAACAACCACCAACTCAATTCAATATCGCTCCCTGTTAAATAGCGCTCCAAGCTACTAAACACATATATGTTTATAGGCTATTTCTAAATTAATATATGTTTGCATCCAAGCATATTATATTTACAAACATTTTATGTCCCAAACATAATATGTTCTAACATATTAACATATATGTCCCAAACATGTTATGCTAGTTTATGAACATTATATGCTTGCACTCAAAAATATTGTGTTTAAAAATTTGTGTTCCAAACATATAATGTTTATAGCCAAACATATGAAAAACAGTCTTTTTCAACCGTGTATATGTACTCTTGATAAAGGTACAATTTTAAGGTAATATAAAGGTTGGTTAAAATTTCAAGGGCCGATGTTGATTTTGAATAAAACACAAACTATTTGGGAAATTATTGTAATTTTATTTTATTATGATATATTGGTATTACTCAATTATGTATGGAACAAAATATCGTCCAAATGGGCGCCGCGACCTCGGTGGCACACCTTCATCCGATGGTCCGATGGTCTTTCCCGTTAATGTGCCGAATTATCTCATCCTTTAGCTATTGAATTGTTAACCACCCTTAGCCCTTACAATTTAACCACCCTTTAGCAGTAGAACCTAACGTTCTGAATTTTTCGCAGACATGTCGACTTCGATAATGGGTCATACCGGACAATTTTGTGATATAGCAGCTGCATTGGGGAGCCACTGTGGTGCACTGGTTAGCATGCCCGCCTTGCATACATAGGGTCGTGGGTTCAAATCCAGTTTCGACAAAACACCAAAAAGCTTCCCACCTTAGTAATGCTGGTGATATTTCTGAATGTTTCAAAGCTACTGCAAGTGGTTTCACTGCAATGTGGAACGCCGGTCGGACTCGACTATAAAAAGGAGGTCCCTCGTCATTGAGCTTAACGTAGAATCGGGCAGCACTCAGTGATAAGAGAGAAGTTCAACACTGTGGTATCACAATGGACTGAATAGCTTAAGTGAGCCTGAAATATCGGGCTGCCACCATACCTAACCTAACCTACATACAAACCCATCTTCGGATTTGTTTTAAGAAATTTTTCCCAGTCTAATATTTTCATAAGATTTGTCAGAAATTTTGAATTTAGAGTTATTTGAGATCCATACATAAATGCGAAAATTTCCCGTCGGCCCAGTTTTGTATATGGAGATAATTAGAGAAATTTCCATATACACCCGATGTCCTTGGAAGCTGTAATCTTTAATTAAATACCTGCCAAATGCCATATGAGCCGGTCTTTTGGGAGAAAGTTTGTTTCATCAAAGCCACTCGAAATTCTTTACATAAAATTAATGGCCTCTAATGTCCATGACTGATAGACCATTTATAAATCGATGTTTCACCATCCAGCTGTCCAGCTATTTCCATCATCTGTTGTGGTTATTTAAAATTCCGCACGTCCTAATTTTTGTCAGTTTATGTTTATTTTCTATATCCGACTCATTCCACTTTTATACCCTCCACCACAGGATGGGGGTATATTAACTTTGTCATTCCGTTTGTAACAAATCGAAATATTGCTCTAAGACCCCATAAAGTATATATATATTTTGGGTCGTGGTGAAATTTTGAGTCGATCTGAGCATGTCCGTCCATCCGTCTGTTGAAATCACGCTAACTTCCGAACGAAACAAGCAATCGACTTGAAACTTGACACAAGTAGTTGTTGATGTAGGTCGGATGGTATTGCAAATGTGCCATATCGGCCCACTTTTACGTATAGCCCCCATATAAAGGGACCCTCAGATTTGGCTTGTGGAGCCTCTAACAGAAGCATATTTCATCCGATCTGGCTGAAATTTGGTACATGGTGCTCGTATATGGTCTCTAACAACCGTGCAAAAGTTGGTCCACATCGGTCCATAATTATATATAGCCCCCATATAAAACGATTTGGCTTGCGAAGTCTCTAAGAGAAGCAAATTTCATACAATCCGGTTTAATTTGGAACATGGTGTTAGTATATGATCTTTAACAACCGTGCCAGAATGGGTCCATATCGGTCCGTAATTATATATAGCCCCCATATAAAACGTTCTCCAGATTTGACCTCCGGAGCCTCTTGGAGGAGCAAAATTCATCCGATCCGGTTCAAATTTGGAACGTGGTGTTAGTATATGGCCGCTAACAACCATACCAAAATTGGTCCATATCGGTCTATATAGCCGATCTCCAATCACACAAAAATTGGTCCATATCGGTTCATAATCATGGTTGCCCCTCGAGCCAAATATAATCTACCAAAATTTTATTTCTATAGAAAATTTTGTTAAAATTGTATTCGGTTCATAATCAAATTTTCATCATTGTCAAAATTTTATTTCTATAGAAAATTATGTCAAAATTTTATTTCTATAGAAAATTTTGTTCAAATTTTATTCGGTTCATAATCATGGTTGCCACTCGAGGCAAAAATAATCTACCAAGATTTTTTTTCTATAAAAATGTTGTCAAAATTTTATTTCTAGAGCAAATTTTGTTAAAATTTTATTTCTGTAGAAATTTTTGTCAAAATTTTCTTTCTATAGAAAATTTTGTCAAAATTTTTATTTCTTTGGAAAATTTTGTGAAAATTTTATTTCTATAGAAAATTTTGTTAAAATTTTATTTCTGTAGAAAATTTTATGTCTATTTTGTCAAACTGAATTACAAACGTATTTGATCGATCGTTTTTGATTTAATATATACCACGTATGGACTTACATACAATTAGAAGATGGTGTTAGGAGGTTTTAAGATACCTTGCCATCGGCAAGCGTTACCGCAACTTAAGTAATTCGATTGTGATCGGCAGTGTTTAGAAGAAGTTCCTACGTAATCCATGGTGGAGGGTACATAAGCTTCGGCCTGGCCGAACTTACGGCCGTTTTAACTTGTTTAACATCTAAACTTTCTATCTGATTAACCCGACATTTTGATTTTAGTGGATTTTTCTTTTTTATATAGATTTATTTTTTATAAAATGCTTATATAGTTTAATACCAGGATTTTACTTCTTAAACTTCTGGAAGCCTAATTATTTTGTGAAATTTTTTGTTTTTATAAATACATATTCTGGAGATTGTTTTGATGTGGTCTCTATATAGCCTTGTGTCATATTTTAATTTATTGGCTTGATATTCAAATGTAGAGTTATTTACATCTCTAAAATGCTGAGAATTGTCGTCAAGTCGTATCAAAATTTTAAATTAGAGTTCTTTTGGACATATAAACTCATATGGCAAAATAGAATAATTATACCGGTCTATTTTTGGAACACTGCACTTTTAAATTACTGAATACTGTTCAAATGAGATTTAGGTACACCACCTCTAATAATCATACAAAAATTGGTCCATATTAGCCCATAGTTATGTATAGCCTCCATTTTAACCGATCTCCAGATTTGAACTCCGGGACCTAAAGAGCTTATATACACGCAAAGAAAAACAAGTAAGGAAAGTCTAAAGTCGGGCGGGGCTTATACCCTGCACCACCTTGTAGATCTAAATTTTCGATACCAAATCACATCCGTCAAATGTGTTGGGGGCTATATATAAAGGTTTGTCCCTAATACATACATTTAAATATCATTCGAATTTTATAGACTTCCACAAAATCTATAGACTCAAAATTTAAGTCGGCTAATGCACTGGGGTAGAACACAATGTTAGTAAAAAATATAGGAAACATTTAAATCTGAAGCAATTTTAAGGAAATTTCGCAAAAATTTATATATGATTTATCGCTCGATATATATGTGTTAGAAGTTTAGGAAAATTAGAGTCATTTTTACAACTTTTCGACTGAGCAGTGGCGATTTTACAAGGAAAATGTTGATATTTATACCATTTTTGTCGAAATCAGAAAAACATATATATGAGAGCTATATCTAAATCTGAACCGATTTCAACAAAATTGGGCACGCATAGCTACAATGCTAATTCTACTCCCTGTGCAAAATTTCAACTAAATCGGAGTTAAAAATTGGTCTCTGTGGTCATATGAGTGTAAATCGGCCGAAAGCTGTATGTGGGAGATATATCTAAATCTGAACCGATTTCAACCAAATTTGGCACGCATAGCTTTAATGATAATTCTACTCCCTGTGAAAAATTTTAACTAAATCGGACCAAAAAATTGGCCTCTGTGGTCATATGAGTGTAAATCGGCCGAAAGCTATATATTGGAGCTATATCTAAATCTGAACCGATTTCAACCAAACTTTGCACGCATAGCTACAATGCTAATTCTACTCCCTGTGCAAAATTTCAACTAAATCGGTCATATGAGTGTAAATCGGGCGAAAGCTATATATGGGAGCTATATCTAAATCTGAACCGATTTCAACCAAATTTGGCTCGCATAGCTATAATGCTAATTCTACTCACTGTGCAAAATTTCAACCAAATCGGGCCAAAACTCTAGCTTTTAAGACCATATTAGTCCATATCGCGCGAAAGATATATATGGGAGCTATATCTAAATCTGAACCGATTTCAATAAAATTTGGCATGCTTGACTACACTACTAATTGTACTCCTAGTGCAAAATTTCAACCAAAATGGGGTAAAACTCTAGCTTCTGGGACCGTATTAGTCCATATCGAGCGAAAGATATATATGGGAGCTATATCTAAATCTGAACCGATTTCAATAAAATTTGACACACTTGATTCTAGTACTAATTGTTCTTCATGTGCAAAATTTAAAGCAAATTAGGGTAAAACTCTGGCTTCTGGGGCCATATAAGTCCATATCGGGCGAAATATATATATGGGAGCTATATCTAAATCTGAACCGATTTCCAAAATCAATAGGTATCTATTCTGAGCCAAAACACATACTTGTGCCAAATTTGAAGTCGATTGGACTAAAACTGCGACCTAAACTTTGATTACAAAAATGTGTTCACGGACAGACGGACAGACGGACATCGCTATATCGACTCATGAGCCCACCCTGAGCATTTTTGCCAAAGACACCATGTGTCTATATCGTCTCCTTCTGGGTGTTGCAAACATATGCACTAACTTATAATACCCTGTTCCACAGTGTGGCACAGGGTATATAAAAAAAAAAAGATTTATAAAATCGAATAATTTATTCTACATTGTTTGTATTACAGAAAAAAGTGCTAAGAACTACAAACCCTCGTGGAAGTGAGAAATATATAAGGGAAAATGCAATTAGCCAGAAAAGATTGTTTTTTTTTTTGAGTTAGTCTTTATGAAATGGTTTTTACATCCTGGAAAAGAATAAACGTTTATCACAAGAAGTATATACTTTTCTTCCAAATAAACTTCCTTAAAGCAAATGAGAAACGAACTGTATCTAAAATTTCGTAGATTTTAAAAGAACATTGGCCAAACATACGGCCGTATTTACATTTTCCTGTAAATATATATTTTAAATTAAATAAATCTTTTCATTCTTCTAAATTTTAACAAGTAAGGAAAGTCTTAAGTCGGGCGAGGCCGACTATATTATACCCTGCACCACTTTGTAGATCTAAATTTTCGATACCATATCACATCCGTCAAATGTGTTGGTTTGTCCGAAATATATACATTTAAATATCACTCGATCTGGACAGAATTTGATAGACTTTTACAAAATCTATAGACTCAAAATTTAAGTCGGCTAATGCACTAAGGTGGAACACAATTTAGTAAAGGAATGTGGGAAACATTTAAATCTGCACCAATTTTAAGGAAACTTCGTAAAAATTTATTTATGATTTATCGCTCGATATATATGTATTAGAAGTTTAGGAAAATTATTCATTTTTACAACTTTTCGACTAAGCAGTGGCGATTTTACAAGGAAAATGTTGGTATTTTGACCATTTTTGTCGAAATCAGAAAAACATATATATGGGAGCTATATCTAAATCTGAGCCGATTTCAACCAAATTTGGCACGCATAGCTACAATTCTAATTCTACTCACTGTGGAAAATTTCAACTAAATTGGAGTTAAAAATTGGCCTCTGTGGTCATATGAGTGTAAATCGGGCGAAAGCTATATATGGGAGCTATATCTAAATCTGAACCGATTTCAACCAAATTTGGCACGTATAGCTACAATGCGAATTCTACTCCCTGTGCAAAATTTCAACCAAATTAGGGTAAAACTCTGGCTTCTGGGACCGTATTAGTCCATATCGGGCGAAAGATATATATGGGAGCTATATCTAAATCTGAACCGATTTCAATAAAATTTGGCACACTTGACTATAGTATTAATTGTTCTTCTTGTGCAAAATTTTAAGCAAATTAGGGTAAAACTCTGGCTTCTGGGGCCATATAAGTCCATATCGGGCGAAATATATATATGGGAGCTATATCTAAAACTGAACCGATTTCTTCCAAAATCAATAGGGATCTATTCTGAGTCAAAACACATACTTGTGCCAAATTTGAAGTCGATTGGACTAAAACTGCGACCTAGACTTTGATTACAAAAATGTGTTCACGGACAGACGGACAGACGGACATCGCTATATCGACTCAAGAGCCCACCCTGAGCATTTTTGCCAAAGACACCATGTGTCTATCTCGTCTCCTTCTGGGTGTTGCAAACATATGCACTAACTTATAATACCCTGTTCCACAGTGTGGCGCAGGGTATAACTATGGACCGATATGGACCAATTCTTGCGTGTTTGTTAGAGACCACATTCTAACACCACCGGATCGGATGAATTTTGCTCCTCCAAGAGACTCCGGAGGACAAATCTAGGAATCGATTTATATGGGGGCTATATATAATTATGGACCGATATGGACCAATTTTTGCATGGTTATTAGAGAACATATACCAACACCATGTACCAAATTTCAGCTGGATCGGATGAAATTTGGTTCTCTTAGAGGCTCCGCAAGCCAAATCGGGGGATCGGTTTATATGGGGGCTATATATAATTATGGACCGATGTGGACCAATTTTTGCATGGTTGTTAGAGACCATATACTAACACCATGTACCAAATTTTAGCCGGATCGGATGAAATTTGGTTCTCTTAGAGGCTCCGCAAGCCAAATCGAGAGATCGGTTTATATGGGGGCTATATGTAATTATGGACCGATATGGACCAATTTTTGTATGGTTGTTAGAGACCATATACTAACATCATGTGCCAAATTTCAGCCGGATCGGATGAAATTTGCTTCTCTTAGAGGCTATGAAAGCCAAATCGGGGGATCGGTTTATATGGGGGCTATATATGTGGACCGATGTGGACCAATTTTTGCATGGTTCGGTGGATGCTTACACGCACAGAAAAAAATGTTTGGACATCTTTGCCGCATCCATTTAATGCTTATCTAGACTATGTAATTCTCGCGAAAACCATATATTTTGTCTTTGTAAAAATAATTTTCGAGCGGAGAAAAATATATGCAGTTAAATGGTTCTTAAATGCCGCAACCATGTTCTATTATTTAAATGATAGAATTTGAGACCATTACATGTTCGGGAACACCATGTACCTGACCATTCAATTGTTTTTGTGACCATTTATATTTTTTGTAAGTTTTTTTCAGCGAAAATAATTTTATAAAACATTGGGCAGGTACACAAGATTTTCATTTTGCGTGGGTTGATTGTTTCTTGGAATGGTTACTTATTGTTGAAATTGTACCAAAATAGAGTGTGTAAAAATATATGATGTTTGCTTGCACGTCATTATAAATATAAATAGACAATGATTTAATTTATAAAAAAAATAAAATCAATAAATAAAGTTAATTTTGTGTTTTCTTTTCTCAAGTGGCGTCCTTTTTTCGACGACGAAAAAAGTTTTTCATAAAGATAAAAACAAGAAAACCATTTTTGACGAATACCATAACATTTTAGATCGTGACCGTTGTCTCTTGATTGAAACAAAATCCTTGTTGTCAATATAATAACATTTTAAATGAGGACAATTTTATTTTTCTTAGAACCATATTCACAGAGCCAACATGGTTGCAGGTGAAAATATTACATGGTCGCCGCAAAAATAGCTCCTATCATATTATTTTGCTCTTCGAATATGATTGTGACAATCATGTTTCTTCTCTGCGTGTACTAACAGGTTGGCTGATAAGTCCCCGGTCTGACACATAGATGGCGTCGCTAGTATTAAATGCATATTATTTTTATATAGTACCAACCTTCAAATGATTCGTGTCAAAATTTGACGTTTGTAAGTCAATTAGTTTGTGAGATAGAGCGTCTTTTGTGAAGCAACTTTTGTTATTGTGAAAAAATGGAAAAAAGGAGTTTCGTGTTTTGATAAAATACTGTTTTCTGAAGGGGAAAAATACGGTGGAAGCAAAAACTTGGCTTGATAATGAGTTTCCGGACTCTGCCCCAGGGAAATCAACAATAATTGATTGGTATGCAAAATTCAAGCGTGTTGAAATGAGCACGGAGGACGATGAACGCAGTGGACGCTCGAAAGAGGTGGTTACCGACGAAAACATCAAAAAATCCACAAAATGATTTTGAATGACCGTAAAATGAAGTTGATCGAGATAGCATAGGCCTTAAAGATATCAAAGGAACGTGTTGGTCATATCATTCATCAATATTTGGATATGCGGAAGCTCTGTGCAAAATGGGTGCCGCGCGAGTTCACATTTGACCAAAAACAACAACGTGTTGATGATTCTGAGCGGTGTTTGCAGCGGTTAACTCGTAATACAACCGAGTTTTTCCGTCGATATGTGACAATGGATGAAACATGGCTCCATCACTACACTCCCGAGTCCAATCGACAGTCGTCTGAGTGGACAGCAACCGGTCAACCGTCTCCGAAGCGTGGAAAGACTCAAAAGTCCGCTGGCAAAGTAATGGCCTCTGTTTTTTGGGATGCGCATGGAATAATTTTAATCGATTATCTTGAGAAGGGAAAAACCATCAACAGTGACTATTATATGGCGTTATTGGAGCGTTTGAAGGTCGAAATCGCGGCAAAACGACCCCATATGAAGAAGAAAAAGTGTTGTTCCAACAAGACAACGCACAGTGCCACAAGTCATTGAGAACGATGGCAAAAATTCATGAATTGGGCTTCGAATTGCTTCCCCACCCACAGTATTCTCCAGATCTGGCCCCCAGCGACTTTTTCTTGTTCTCAGACCTCAAAAGGATGCTCGCAGGGAAAAAATGTGGCTGCAATGAAGAGGTGATCGCCGAAACTGAGGCCTACTTTGAGGCAAAACCGAAGGAGTACTACGAAAGTGGTATCAAAAAATTGGAAGGTCGTTATGATCGTTGTATAGCTCTCGAAGGAAACTATGTTGAATAATAACAAGTAAGTAAAGTAGAAAGTCGGGCGGGGCCGACTATATCATACCCTAATCCACCATTACAGAATTAGTAATCATAAGCATTTGAGGGGTAACATATAGGTCTGGGAGATAAACCGCAGTTGCATATTTAAGAAAATTAAGGGGTACATGTCTATGGGTGCTTTGTGTCAATTTGACTATAGCTCATAGTCAATGTTGCCAGGGAAAATGTTCGGTTTACCCTACAAGGACACAAAAAGTTCCCTACTTTCCCATACATTCCCAATCAATTTTCCCTACTATATTTTTCGTTAAATTTAAAAAATTTTACAAAGCAAAAATGGTTCTAAGTACTTTATTATCTTAAAACATGAATATGCAACGTATATAACTTAGAATATAAATTTGTATTACCACCACGGTTGTCACAGTTGGTAGAATTCTACCCAAATTAGTAATATTTTTTTGTTAAATCTCTATAAAAATAAAATTTTGGAAAAAGTTTCTATAAACAAATTTTTGTGAGAAATTTTTCTATAGAAATGACATTTTGACAATAAGTTCTATAGAAATACAATTTTGAGAAAAAATTCCACAGAAATAAAATTTTGAGAAAATTTTTTATAGAAATAATATTTTGAAAAAAAATTCTATAGAAATACAATTTTGACAAAATGTTCTATAGAAGTAAAATGTTGACAAATTTCTCTACAGGAATAAAGTTTACATATAAGGAATTTCCCCTACTTCTAGCAACACTGGCTGTGTTGATATTGCGCCTACGGAGTTAGTATGCCACTAATATTGAGCCCATTACTAAAAAAGAGAAAATCGTTAAATTAGTGTGGGTAATAAATACAAATTTGTAAAAATCGAGTAATATTCTTATGTAAGAGCTACAAGTACGTATAAGTACGATCGGCTAGTACATCAAAATTTGAAATTTGAGTAACATTGGTTAATAAATAAGAGTACTATGGCCAAATTTGGGAAAATCGAGCGATGCATATATATGGAAGCTATATCTAAATCTGAACCAATTTACATAATATTTTGCGGGTTTGATTAATACCACAAAAGGTTACCTTGTGCAATATTTGAGTAAGATCAGTTAAGAAATGAGGCTTGTATGGTCAAACATAAGGTTATTAGAGGCGAATTTTTCAAAATCGGGTTATACATATATGGGAGCTATATCTACATCTGAACCGATTTCGATGAAATTTTGCACATATAGTCAGTACTGTAGAGGACTGGATCTAGCCAACTTTTAGTAAGATCGGTTAATAAATAAGGGTTTTATGGCCAAATTTAGAAAAATCGGGCGGTACATATATATGAGAGCTATATCTAAATCTGAACCGATTTGGATGAAATTTTGCAGACTTGAAGGGCGATGGAAAAGATTACCTTTTGCCAAATTTGGTGACGATCCGTTTGAAAAAACGCGCAACGTGACCCCATTTGTCGAAATCGGGCGATACATATATATGGGAGCTATATTTAAATTTGATCCGATTTCTTCCAAATTCAATAGCGTTTGTCCTTGTGCCCAAAAAACTCCCTGAACCAAATTTCATCAAAATTGGTTAATAATTGCGACCGGAATCCTGTGAACAACAAATACATGGACAGACGGACGGACACCAAGCGCTAGATCGACTCAGGAGGTGATTCTGAGTCGATCGGTGTATATTTTATGGGGTCTAAAATCAATATTTCTGGTAGGCACATTTTTAGGCCGATCAAACTTATTATACCCTGACCACTATGTGGTTTAGGGTATAAAAACGAATTTTGACAAAAAAATGTGTTTTTCTTTGTTAGACCGGGGACTTATCAGCCAACCTGTTATTCCGTCTTACTGAGTTTACGACCGTATATACTTATTAATACGTATGATGTTCGATTTGGTATATGAGGAGAATAAAAATCTGACCAGTTTATACATAAATATAAATGTAAATAATAATTTCTTTTGCCACTTTTAAATTGCCAATGACCACAACAATTTTGATTGACATGAAGTTGATGGTTTTCGTTAATTAATGAATACATCAACATAGCCGGGAGCATGAACAAGGGAAGCTGTGACAAATGAAAATAATACATTTAATGTGGCGCAATATTTTCCCAAACATGTCAAAAATAATAAAATATTTTTATGAATAATTTTAAATGTGTTTTTATGATGATGTTGATGACAACGATGATGGTGATTTTCACTTTCGCATTAATGACAGAACAATAGCCAACTCTTTGTTCTTCCTGATAGGTTTGACAAATAAACGTGTTTCACATCAACCATCATTTTATGCCGAATTTCAATTCTGGATATTATTTTACATTTTTATTTAATCTGTCAGTATACAAACATGTGGAAACATCCAGAAACGCAACTCACGTTCGCAAACTGTAAAATTGCATTTCACTGGTAATATAATATGGGGTGTAATATAATATAGGGGGGATTATAAGTTTGGTTTCATAACATGAAGAACTCAAAGATATTTGCACTGTGTATGAAGCATAAAATATAATATAATTTTGTAGATTTAAGGCGACTAAAACGACTGATGAGATTATTTACGCATTGTTATTAATTTTTAAAAACTTTCACTATTTTTCGAATTTATTTGAAATTTTAATTAAAAAGTCGGGCGGGACCGACTAAATCATACCCCAAACCACAATCATTACACCCAGAGAAGGAATATGATCACCCCAAAAATGTTTCAACAGCAAAATGTTATTTTTGGACATTGAACATGGAACATGTAATTTCCTCGAACATTATGTATCGACAAAATGATCCATGTTCACTATTCAAAAATGACATTTTGCTCTTTAAACATGTTTGGAGTGATTAAGTTCCTTGTCAGCGGGTAGTGCGGCATTGTTAAAATAAATTTAGGAGATAAACTGCCCAGCAAAAAAAAAAGGGTCGTCAAAACAACAGTGTAATGTTCTCTTCGGGTCCGGAAGTGGTGCAAAATTAACGCAGAAGCGATGAAACTAACATGGACTTGTCATAGGACGGATGTCCACCATTTCAACCGCCGTTGCACTGAATTTGCATCACTTTTTAAGGTGTGATCCGAATACAGTGTTTTGGATGTGAATTTATAAATAATTTATATAATAAATAATTATAAAATTAAATGATAAAAAAATTATAAAATTAAAATTATAATAAATAATTATAATAATTTATAAATAATTTATATAATTTTTTATGATTTCTTATGCATTCTAACGCTTGTCTGAAACGTTTGACTTCAAAAATTCCCAATTTTTCTACACTGAAAAAAAAAACATGCGCGGTTCCAAAGATTTTGTCTTTACTTTAACAATTTTGGTATTGATTCCAAGCCAAAGAAGCAGAGAATATAAGCAAAGATACTTTTAAGACACAATTCTCTTTTAAATTTGGGTTTTGTGTACTTGCTACTAGGAAGCAAGTTTCGAGTTTTGGTTTTTTCAGATTTTTTTCTTCATATACTATCAAAGTCCTTTAAAAAGGAGTTAACGAAAACTTCAATTTTCAAATTCAGACACGACCTCCAGTAGAAATTATGCTATGTTTTAAGTAAAAAACATCTTTAAAATAAAGTGTTGAAAATTTTTTCCTATTTTTAAACGATTTTTTGCTTTGTAGTCAAGTTGCAAAAAGACAACAAATTTAAAGACAAATTCATTACTTTTAAAGAAGTTTAAAAATTTTTTTCTTTCAAGTTATGATACCCATTTTTAAGTCCAATCACTTAATTATAAGGATAACACCACTTAATTGAAAAGTTTATCGAATTTTTTACAAGGAAAAGAAACTTTATATTAGAGAAATACTTCTTCTATGCTAAGTAAAATTTGCATTAATACTTTAAGGACATGAAATCTTTGGCCACGCGACAATATTTTTTTCAGTGTAGAATGGATATTGTATTTTTTTCGACAGAATTTAAAAAATTTGTACCATTTTATTAACCCTTAATCTTTTTTTTCGCCAATTTGAGACAAAAGAAAATTAAAATTACCCATTAGCAAGTATATACAGCACTAAGTTCGGCCGGGCCGAATCTTAAATACCCACCACCATGAACCAAATATTAGGGTTTCCTTTGAAATTTCAGGAGGGCTTGAGGACTTGAGGGCACTTCCCGAAGATAAATTTAAAGATTTCACCTATGAGGACTATATCAGATTCTGGATTTATAAGGACCATTTTTGTTTGAGTTTTAGAGGAATCATTAACATCTCTTGTAAGTGTGCAAGAAAATTATAAAATAACGTCTTGATTTGAAATCTTAAATCTGTAGAAGTAAAATCTGGAAATTTTACATTGAGTTTCAAGCAATTTTCATGATCTGTGCGCCTTCTACATCCTCAAGAAGTGAAGTCGGTCTATATGGAGGCATTACCTAATGGACCGATAAAAACTTAATCCGATACACGTTTTTGTGAGCCTAAAATACCAGAATATTTACAATTTCAGGCAAATCAGATAAAAACTACGGTTTCTAGAAACCCAAGGAGTTAAATCAGGAGATCGTTCTTATGGGGGCTATACTAAAATATGGACCGATACTCACCGTTTTCGGCACACCTCTTTATGACCCGTAAATACCTCTAGATTTCCAATTTCAGGCAAATAGGATAAAAACTTCGGATTCTAGAAGCCCAAGAAGTAAAATCGGGAAATCGGTCTATATGGGGGCTATACCAACATATGGACCGATACCCACCATTTTCGGCACACCTCTTTATGGTCCTAAAATACCTCTATATTTCCAATTTCAGACAAATTGGATAAAAACTACGGTTTCTATAAGCCCAAGACCCCAAATCGGGAGGTCGTTTTATGTGGGGACCATACCAAACCATGGACCGATACTCACAATTTTTGGCACACGTATTTGTGGTCCTACAATACCTCTAGATTTCCAATTTCAGGTAAATTGCATAAAAACTGCGGTTTCTATAAGCCCAAGAAATAAAATCGGGAGATCGGTCTATATGGGGGCTATACCAAAACATGAACCGATACTCACCATTTTTGGCACACCTCTTTATGGTCATAAAATACCTGTAGATTTCAAATTTCAGGCAAATTGGATAAAAAATTCGATTTCTATAAGCCCAAGACCCCAAATCGGGAGGTTGGTTTATATGGGGACTATATCAAAACCTGGACCGATATAGCCCATCTTCGAACTTGACCTGCCTGCAGACAAAAGACGAGCTTGTACAAAATTTCAGCACGATTGCTTCATTATTGAAGACTGTAGCGTGATTACAACAGACAGACAGACAGACAGACGGACAGACGGACATCGTTATATCGTCTTAGAATTTGTCCCTGATCAAGAATATATATACTTTATATAGTCGGAAATCGATATTTCGATGTGTTACAAACGGAATGACAAACTTATTATACCCCCGTCACCATTCTATGGTGGTGGGTATAAAAATATGAGAAAAACGAGTTATCAAAATTTGAGTTAGAAGAACTTCCTGTGCAGTTAAAATAAAGAACATCTTTGAAAGCACATTTTTGGAAGTGGTTTTAAAGTTGTTCATTTAGAAAAACCTCCAAATTTTTTTGCTGGGTGTATTTAAAATAAGTAAGTAAAGACTAAATAAATGAGAGCTATATGTAAATCTGAACCGATTTCTTCCAAAATCAATAGTGTTAACAGGTTGACTGATAAGTCCCCGGTCTAACAAAAAAAACACATTTTTTTGTCAAAATTCGTTTTTTTTATTCAACATAGTTCCCTTCAAGAGCGATACAACGATTATAAGGACCTCCCAATTTTTTGATACCATTTTGGTAGTACTCCTTCGGTTTTGCCTCAAAATAGGCCTCAGTTTCGGCGATAACCTCTTCATTGCAGCCAAATTTTTTCCCTGCGAGCATCCTTTTGAGGTCTGAGAACAAGAAAAAGTAGCTGGGGGCCAGATCTGGAGAATACGGTGGGTGGGGAAGCAATTCTAAGTCCAATTCATGAATTTTTGACATCGTTCTCAATGACTTGTGGCACGGCGCGTTGTCTTGGTGGAACAACACTTTTTATACCCTCCATCATAGGATGGGGGTATATTAACTTTGTCATTCCGTTTGTAACACATCGAAATATTGCTCTAAGACCCCATAAAGTATATAGTCTGGGTCGTGGTGAAATTCTGAGTCGATCTAAGCATGTCCGTCCGTCCGTCCGTCTGTTGAAATCACGCTAACTTCCGAACGAAACAAGCTATCGACTTGAAACTTGGCACAAGTCGTTGTTATCGATGTAGGTCGCATGGTATTGAAAATGGGCCATATCGGTCTACTTTTACGTATAGCGCCCATATAAAGGGACCACAGATTTGGCTTGTGGAGCCTCTAACAGAAGCATATATCATCCGATCCGGCTGAAATTTGGTACATGGTGTTGGTATATGGTCTCTAACAACCATGCAAAAATTGGTCCACATCGGTTCATAATTATATATAGCCCTCATATAAACCGATCCCCAGATTTGGCTTGCGGAGCCTAAAAGAGAAGCAAATTTCATCCGATCCGTCTGAAATTTGGTACATGGTGTTAGTATATGGTCTCTAACAACCATGCAAAAATTGGTCCAGATCGGTCCATAATTATATATAGCCCCCATATAAACCGATCCCCAGATTTGGCTTGCGGAGACTCAAAGAGAAGCAAATTTCATCCGATCCGGCTGAAATTTGGTACATGATGTTGGTATATGGTCTCTAACAACCATGCAAAAATTGGTCCACATCGGTCCATAATTATATATAGACCCCATATAAACCGATCTCCAGATTTGGCTTGCGAAGCCTCAAAGAGAAGCAAGTTGCATCCGATCCGGCTGAAGTTTGGTCATGGTATTGGTATATGGTCTCTAACAACCGTGCAAAAATTGGTCCACATCGGTCCATAATTATATATAGCGCCCATATAAACCGGTCCCCAGATTTGGGTTGCGGTGCCTCAAAGAGAAACAAATTTCATCCGATCCGCCTGAAATTTTGTACATGATGTTGGTATATGGGCTCTAACAACCATGCAAAAATTGGTCCACATCGGTTCATAATTATATATAGCCCCCATATAAACCGATCCCCAGATTTGGCTTGCGAAGTCTCCAAGAGAAGCAAATTTCATCCAATCTGGTTGTAATTTGGAACATGGTGTTAGTATATGATCTTTAACAACCGTGCCACAATTGGTCCATATCGGTCCATAATTATATATAGCCCCCATATAAAACGTTTTCCAGATTTTACCTCCGGAGCCTCTTAGAGGAGCAATATTCATCCGATCCGGTTCAAATTAGGAACGTGGTGTTAGTATATGGTCGCTAACAACCATACCAAAATTGGTCCAATCACACAAAAATTGGTCCATATCGGTTTAATCATGGTTGCCACTCGAGCCAGAAATAATCTACCAAGATTTTATTTCTATAGAAAATTTTGTCAAAAGTTTATTTCTATAGAAAATTTTGTTAAAATTTCATTTCTGTAGAAATTTTTGTCAAAATTTTCTTTCTATAGAAAATTTTGTCAAAATTTTTATTTCTATAGAAAATTTTGTGAAATTTCGTTTCTATAGAAAATTTCGTTAAAATTTTATTTCTGTAGAAAATTTTGTCAAAATGTTATGTCTACTTTGTCAAACTGAATTATATTCGTATTGGATCGATCTTTTTTGATTTAATATATACCACGTATGGACTTACATACAATTTAGAAGATGGTGTTAGGAGGTTCTAAGATACCTTGCCATCGGCATGCGTTACCGCAACTTAAGTAATTCGATTGTGGATGGCAGTGTTTAGAAGAAGTTTCTACGCAATCCATGATGAAGGGTACATAAGCTTCGGCCTGGCCGAACTTACGGCCGTATATACTTGTTTCTTCTTAATATGGGGCCGTTTTGACGCGATTTCGGCCTTCAAACGCTCCAATAGCGCCATATAATAGTCACTGTTGATGGTTTTTCCCTTCTCAAGATAATCGATAAAAATTATTCCATGCGCATCCCAAAAAACAGAGGCCATTACTTTGCCAGCGGACTTTTGAGCCTTTCCACGCTTCAGAGACGGTTCACCGGTCGCTGTCCACTCAGCCGACTATCGATTGGACTCAGGAGTGTAGTGATGGAGCCATGTTCCATCCATTGTCACATATCGACGGAAAAACTCGGGTGTATTACGAGTTAACAGCTGCAAACACCGCTCAGAATCATCAACACGTTGTTGTTTTTGGTAAAATGTGAGCTCACGCGGCACCCATTTTGCACAGAGATTCCGCATATCCAAATATTGATGAATGATATGACCAACACGTTCCTTTGATATCTTTAAGGCCTCTGATATCTCGATCAACTTCGTTTTACGGTCATTCAAAATCATTTTGTGGATTTTTTTAATGTTTTCGTCGGTAACCACCTCTTTCGGGCGTCCACTGCGTTCACCGTTCTCCGTGCTCATATCACCACGCTTGAATTTTGCATACCAATCCATTATTGATGATTTCCCTGGGACAGAGTCCGGAAACTCATTATCAAGCCAAGGTTTTGCTTCACCGTATTTTTTCCCTTCAGGAAACAGTATTTTATCAAAACACGAAATTCCTTTTCTTTTTCATTTTTTTTCACAATAACAAAAGTTGCTTCACAAAAGACGTTACATTTATCTCACAAACTAATTGACTTACAGGCGTCAAATTTTGACACGAATCATTTGAAGGTTGGTACTATATAAAAATAATATGTATTTAATACTAGCGACGCCATCTATGAGTCAGACCGGGGACTTATCAGCCAACCTGTTACGCATCGGAAGGCGCATCGAAGCGGGCCGGGTTACGCTTGTACTTTATATAGTCGGAAATCTATATTTCGATGAGTTACAAACGGAATGGCAATCTTATGAGACCCCCATCATCCTTCTGTGGAGATGGGTATACAAATTATAAAAATGCCTCAAATATACCTATACTTCTAATATCGCGTAATAAATTATAAATGCACTTTTGTGTAATTGCATATAAATGGCTCCAGCTTTAGATTTCCCATATATTTTACTAACATTGTTTTTCTTCCTAGGAAGATAACTGATTTAAATTTTACTGCTAGAGATTTTGTTGGAGTATAAACAATTTTATCCAAATCGGATCACAATTAAATACATGTACATTCTCCCGCCTGACTTTAGAATTCCTTACTTGTGGCTGGATAAATTTTACTGAAAAACTACGCAAGCATATATTATTGTAACATACATATTTAATACATACGTATCTTCTGTATGTTATATTGAGATATTGGAGCGTATACTTTCTAATAATTATTAAAACTCATACGACACAATGCTCCAACGATGGATTAATCTATGAGTGCGTGAATAACACACATACATAGGTTAGGTTAGGTATAGTGGCAGCCCGATATTTCAGGCTCACTTATACTATTCAGTCCATTGTGATACCGCAGTGACGAACTTCTCACTTATCACTGAGTGCTGCCCGATTCTATGCTAAGCACAATGACAAGGAACCTCCTTTTTATAGCAGAGCCCGAACGGCGTTTCACATTGCAGTCAAGCCTCTTAGAGAAGATTTGAAACAGTCAGAAATGTCACCAACATTCCTAAGGTGGGATAATCTACCGTTGAACAGCTTTTTGGTGTTTGGTCGAAACTGGATTCGAACCCACAATTGCACCATAGTGGCTCTCGCATACATAAGAGCAACTTGATTTCAAAACTACATATCGAATTCTTACTCAGTTCAAAATTCTTAATTGCATATTTAATATAATTCGTAAAAGCAATCTATTTTCCAGAACATAATCTATATTGAAAATACAATAGAATTGATACCATTTCAAATTTCTAATAAAGATGAAAAAGGAAGAATGAAAATATAAACATATAATAATAACGGAAATAACGAAACAAACTTTTAATCATACAACGACGAAACCAACTTCATCTTCTTATAAATATGGTGCTTTCAATTTCCTGCAATATTGTTTAAAACTTGGACGGGAGAAAATTGTTTTATTTCATTTTGAATTATACTATGTTTCTGGGAAGAATTTTCGTATATTTTATATGAAGTGCTCAACACTCATAGACGCAATCAATGAATAGTATTTTTAATACTCCCCACCATTGCACTATGGGCCAAATGACCGAAATCTCATGAGAATTAAACATTTGATGCTACAAAAAAAGTTGACAACACATTACAAAAAAAAAAAAATCCAAAATGGTAAAACAATATACCAACCCATTTGGGCGTTTCTGGCGGACGAAGTGGTAACTCTTTGTTATTGATTTTTTTTTCTTGAATTCATAATTTAGCAAGGTGCTTTAGAGATTTTACTGGTAAAAGTTATAAACTTAATTCAAAATTTATACCCTTCACCACTGGGAGCCACCGTGGTGCAATGGTTAGCATGCCCGTCTTGCATACACAAGGTCGTGGGTTCGATTCCTACTTCGACCGAACACCAAAAAGTTTTTCAGCGGTGGATTATCCCACCTCAGTAATGCTGGTGACATTTCTGAGGGTCTCATAACTTCTCTAAGTGGTTTCACTGCAATGTGGAACGCTGTTCGGACTCGGCTATAAAAAGGAGGTCCCTTGTCATTGAGCTTAACATGGAATCGGGCAGCACTCAGTGATAAGAGAGAAGTTCACCAATGTGGTATCACAATGGACTGAATAGTCTAAGTGAGCCTGATACATCGGAGCCACCTAACCTAACCTAACCTACCTTTCACCACTACTGTGGTACAGGGTACAATAAGTTTGTGCATTTGTATGTAACGCTACGTAGGAAAAGTCTGAGACTCATCGTTTAGTATTCCGATCGTCTTAGAATTAAATTCTGAGTCGATTTAGCGATGTCCGTCTGTTTGTCTGTATATCTGTCTGTCTGTATATGTAATTTTGTGTGCAAAATACAGCTCGCAGTTTAAGTCCGATCGTCCTCAAATTTGACGCAGAGTTTTACTTTGGCTCAAAGACAATAGCTATTGATTTGGAAAAAATCGGTACAGATTTCGATATAGCTGCCGTATATATTTATCACCGATATGGTCATAATTGAGACATGTTTCAACTTATTTTTTTAAAATTTCGGATAAATGTTTTGGGACTCATCAAATATGCAAAATATGAGCCATATATATATATATATATATATATATATATATATATATATATATACCTCTACTTCTCAGCCAATTCGCCACCTCTCTTATTGCTAATATTTCAGCCTGAAGCACACTACAGTGATTAGGTAATTTTTTCGCTATTCGAAGTTCCAGGTCTTCAGTATATACTCCGAAACCCACTTGTCCATCCAATCTGGAGCCATCAGTGTAGAAATCTATATGACGTTTATTCCCCGGGGTCTGTGTGCACCACGCCTCTCTGTTGGGAATAGAGTTTCATACTTTTTGTCGAAAAGTGGTCAGAGTGTAATCCACTACGTTAGGCATATCTGGCATTATTTTGAGGACCGAACTGTGACCGTACCTTTTTTCCGACCACAGCGATAGTTCGCTCAACCTCACAGCCGTTGTTGCTGACTGTTTGGCCAAAATGTCTAAAGGCAATAGATGCAGCATGACATTAAGGGAATCTGTTCCTGTCTTACTGAATGCGCCTGAGATACACAAGCACGCCATACGCTGGACTTTATCTAAACTTGTCGGCTGCTGAAGTGCCGGCCACCAGACTATAACGCCATATAGAAATATAGGTCTAACCACTGCCGTGTATTTCAATCAAATTCGCTAGGCATATTTATAATGCTAATTCTACCCCCTGTGTAAAATTTCCCGTAAACCGAAGTAAGATTATGGGACTTTAACAAAACTTGGACCGATAGCCCATCTTCGAACTTGACCTGCCTCAAACAAAAGACGAATCTGTGCCAAATTTCAGGTTGATAGAGCCATTATTGAAGGCTGTAGTGTGATTACTACAGATAGACAGACGGACATGCTTATATCGTCTTAGAATTTCCCCCTGATCAAGAATATATATACTTTATATAGTCGGAAATCGATATTTCGATGCGTTACAAACGGAATGACAAACTTATTATAACCCCGTCACCATTCTATGGTGGTGGGTATAAAAATGGATCTATGACGGCTTATTTTAATAATACCCAACAAATGGTTATGCTTATTAGTGCAGCAGAGTTGTTTTAGGACATGATATAGTCGATGCCGCCCGACTTTCTACATTACTCACTTGTTTACTAAACGTATTCTCACACTCATTAGCTATCCTCAGCATCTCCTTACTCATCTGCATTATATTTATCCTATAGTCAGACAACCGTACGTATTAGTTGAAAATGTGAATGGGGGAATACAAAATTGTAGAAAGCCATACCAAATAATATACTTTAATATGATGTTGTTACTGTTCTCATGTCATTTGTGTGAAAGTGTTACATCTTTTGATGCTTAGTTCTTTCCATTCAAAATAGTTCAAATCATTGGTATGGAAACCAAACGGATAAAAACGGAGACATTGAACATTAACCAACCACAACCAGCGTTGCCAATTTAGCTATTTTCCCGCTAGACCTGTGTTTTTTATACCCTGCGCCACACATTTTTGTGATCAAAGTCTAGGTCGCAATATAAGTCCAATCGCCTTCAAATTTGGGACGTGTTCCTTTTTTGAGTCAGAATAGAACCGTATTGATTTTGGAAGATTTAGATATAGCTCCCATATATATATTTCTCCCGATATGAACTTATATGGACCCAGAAGCCGGAGTTTTACCCTGATTTGCTTGAAATTTTGCGCTAGGAGAACAACAAGTACTATAGTCAGGTGTGCCAAATTTGATAGATAAATCTTTCGCCTGATATAGACTTATATGGCCCCAGAAGCCAGAGTTTTACCCCAATTTGGTTGAAATTTTGCACTAGGAGTATATTTAGTAGTGTAGTCAAGAGTGCCAAATTTTATTGAAATCGGTTCAGAGTTAGATATAGCTCCCATATATATCGTTCGCCCGATTTGCACTCATACGACCACAGAGGCCAATTTTTTACTCCGATTTAGTTGAAATTTTGCACAGGGAGTATAATTAGCATTGTAGCTGTGCGTGCCAAATTCGGTTGGAATCGGTTCAGATTTAGATATAGCTCCCATATATATGTTTTTCTGATTTCGACAAAAATGGTCAAAGTACCAACATTTTCCTTGTAAAATCGCCTCTGCTTAGTCGAAAAGTTGTAAAACTGACTGTAATTTTCCTTAACTTCAAATACATATATGTATATATATATATATATATATATATATATATATATATATATATATATATATATATATATATATATATATATATATATATATATATATATATATATATATATATATATATATATATATATATATATATATATATATATATATATATATATATATATATATATATATATATAAAATTGCTTCAGATTTAAATCTTTCCCATATTTTTTTACTAACATTGCGTTTCACCCTAGTGCATTAGCCGACTTAAATTTTGAGTCTATAGAATTGGTAGACGTGTAAAATTCTCAAATTATTGTGTTATAACTAAGTTAAAAACTTAGATGTGAATTGCTTTGTACAATACAAAAATATTGTTACGGGGTACATGTTTATGGATGCTTCGTCTCAATGTGACTATAGCTCATAGTCAGTGTTGCCAGGGAAAATGTTCGGTTTACCCTACACGGATGAAAAAGACTGTTTTTCATATGTTTGGCTATAAACATTATATGTTTGGAACACAATATTTTTGAGTGCAAGCAAATAATGTTCATAAACTAGCATAACATGTTTGGGACATATATGTTAATATGTTAGAACATATTATGTTTGGGACATAAAATGTTTGTAAATATAATATGCTTGGATGCAAACATATATTAATTTAGAAATAGCCTATAAACATATATGTGTTTAGTAGCTTGGAGCGCTATTTAACAGGGAGCGATATTGAATTAAGTTGGTGGTTGTTGCTTGTTATTACAAAATTAACATTTTATTTTTCCTTGGGCAATTGATCAGCTACTTCTTTGATCCTTACAAACTGTGTGGTCTGCTGTTCGAATCCCCGTCCGGCAAAAAGTAAAATTAAAATAAAATAAAAATCATAAAATTGAATAATTTCTTCTACAATGTTTGTATTACAGCAAAAGGTGCTAAGAACTAAAAAATCTCGTGGAAGTGAGAAAGATGTGGCGGAATATAAAATTAGGCAGAAACAAAATTTTGAGCATTCAGGTCGAAAACCTATGTTGTTAGCACCTATATTACCTGTTTATTTTCATAATTCATTATGATTGTAAATATATAAATAAATAAATAAAATTTTGAGCACAATATTGTTTGGGAGGATTTTTTTAAGCATATAATATTTTTGGGTGCAAAATGCTTCCAAACATATTATATGTTCACATAATAACATATTGTTTTTTAGAAGACAACATTATTGAGTTTGGATGCAAAAATACAAAATGTTTGGAACTTAGACTACCCAAACATATATTGTTTAGACCAATATGCTTTCAAACATATTATATTTTGGAAGAGATCAAACATATAAATGTTTGGGCAATACCCAAAAATGTATATGCTTGAAGCAAAATATGTTTGGGAGTATATGTTACAGAAGCGATTTTTTGTGAGGGTGTACAAAGACAAAAAAGTTCCCTACTTTCCCATACATTCCCAAACAAATTTCCCTACAATTTTTTTGTTAAATTTAAACAAATTTTGCAAAGCAAAAATGGTTGTAAGTACTTTATAATCTTAAAACATGAAAATGCAACGTATATAACCTAGAAAATAAATTTGTATTACTACCACGGTTGCCACAGTTGGTAGAATTCTACCAAAAATAGTAATTTGTTTTTGTTAAATCTCCATTGAAATAAAATTTTGATAATAAATAATATAGAAATAAAATTTTGAGAAAAAATTCCATAGAAATAAAATTTTGAGAAAAATTTTTATAGAAATAATATTTTAAAAAAATTTTTCTTTAGAAATACAATTTTTACAAAATCTTCTATAGAAATAAAATGTTGACAACATTTTCTACAGGAATAAAGTTTTGACAAAAATTTCTATAAAAATATTTGTGTGGTAGATTGTGGTAATCTTCAAATTTTGTTAGATTGTTTTTGGCACAAGGTGTAACTGTTGTTGATCAAGCCTTGGCGGCTTCTAATTTCCACCTTTAGAGCCACCAAAATGTAAACATTATTACAAATTGCGTTGAGTGAAAAAAACTACTTGAGAAAAAAAACTACATATAGGGAATTTCCCCTACTTCTAGCAATACTGGCTGTGTTGATATTGCACCTACGGTATGCCACTAATATTGAGTCCATTATTAAAAAAGAGAAAATCGTTAAATTAGTGTGGGTAATATATACAAGTCTGTAAAAATCGAGCAATATTCTTATGTAAGAGCTACAAGTACGTATAAGTACGATCGGCTAGTACATCAAAATTTGAAATTTGAGTAACATTGGTTAATAAATAAGAGTACTATGGCCAAATTTGGGAAAATCGAGCGATGCATATATATGGCAGCTATATCTAAATCTAAACCAATTTGCATAATATTTTGCGGGTTTGATTAATACCACAAAAGGTTACCTTGTCCAAGATTTCAGTAAGATCAGTTAAGAAATGAGGCCTGTATGGTCAAACATAGGGTTATTAGGGGCGAATTTCTCAAAATCGGGTGATACATATATGAGAGCTATATCTACATCTGAACCGATTTCGATGAAATTTTGCACATATAGTAAGTACTACAGAGGACTGGATCTAGCCAACTTTTAGTAAGATCGGTTAATAAATAAGGGTTCTATGGCCAAATTTGGGATAATCGGGCTATACATATATATGGGAGCTATATCTAAATCTGAACCGATTTCGATGATTTTTTGCACATATAGTTAGTGCTATAGAAGACTACATTTAGCCAAATTTGGGTAAGATCGGTCTATAAATAAGGGTTTTTTGGCCAAATTTAGAAAAATCGGGCGGTACATATATATGGGAGCTATAGCTAAATCTGAACCGATTTCGATGATTTTTTGCACATATAGTTAGTGCTATAGAAGATTATATTTAGCCAACTTTGAGTAAGATCGGTTGATAAATAAAGGTTTTGTGGCCAAATTTGCGAAAATCGGGCGATACATATATATGACAGCTATATCTAAATCTGAACCGATTTGGATGAAATTTTGCAGACTTGAAGGGTGATGGAAAATACTACCTTTTGCCAAATTTGGTGACGATCCGTTTGAAAAAACGCGCAACGTGACCCCATTTGTCGAAATCGGGCGATACATATACATGGGAGCTATATCTAAATTTGATCCGATTTCTTCCAAATTCAATAGCGTTCGTCCTTGTGCCCAAAACACTCCCTGTACCAAATTTCATCAAAATCGGTTAATAATTGCGACCGGAATCCTGTGAACAACAAATACATGGACAGACGGACGGACGGACACCAAGCGCTAGATCGACTCAGGAGGTGATTCTGAGTCGATCGGTTTATATTTTATGGGGTCTAAAATCAATATTTTTGGTAGGCACATTTTTTGGCCGATCAAACTTATTATACCCTGACCACTATGTGGTTTAGGGTATAAATATTGTAGTGATAGGATCAAAACATTATCATACACGCGATAAAAACAAATCTGCCGATTGTGAATGGAATTGAATTACACCCAACAAAAACTGGGTAAGCGCTAGTGATTCTTTCAGTAATACCGGTAATCAAAAGTTACTACTTGCAGTATTACCTGGGATTTGAAAATAATAACTTACCTATGTAGGCAAAAAGTGATTCTTTCTATTAATACCGGTAATCAAAATCATATCTTGAGCTCCGGGTTCGGCTCTACAGTGGGCACTGTTAATAGTAGCGAAAAATAATGGCAAATTACATTTCAGAAAATATTCCTTTGTTTTCTAAAGTTGTATAGTACATAATTTATATTACAAAATAACATCATTGAATAGATCCATGTCGTGGAGCGTGGTATAGTTTGTTGGATTACAAAAAACAGTTCGAACTTTTTGGGTATCTTAAGGGTAAAGATATTATTTTTGGAGAGTTGGTTGTATGCTTGCAAGGAAATACTTTCCTCCAATGTCATGCCCGTGTAAAAGTATTACTACTGATATATGTACGAGGAAGTTGTTACCAATTTGGCGCAGGCATACTTGTACTCATACCCAGCAAAAACTCCTATTACCAGGTATGAGTACAAGTATGCTTGCGCCAAATTGGTAACAACTTCCTCGTACATATATCCGTAGTAATACTTTTACACGGGCATGACATTGGAGGAAAGTACTTCAGTGCAAGCATACCAGCAGTCGAAAAATAAGTACTTCTTCGCAAGCATACCAGCTCTCCAAAAATAATATATTTACCATAAAGATACCCAAAAAGTGCGAACTCACCCTTGTTGTTTTGTAATCCAACACACTATACCCCGCTCCACGACATGGATCTATTCAATGATGTTATTTTGTAATATAAATTATGTACTATACAACTTTGGAAAACAAAGGTATATTTTATTGACAATTTTTTTCTGAAATGTAATTTGGCATTACTTATCGCTACTATTAACGGTGCCCACTGTAAAGCCGAACCCGGACCTCAAGATATGATTTTGATTACCGGTATTAATAGAAAGAATCACTTTTTGCCTACACAGGTATGTTATTATTTTTAAATCCCAGGTAATACTGCAAGTAGTAACTTTTTGATTACCGGTATTACTGAAAGAATCACTAGCGCTTACCCAGTTTTTGCTGGGTACCTGATAATAGGAGTTTTTGCTGGGCATTTGCGAAAATTGGACAACAATAGTTTTTATACCATGCGCCACACTGTGGAACAATGTAATATAATTTAGTGCATATGTTTGAAACACCCAGAAAGAGACGAGATAGACACATGGTGTCTTTGGCAATAACGCTCAGGGTGGGTCCTTGAGTCGATCTAGCTATGTCCGCCTGTCCGTCCGTCTGTCTGTGAACACATTTTTGGGATCAAAGTCTAGGTCGCAGTTTAAGTCCAATCGCCTTCAAATTTGGCGCAAATTCCTGTTTTGGGTCAGAATAGAACCCTATTGATTTTGGAAGAAATCGGTTCAGATTTAGATATAGCTCCCATATATATCTTTTTCCCGATATGAACTTATATGGACCCAGAAGCCGGAGTTTTATCCTGATTTGCTTGAAATTTTGCACCAGGAGAACAATAAGTACTATAGTCAGGTGTGCCAAATTTTATTGAAATCGGTTCAGATTTCGATATTGCTTCCATATATATCTTTCGCCCGATTTTCCGTCATATGACCTCAGAGTTCAAAGTTGTAGTCCGATTTACGTGAAATTTTGCACAGGGAGTAGAATTAAAATACTAAGTATGCATGTCAAATGTGGTTGAAATCGGTTCAGATTTCTATATAGCTTCCATATATATGCTTTTCCGATTTAGGCAAAAAAGACCAAAATACCCACATTTTCCTTATAAAACGCCACTGCTAAGTCGAAAACTTGTAAAAGTGACTCAAATTTTCCTTTATTTCTAATACATATCTATCGACCGCTAAATCATAAGTACACTTTTGCGAAGTTGCCTAAAATTGGTTCAGATTAAAATGTTTCCCATATTTTTATACCCTCCACCATAGGATGGGGGTATATTAACTTTGTCATTCCGTTTGTAGCACATCGAAATATTGCTCTAAGACTCCATAAAGGTCGGATAGTATTGCAAATGGGTCATATCGGTCCACTTTTACGTATAGCCCCCATATAAACGGACCCCCAAATTTGGCTTGCGATTGCTCTAAGAGAAGCAAATTTCATCCGATCCGGCTGAAATTTGGTACATAGTGTTGGTATTTATTCTCTAATGACCACGCAAAAATTGGTCCACATCGGCCCATAATTATATATAGCCCCCATATAAACCGATCTCCCGATTTGGCTTGCGAAGCCTCTAAGAGAACCAAATTTCATCCGATCCGGCAGAAATTTGGTACATGGTATATGTATATGTTCTCTAATGACCATGCAAAAATTGGTCCACATCGGCCCATAATTATATATAGCCCCCCATATAAACCGATCTCCCGATTAGCCTTGCGGAGCCTCTAAGAGAACCAAATTTCATCCGATCCGGCAGAAATTTGGTACATGGTATATGTATATGTTCTCTAATGACCATGCAAAAATTGGTCCACATCGGCCCATAATTATATATAGCCCCCATATAAACCGACCCCAGATTTGACCTCCGGAGCCTCTTAGAGGAGCAAAAGTCATCCGATCCGATTGAAATTTGGTACATGGTGTTATTATATTGTCTCTAACAACCATGCCAAAAGTGGTCCATAATTATATATGCCCCATATAAGCCGATCCCCAGATTTGACCTCATTCGATCAGGTTGAAATTTGGTACATGGTGGTAGTATATGGTCTGTAACAACCATGCAAGAATTGGTCCATATCGGTCCATAATTTTATATAAAAAACCCCCAATATAAATCGATCCCCAGATTTGTCCTCCGCAGCCTCTTGGAGGAGTTAAATTCATCCGATCCGGTTGAAATTTGGAACATGGTATTAGAATGTGGTCTCTAACAAACACGCAAGAATTGGTCCATATCGGTCCATAATTATATATAGCCCCCCATATAAACCGTTCCCCAGATTTGATCTCCGGAGCCTCTTGGAGGAGCAAAATTCATCCGATCCGGTTGAAATTTGCAACGTTGTGTTAGTATTAGGCCGCTTATAACCATGCCATAATTGGTCCATATCGGTCTATAGTTATATATAGCCGATCCCCAATCACACAAAAATTGGTCCATATCGGTTCATAATCATGGTTACCACTCGAGCCAAAAATAATCTACCAAAATATTATTTTTATAGAAAACATTGTCAAAATGTTATTTCTATAGAAAAATTTGTCAAAATTTTATTTCTATAGAAAATTTTGTCAAAATTTTATTTCTATAGAAAATTTTTTCCAATTTTTATTTCTATAGAATTTTTTTTCCAAATTTTACTTCTATAGAAAATGTTGTCAAAAGTTTATTTTGTCAAAATTTTATTTCTATAGAAACTTTAAACTTAATTATATACGTATTTAATCGGCCTTTTTTAGTTTATTTAGTTTAATATATACCACGTATGGACTATGTGGTATATATTACGGTGTTAAGAAGTTTTAAGATACCTTGCCATCGGCAAGTGTTACCGCAACCCAAGTAATTCGATTGTGGATGACAGTCTTCAGTAGAAGTTTCTACGCAATCCAAGGTGGAGGGTACATAAGCTTCGGCCTGGCCGAACTTTCGGCCGTATATACTTGTTTTTTACTAACATAGTGTGCCATCCCAGGGCATTACCCGACTTCAATTTTATGTCTATAAATTATAAATTTTGTTCAGATAGAGTCAGATTTAAATGTATGTATTTGGGACAAAAGCCTTTATATATAGCACCCAACACATTTGGCGGATTTGACATAGTATCGAAAATGTGGATTTACAAAGTGGTGCAGGGTATAATATAGTCGGCCCCGCCCGACTTTAGACTTTCCTTACTTGTTTTTGCGTAATTTTGCAATAAAAGCTGTTCAGTAATTTTCCAATAAAAGCTGTTCAGTATAAACTTGCAAGACAGTAAGAATGGGTTTTACTCTCTTGGGTAAACTTACAACAAAAATGTACACGTTCTAGAATTATCTATTAATTCAACGATTTTAAACCAATTAAAACGAAACACATTGATATTTTCTAATACACTTTTTTGTGACATTGTGCAATATATCCCAATTTGATTTGTTGATTATTAAAACCAGCTCCTTCCCGAAAGTTTTTACTGGGAAAATATTCTTTTTGGTGTAAACGAAGGACTTCCAGTAAAAAATTTGTGAAAGTAATATGACTAGATATTGATATAGTCTCACAGAGGTACAATTAAAATGAATACAATTAAGTTAATATGCATTTTAAATGAAATAAAGGTTTTAAGTTCCTTAAATTTCTATAAAGAATGTAAGTTTTGACACATTTTTTTTTAGCTTTTTAGCTATTTTTTGGGGCAAATCTATCTGTTTTTGGTGAAAAATTCTGGCAACGCTGATTACAACCTACCTTGGGTGCATGTGCGTTGCCGTAGTCATACGTTGTGGAATCTAATAGACCGACAATGTGTTTCTTACGAATCACTGACTGATGGCCTATCCTCATCGACATAGGTATCCAAACTAAAAATCAACTTTCATTTCATGAATGTATGCGTATTACGATGAACTGTCTATTTGTGGATATGGATCGGATTTTTTGTTTATTTGCTCCTGATATGGCATTTATGAATAAACAATGAAATAAGGATGTTGAGGATGTTTGTGCATATGTAATGGGGTTTGTTCAACGATTTCGTATGTTTGCAAACTGTCTGTGTAAGCTGACGCAGGATTTGGGTTTTCCAAGATTTCTGTTTTCATGTTTCTCTTTATGACGATGTTCTTTTTGATATTTCAAATTGTATATCACATTGGAGTGAGTGACAATGAAATACAAATCCAATATCACAATATCCATATTTTATATTTATACCCTAAACCACATAGTGGTCAGGGTATAATAAGTTTGATCGGCCAAAAAATGTGCCTACCAGAAATATTGATTTTAGGCCCCATAAAATATATACCGATCGACTCAGAATCACCTCCTGAGTCGATCTAGCGCTTGGTGTCCGTCCGTCTGTCCATGTATTTGTTGTTCACAGGATTCCGGTCGCAATTATTAACCGATTTTGATGAAATTTGGTACAGGGAGTTTCTTGGGCACAAGGACGAACGCTATTGAATTTGGAAGAAATCGGATCAAATTTATATATAGCTCCCATATATATGTATAGCCCGATTTCGACAAATGGGGTCACGTTGCGCTTTTTTTCACACGGATCGTAACCAAATTGGGCAAAAGGTAATCTTTTTCATCGCCCTTCAAGTCTGCAAAATTTTATCCAAATCGGTTCAGATTTAGATATAGCTCTCATATACATGTATCGCCCGATTTTCCCAAATTTGGCCACAAAACCCTTATTTATCAACCGATCTTACTCAAAGTTGGCTAAATGAATTCTTCTATAGCACTGACTAGATGTGCAAAAAATCATCGAAATTGGTTCAGAGTTAGCTATAGCTCTCATATATATATATCGCCCGATTTTTCTAAATTTGGCCATAAAACCCTTATTTATCAACCGATCGTACTCAAAGTTAGCTAAATGTTATCTTTTATAGCCTAACTATATGTGCACCAAATCATGGAAATCGGTTCAGATTTAGCTATAGCTCCTATATATATGTACCGCCCGATTTTTCTAAATTTTGCTATTAAACCCTTATTTATCAACCGATAGTAGTCAAAGTTGGCCAAATGTAATCTTCTATAGCACTACTTGTATGTGCAAAATTTCATCGAAATCGGTTCAGATTGAGATACAGCTGCCATTAATGTGTATAGCCCCATTTTCCCAAATTTGGGCATAGAACCTTGTCGGGTAAACCGAACATTTTCCCTGGCAAAACTATGCAACTGCGGTTTATCTCCCAGACCTATATCAATGTTACCCCACAAATGCTTATGATTACTGATTCAGTAAGGTTGATATAGTCGGCCCCGCCCGACTTTCTACTTTACTTACTCGTTAAAAATTTAATTGATTTTGGTCATTATCCCCAAAACATATTATTTTAATTATTTTAATTGATTTAATTATTTATTTATAAAGTGACTAATCTTGTTAAATTTTCTTCAAAATGCCCCAATGTGTTGTAGTTATTTTTCCATAACACCAAAAGGATTGTTTGTATAGACAACATAGCCAATATCGATGACATATACAAAGGAATAATCACAGAAACATGATTGACAGAGAAAATATCTGATGAATGATAATACCGTATGTGTGTGCATGCATTACTCTGGCCATGAACTATTTGGGCGTTAAACTTAACAAGTGAGTGAAACACTAAAAAACAGTCCGTAGTTAACTAACTACAAATTGAACTTATTTTTATTGAACAAAAGTTATGTGTTTGTTTAAATTATTGTTTATGTTGTTTTTCTTTAATTTTCCCAGCAGCCCAATGAAAGTTGCCTTTTCTTAAGTACGTACCAAACACTTTATGAATTAATCGTGGGTATGGTTAGGTTAGGTGCCAGCCCTATCAGGCTCACTTAGACTATTCAGTCCATTGTGATACCACATTGGCGAACTTCTCTCTTATCACTGAGTGCTGCCCGATTCCATGTTAAGCTCAATGACAAGGGACCTCCTTTTTATAGCCGAGTCCGAACGGCGTTCCACATTACAGTGAAACCACTTGAAGAAGCTTTGAAACCCTTAGAAATGTCACCAGCATAACTGAGGTGGGATAATTCACCGGTCGAAGCAGGAATCGAACCCACGACCTTGTGTATACAAGGTGGGCATGCTAACCATTGTACCACGGTGGCTCCCAACGTGGGTATACAGTTTAATGGCTGTACACATATGTTATTAACTTTGTCATTCCGTTTGTAACACATCCAAATATTGCTCTAAGACCCCATAAAGTATATATATTCTGGGTCGTGGTGAAATTCTGAGTCGATCTGAGCATGTCCGTCCGTCCGTCTGTTGAAATCACGCTAACTTCCGAACGAAACAAGCTATCGACTTGAAACTTGGTACAAGTAGTTGTTATTGATGTAGGTCGGATGGTATTGCAATTGGGCCATATCGGTCCACTTTTACGTATAGCCCCCATATAAACGGACACCCAAATTTGGCTTGTAGATCCTCTAACAGAAGCAAATTTCATCCGATCCGGCTGAAATTTGGTACATGGTGTTAGTATATTGTCTCTAACAATCATGCAAAAATTAGTCCACATCGGTCCATAATTATATATAGCCCCCATATAAAGCGATCCCCCGATTTGGCTTGCGGAGCCTCTAAGAGAAGCAAATTTCATCCGATCCGGCTGAAATTTGGTACATGGTGTTAATATATGGTCTCTAACAACCATGCAAAAATTGATCCACATCGGTCAATAATTATATATAGCCCCCATATAAACCGATCCCCCGATTTGGCTTACGTACCAAATTTCAGCCCCGATCCGGTTAAAATTTGGTACACGGTGTTATTATATGGTCTCTAATGACCATGCAAAAATTGGTCCACATCGGTCCATAATTATATATAGCCCCCATATAAAGCGATCCCCCGATTTGGCTTGCGGAGCCTCTAAGAGAAGCAAATTTCATCCGATCCGGCTGAAATTTGGTACATTGTGTTAGTATATGGTTTCCAATAACCATCCACATGGTGTTAGTATATGGTCTCTAATGACCATGCAAAACTTGGTCCACATCGGTCCATAATTATATATAGCCCCCAAACAAACCGATCACCAGATTTGACCTCCGGAGCCTCTTGAAAGAGCAAAATTCATCCGATTCGGTAGAAATTTGGTACGTGATGGTAGTATATGTTATTTAACTGCCATGCCAAAAGTGGTCCATATCAGTCCATAATCATATATAGCCCCCATATAAACCGATCCCGAGATTTGGTTTTAGAGCCTCTTGGAGGAGCAAATTTCATCCGAGTCAGTTGAAGTTTGGTACATTGTGCTAGTATGTGGCCGTTAACAACCATGCTTAACTAACAGATAAATCGATCCCCAATCACACAAAAATTGGTCCATAGTTCATAATTGTATATAGCCCCCATATAAGCGACCCCCCATATTTCAGTTCTGGCTCTATACCACGTATGGACTAACTCGCAATTTAGAAAGTTTTAAGATACCACAACCCAAGTAGTTCGATTGTGGATGACAGTCTTTAGTACAAGTTTCTATGCAATCCATGGTAGAGGGTACATAAGATTCGGCCTGGCCGAACTCACGGCCATATATACTTGTTATTTCTCGAGTATTTAAAAGATGATTTGCATAAGAAAAATCGCTGACTCTATATCAATAATTAACTCTGATGAGGGCTTGTATCGGATGATATTTTGAGCACCTACCTTCTGGTTTTGTATTTAAAAACTTCATATTTTTGTAACTCGAAAACTGGTATAACAAAAATTGCATATTTTTCCAATTTTTAATTTTTTACGGATTTTCAACTTCTTTTTCAAAAAACTTCCCAAAAATGTATTGGGGATTTTTGGGGATGAAATCATTCCATTTTGAGAACAAGAGTCTGGAAAATATTGGCAACACTGGTTCCATGAACTAAAATAAAGTTGAATTGGCTTTAGTGAAATAGAGGGTTCATTTTTTGTTTTTTGAGTGTATATAAGGCCTCATAAAATTTCAGCACATTGTCGCTTATTCCAACTGGATAATTGCTTACACGAATCTAGTAAATGTACGTGTACGTGTGAAGTGTTGCAAAGTTAATAGTTCACACCATAGATGTCCTTCTTAGAGAGGGTGTTATAAGGTTAAGCTTGTGCGCTAATAAATCTCTGTGAAGGACAACATTTAAACTCCATCAATCATCAAGCATCATTAGTGTGATATAGTGTTAAAGGGTTTACTTGGTATGATGAACATATTGTGGTTGTGGGAATAACAAAACTAACATCAACAACAATTTCCATCTTTTACAGTCTATAAATATTTCATAATACGAGTATATCACATATTACCTTTGGGCCATGCCACAAAGTCTCATGAGCTTTAAATGAAATTTCGAAAATGTGTCTAATGCAGTGGTTAACCTCAATTAAAATGTGTCAAATAAAGCACAAGAAGAGTAAGTGTTTCTTATGAATTAGTAAGAAATGTGGCTTCTTAAGTGAAGAAGAGATTATTAAGTGCACTACAATTTTCTCCAACACATGAAATGTTCTACGCGCAAAACCAAAACCCACTTTGGTACGAAACGAAATTTTAGAAAAACGAATTTTTGTTTTGTTATAGAGAGTTTTCTTTAAGAGAAAACAGAACCGAATTTATGACAAGTGATGCAATGACTGTCTCTAATAGAAATGGGGCTATAATAAATATCGATTTCCGACTATACAAAGAGATATTTTAAAAAGCTAAAGGAAAAATCAAGTAATAGCCCCCGTATAAATCGACACCAAGATTTGGCTTGCCGAGGCTCTAGGAGGCACAAATTTCATAAGATCCGGTTGAAATTTCGCAAGTGGTATTAGTGTATGGTCTCTAACAATCATGCGAAAAAAATTTGGCACATTGTGTTGGTATAAGTCTTCTAAGAAACAACTTCTAGCAAAACTTGATCCATATAGGTCTATAATTATATATAGCCCCTATATAAACTGATCCCCAGGTGCGAATTTTATCCGATCCGGTTGAAATTTTTCTATCTAATGACCGTGCGAAAATTGTTTCATTGAGGTTCATAATTATCTATAAACTCCTTTATACACAGAGAATACAGAGTGGCTGTGATAACTGAATTTATTGCCAACCTCATTTTGGCAGTTATAGGAACTATCTGTTGACAATTGTGTCACCTGACTAATTCGGTTGACTCAATTGAATTATGGGAAATTAAACTAACATCACTTCTGATGTTAGTTGGGTCATCTGACAAAATGAGACATGGGTGTCTCCGTTATTCGATTGTATCACACAACTCAAAATTGAATTGAAAAATAGATATATTTTGTTAAATTATATTCTGGATTGTATTTTATTTAAATACTAGCGTAAACCGGTCCGCTTCGCTGCGCCTTCCGAAGCGTATTTGTAGGAACATTTTGCGTTAACTTAGTCAAACATATCGTTCGTGCTGAAAACAAATTCTAAATGAATTGAATTCTTTCAAACAAATCGGACTACTTGCTTTTTCGTTTATAGGTACAAATACGGCGGATATGCATATGTAAAACGGTTCGTCTTAAAAAATGTCGGGGAGAGGGTGTACCCTTTCCTCCAAATTTTTTATATAATGTTCTGTATTCAAGCAGTTGGACAATCTTCTATATTTCTTGTGAATTTTAAGTGTGGTTTGTCAAGGAAAGGTATCCTTCTCCTCAACATATCTGAAAATTGAACACTATATTATATTAACATACAAAGAGTTACTGTTTCCCATCCAGTAAATCGGAAAATGCAAAAATAGTAAAAAATTTTACCACATTAACAGTTGCTAAAATGTTGGAAAATGATGCACCCTCTACGTTGGCTGCCAATTTCATGTCAATTTAAGTTCTTTACTAAAAATAAGTCTGTGCAAAAATCATAAAATTATGTACCGAGTTCCCATTTACGGACAACCATCTACTTTCATAAGATTCGGCGAGGCCGAATCTTATGTACCCTCCACCATGGATTTCGTAGAAACTTATACGAAAGACTGTAATCCACAATCGAATTACTAGAGTTGTGGTATCTTAAAACTTCATAACATCGTTTTCTAAATTGTGAGTTAGTCGTGGTATGTATTAGACAATATGTAGAGAGCCAGAATTGAAATATGGGGGTCGCTTATATGGGGGCTATATAAAATTATGAACTTGATATGGACCAATTTTTGTGTGAGTGGGGATCGATTTATCTGATGGCTATATATAACTATAGACCGATATGGACCTAGTTAGGCATGGTTGTTAACGGCCATATACTAGCACAAAGTACCAAATTTCAACTGACTCGGATGAAATTTGCTCCTCCAAGAGGCTCGTAAACCAAATCTCGGGATCGGTTTATATGGGGGCTATATATGATTATGGACTGATATGGACCACTTTTGGCATAGTTGTTAAATATAATATACTACCACCACGTACCAAATTTCAACCAGATCGGATGAATTTTGCTTCTCCAAAAGGCACCGGAGTTCAAATCTGGGGGTCGGTTTATATGGGGGCTATATATAATTATGGACTGATATGAACCAATTCCTGCATGGTTGTTGGATACCATATACTAACTTCACGTACCAAATTTCAACCGAATCGGATGAATTTTGCTCTTCCAAGGGGCTCCGGAGGTCAAATCTGGGGACCGGTTTATATAGGGCCTATATATAATTATGGACCGATTTCGACCAATTTTTGCATGGGTTTTTGAGGCGATATATTAACACCACGTACCAAATTTGATTCTCTTAGAGACTCCGCAAGCCAAATCGGGGGATCGGTTTATATGGGGGCTATATATATTTATGGACCGATGTGGACCAATTTTTGCTTGGTTCTTAGAGACCATATACTAACACCATGTACCAAATTTCAGCCGGATCGGATGAAATTTGCTTCTCTTAGAGGATTCGTTTATATGGGGGCTAAATATAATTATGGACCGATGTGGACCAATTTCTGCATGGTTGTTGTAGACCATATACTAACACCATGTACCAAATTTCAGACGGATCGGATGAAATTTGCTTCTCTTAGAGGATTCGCAAGCCAAATTTTGGGGTCCGTTTATATGGGGGCTATACGTAAGAGTGGACCGATATGGCCCATTTTCAATACCATCCGACCTACATCAGTAACAACTACTTGTGCCAAGTTACTCAATATCTAGTTTTTTGCTGGGTTGGCATAATAATGGTCTATTTCACAATTTTATTCCAGATTAAAGTTTTTCCTCAATGTATATATACTATGTTTTTTTTTTTTTTTTTTTTTTTTTTTTTTTTTTTTTTTTTTTTTAGAAAAATTATCTGTGGAGATGCTGATGACTCCTATCTCTGCTGGGTGGTATATATGGTACACTCAATAACAATTTTAATTTAGATTTTAACAGACGTAAAATATTATATAATAGTATAATATGTGTGTATATTTATTTATATTCTAAAATAAATATGTTTATACTAAGTGTAATAGTTTAATAAAATAAAATATAATATTTAACTTAGACAGAAATTAGTTTTTAATTTGGTAACGAGCACTATTAAGGTCGGACAGCATAATCGAATGATGAAGGTAGCAACAACCGATATCGTCGGCAGACCCAACCAACACCATATGAGATATTGGTTGTGTCGACCGAATCAGTCGGGTGGCACAATTGCCAACTGGTAGTTGCTACAAATGCCAAAAGGATATTGGCAATAAATTCGTCACAACCAATATGTATTCTCTTTGTACGTACCATTGTGCCAAAAGTGAACTTCGTCGCTTAACACAATTTTTCGATAAGAAGCGCGCGATGAACACTTTTAACAGAGCATGGTTAAATTATAGATCAAACTGAAGATTTTTGACAATAAATTAAAACACGAAATGTGAGCTGTTTAAATCAGTGTTGCAAAAAGATAATAGCTTAAAAATCACTCTTCAATATTTTATACCCTCCGCTGATACTATTTACAGTCTTTATACCCTAAACCACATAGTGGTCAGGGTATAATAAGTTTGATCGGCCAAAAAATGTGCCTACCAGAAATATTGATTTTAGACCCCATAAAATATATACCGATCGACTCAGAATCACCTCCTGAGTCGATCTAGCGCTTGGTGTCCGTCCGTCCGTCCGTCTGTCCATGTATTTGTTGTTCACAGGATTCCGGTCGCAATTATTAACCGATTTAGATATAGCTCATATATATAAGTATCGCCCGATTTCGACAAATGGGGTCACGTTGCGCGGGTTTTCAAACGGATCGTCACCAAATTTGGCAAAAGGTAATCTTTTCCATCGCCTTTCAAGTCTGCAAAATTTCATCCAAATCGGTTCAGATTTAGATATAGCTCTCATATGTATGTATCGCCCGATTTTCCCAAATTTGGCCACAAAACCTTTATTCATCAACCGATCTTACTCAAAGTTGGCTACATGTAATCTTCTATAGCACTTACTATATGCGCAAAAAATCATGGAAATCGGTTCAGATTTAGCCATAGCTCCCATATATATGTACCGCCCGATTTTTCTAAATTTGGCCATACAACCCTTATTTATCAACCGACCTTACTCAAAGTTGGCTAGGTACAGTCCTCTATAGTACAAACGGTATGTGCAAAATTTCATTAAAATCGGTTCAGATGTAGATATAGCTCCTATATATGTATCGCTTGATTTTGAAAAATTTGCCCCTAATACCCTATGTTTGACCATACAGGCCTCATTTCTTAACTGATCTTACTCAAATCTTGCACAAGGTAACCTTTTGTGGTATTAATCAAACCCGCAAAATATTATGCAATTTGGTTCAGATTTAGATATAGCTTCCATATATATGTATCGCTCGATTTTCCCAAATTTGGCCACACTAATTTAACGATTTTCTCTTTTTTAATAATGGGCTCAATATTAGTGGCATACTAACTCCGTAGGCGCAATATTAACACAGTCAGTATTGCTAGAAGTAGGGGAAATTCCCTATATGTAGGGGTTTTCTAATATTTAGCGTCATATAGGGACATAGGGCCACAATGTAGGACATTTTCACTCAACACAATTTGTAATAATTTTTACATTTTGGTGGCTCTAGAGGAGGAAATTAGAAGCCGGCAAGGCATGATCTTTAACAATGTGTGGTAAACTTTATTCCTGTAGAGAATTTTGTCAACATTTTATTTCTATAGAACAATTTGTCAAAATTGTACTTCTATAGAAATTTTTTTCAAAATATTATTTCTATAAAAAATTTACTCAAAATTTTATTTCTGTGGAATTTTTTCTCAAAATTTTATTTCTATAGAATTTATTGTCAAAATTTTATTTCTATAGAAATATTTCTCACAAAAATGTGTTTATAGAAACTTTTTCCAAAATTTTATTTTTATAAAGGGTGATACGGTCAAAATTTGGTCAAGGGAAAACGCGTGTAAATCGGTTTTTTAAAAAATCAAATTAAATTTCTTTTTCAAGTTCAATTAGTATAAAATTCAGGAAAAATATTCAGTTAGGCTTTCGCTTTTCCAAATCCGAATTGCCGGGCCTCACGCTTGACACCTGCCATCAGATTTTGTACAGCAACCTTGTCCACCTTCTTTGCCGCAGAAAGCCAGTTTGCCTTCAACTGCTGCTCGTACTTAGCAGGTTTTTTGGTCTACTTTAGGTTCCGCTTGACAATAGCCCAGTATTTCTCAACTGGGCGGAACTCTGGCGTGTTGGGAGGGTTCTTGTCCTTGGGAACCACCTGCACGTTGTTGGCGGCGTACCACTCCATGGCCTTTTTACCGTAATGGCAAGATGCCAAATCCGGCCAAAACAGTACGGAACAACCGTGTTTCTTCAGGAAAGGCAGCAGACGTTTATTCAAACACTCTTTGACGTAAATTTCTTGGTTGACAGTTCCGGAAGCTATGAAAATGCTGCTTTCCAAGCCACAGGTACAGATGGCTTGCCAAACCAGATATTTGTTTGCGAACTTTGACAGTTTTATGTGCTTGAAAATATCTGCTACCTTTCCCCTTCCTTTTGCCGTATAAAACTCCTGTCCCGGAAGCTGCTTGTAGTCGGCTTTGACATAGGTTTCGTCGTTCATTACCACGCAGTCAAATTTCGTCAGCATCGTCGTGTACAGCCTCCGTGATCGCGCTTTGGCCGTCGTATTTTGTTTATCATCGCGATTTGGAGTCACTACCTTCTTGTAAGTCGATAGTCCGGCTCGTTTTTTGGCTCGATGCACGGTTGTAGACGATACACCCAGCTTATTTGCGGCATCTCGGAGAGAGAGGTTAGAGTTTCGCTTCAAACTACCGGCAACTCTCTTTGTCGTCTCAGCGGCTTCCGGTTTTCGATTTCCCTCCGATCCAGACGTTCTGGCTGTCGACAAACGTTCCCCAAACACTTTAATTACATTTGTAACGGTTGATTTGGCAACTTTTAGCGATTTTGCCAGCTTTGCGTGCGAGTAGCTCGGATTTTCGCGATGCGCGAGCAAAATTTTGATACGCTGCTCTTCTTGCTTGGACGGCATTTTGACAACTGAAGAGTGAATTCCAAAATCAAAATAGGAGCAACATTCTACACACACACACCTTCAAAATGAGGGGTGTTCAGGTTTTTTAAATGCAAAATTGAATGAAATACGTCAAGTTTATATTGACCAAATTTTGACCGTATCACCCTTTAGAGATTTAACAAAACAGATTACTAATTTGGGTAGAATTCTACCAACCGTGATGGTAATACAAATTTATATTCTAAGTTATATACGTTGTATATTCATGTTCTAAGATAATAAAGTACTTAGAACCATACAAATTTTTTAAATTTAACGAAAAATATAGTAGGGAAAATTGTTTGGGAATGTATGGGAAAGTAGGGAACTTTTTTTGTCCTTGTAGGGTAAACCTAACATTTTCCGTGGCAACATTGACTATGAGCTATAGTCAGATTGACACAAAGCACCCATAGACATGTACCCCTTAATTTTCTTAAATACACAACTGCGGTTTATCTCCCAGACCTATATGTTACCCCACAAATGCTTATGATTACTAATTCTGTAATGGTGGTTTAGGGTATGATATAGTCGGCCCCGCCCGACTTTCTACTTTACTTACTTGTTTAATAATGGGCTCAATATTAGTGGCATACTAACTCCGTAGGCGCAATATCAACACAGCCAGTGTTGCTAGAAGTAGGGGAAATTGCACATGTAGGGTTTTTCTAATACTTAGCGTCTTTCACTCAACACAATTTGTAATAATTTTTACATTTTGGTGGCTCTAGAGGAGGAAATTTGAAGCCGGCAAGGCTTGATCTTTAACAGTGTGTGGTAAACTTTATTCCTGTAGAGAATTTTGTCAAAATTTTATTTCTATAGAACATTTTGTCAAAATTGTACTTCTATAGAATTTTTTTTCAAAATATTATTTCTATAAAAAATTTTCTCAAAATTTTATTTCTGTGGATTTTTTTCTCAAAATTTTATTTCTATAGAATTTATTGTCAAATAATAAAGTACTTAGAACCATTTTTGTTTTGTAAATTTTTTTAAATTTAACGAAAAATATAGTACTGAAAATTGTTTGGGAATGTATGGGAAAGTAGGGAACTTTTTTTGTCCTTGTAGGGTAAACCTGACATTTTCCGTGGCAACATTGACTATGAGCTATAGTCAGATTGACACAAAGCACCCATAGACATGAACCCCTTAATTTTCTTAAATACGCAACTGCGGTTTATTTCCCAGACCTATATGTTACCCCACAAATGCTTATGATTACTAATTCTGTAATGGTGGTTTAGGGTATGATATAGTCGGCCCCGCCCGACTTTCTACTTTACTTACTTGTTTAATAATGGACTCAATATTAGTGGCATACTAACTCTTTTGGTGCAAAATAAACTATAGCTCCTAATATTAGACATTTCTGCTCAGATTGTGACAAGACACCCATAAACATGTACCCCCCTTTATGTTCTCCAAAACCTATACCAATGATACTCCACAAATGCTTATGTTTACTAATTCAGTATGGGCGTTTTAGGGTATGATATAGTCGGCCCCGCCCGACTTTCTACTTTACTCACTTGTTTTCTATACAATCAACAAGTTACGTTCAATGTACACTCAAAATGTTTGAGAGTTATGCCAATAACATATAAAAATTTAACATTGTTTGTGATTTTTTCATGAAAAATAATTTGAAATTAAAATGAACGAACATGTATGCATCGAACGCCATAAATTCAACATTTGGTATGACGCAGGCCTACTTCACATTTTCCTCTTCTATTGCTTTTGGTTCAGAGAAAATATTCTAAAATAGAATCCACAAGTTAATTCTCCACAAGACTTCCATAAAATTTATATCTTTTGCACTTCCATTAATAATGAGAAATTGTAGCGTAGATTCATGTTCTTAAATTTTTGCACAATGTTGCAGTTGATTCCATCAACATGTTCCTTGTGATAATGTTGCCAAAATATAAACTGAGATATATAAGGCATATTGGTTCTCTGTGATATGCCAGTTAGATGTTGGACATTGTGATAGTAAAGGGTGTGAAGAAATTAGTATAAAAACATGCGTTATGAAGATATCCTTTATGAATATGAATTTACGTAAATTTGAAGTTGTATCAGATAACAGTTTTAATAAAAATAGTACTCCTTACATGTACAATATAGCTGACATTCCCTTTCTAAATAATACTCTAAATAATGATTTCCGTTCACAGGAACGGAACGACAAAGAATTTTTATACCCTCCATCATAGGATGGGGGTATATTAACTTTGTCATTCCGTTTGTAACACATCGAAATATTGCTCTAAGACCCCATAAAGTATATATATTCTGGGTCGTGGTAAAATTCTGAGTCGATCTAAGCATGTCCGTCCGACCGTCCGTCTGTTGAAATCACGCTAACTTCCGAACGAAACAAGCTATCGACTTTAAACTTGGCACAAGTAGTTGTTATCGATGTAGGTAAGATGGTATTGAAAATGGGCCATATCGGTCCACTTTTACGTATAGCCCCCATATAAAGGGACCCTCAGATTTGGCTTGTGGAGCCTCTAACAGAAACATATTTCATCCGATCCGGCTGAAATTTGGTATATGGTGTTGGTATATGGTCTCTAACAACCATGCAAAAATTGGTCCACATCGGTCCATAATTATATATAGCCCCCATATAAACCGATCCCCAGATTTGGGTTGCGGAGCCTCAAAGAGAAGCAATTTTCATCCGATCCTCCTGAAATTTGGTACATAGTGTTGGAATATGGTCTTTAATAACCATGCAAAAATTGGTCCACATCGGTCCATAATTATATATAGCCCCCATATAAACCGATCCCCAGATTTGGCTTGTGGAGCCTCTAAGAGAAGCATATTTCATCCGATCCGGCTGAAATTTGGTACCTGGTGTTGGTATATAGTCTCTAACAATCATGCAAAAATTGGTCCACATCGGTCCATAATTATATATAGACCCCATATAAACCGATCTCCAGATTGGGCTTGCGGAGCCTCAAAGAGAAGCAAATTGCATTCGATCCGGCTGAAATTTGGTACATGGTATTGGTATATGGTCTCCAACAACCGTGCAAAAATTGGTCCTCATCGGTCCATAATGATATATAGCGCCCATATAAACCGATCCCCAGATTTGGATTGCGAAGCCTCAAAGAGAAGCAAATTGCATCCGATCCGGCTGCAATTTGGTACATAATGTTGGTATATGGTCTCTAACAACCATGCAAAAATTGGTCCACATCGGTCCATAATTATATATAGACCCCATATATACCGATCTCCAGATTGGGCTTGCGAAGCCTCAAAGAAAAGCAAATTTCATCCAATCCGGTTGTAATTTTGAACATGGTGTTAGTATATGATCTTTAACAACCGTGCCAGAATGGGTCCATATCGGTCCATAATAATATATAGCCCCCATATAAAACGTTCTCCAGATTTGACCTCCGGAGCCTCTTGGAGGAGCAAAATTCATCCGATCCGGTTCACAATAGGAACGTGGTGTTAGTACATGGTCGCTAACAACCATACAAAAACTGGTCCAATCACACAAAAATTGGCCCATATCGGTTCATAATCATGGTATTGAAAATGGGCCATATCGGTCCACTTTTACGTATAGCCCCCATATAAAGGGACCTCAGATTTGGTTTGTGGAGCCTCTAACAGAAGCATATTTCATCCGATCCGGCTGAAATTTGGTATATGGTGTTGGTATATGGTCTCTAACAACCATGCAAAAATTGGTCCACATCGGTCCATAATTATATATAGCCCCCATATAAACCGATCCCCAGATTTGGCTCGCGGAGCCTCAAAGAGAAGCAAATTTCATCCGATCCGGCTGAAATTTAGTACATGATGTTGGTATGTAGTCTCTAACAACCTTGCAAAAAGTGGTCCATATCGGTCCTTAATTATATATAGCCCCCATATAAACCGATCCCCAGATTTGGCTTGTGGAGCCTCTAAGAGAAGCATATTTCATCCGATCCGGCTGAAATTTGGTACATGGTGTTGGTATATAGTCTCTAACAATCATGCAAAAATTGGTCCACATCGGTCCATAATTATATATAGACCCCATATAAACCGATCTCCAGATTTGGCTTGCGAAGCCTCAAAGAGAAGCAAATTTCATCCGATCCGCCTGAAATTTGGTACATGATATTGTTATATGGTCTCTAATAACCGTGCAAAAATTGGTCCACATCGGTCCATAATTATATATAGACCCCATATAAACCCATCTCCAGATTTGGCTTGTGGAGCCTCAAAGAGAAGCAAATTTCATCCGATCCGCTTGAAATTTGGTACATGATATTGTTATATGGTCTCTAATAACCATGCAAAAATTGGTCCTCATCGGTTCATAATTATATATAGCCCCCATATAAGCCGATCCCCAGATTTTGCTTGCGAAGTCTCCAAGAGAAGCAAATTTCATCCAATCCGGTTGTAATTTTGAACATGGTGTTAGTATATGATCTTTAACAACCGTGCCAGAATTGGTCCATATCGGTCCTTTATTATATATAGCCCCCATATAAAACGTTCTCCAGATTTGACCTCCGGAGCCTCTTGGAGGAGCAAAATTCATCCGATCCGGTTCACAATAGGAACGTGGTGTTAGTACATGGTCGCTAACAACCATACCAAAATTGGTCCAATCACACAAAAATTGGTCCATATCGGTTCATAATCATGGTTGCCACTAGAGCAAAAAATAATCTACCAAAATTTTATTTCTATCGAAAATTTTGTCAAAATTTTATTTCTATAGAAAATTTTGTCAACATTTTATTTCTATAGAAAATTTTATTCAAATTTTATTCGGTTCATAATCATGGTTGCCACTCGAGCCACAAATAATCTACCAAAATTTTATTTCTATAGAAAATTTTGTCAAAAGTTTTTTTTCTATAGAAAATTTTGTTAAAATTTTATTTCTGTAGAAATTTTTGTCAAAATTTTCTTTCTATAGAATATTTTGTCAAAATTTTTATTTCTATAGAAAATTTTATTTCTATAGAAAATTTTGTTAAATTTTTATTTCTGTAAAAAATGTTGTCAAAATTTTATGTCTACTTTGTCAAACTGAATTATATACGTATCGGATCGATCTTTTTTGATTTAATATATACCACGTATGGACTTACATACAATTTAGAAGATGGTGTTGGGAGGTTTTAAGATACCTTGCCATCGGCAAGCGTTACCGCAACTTAAATAATTCGATTGTGGATGGCAGTGTTTAGAAGAAGTTTCTACGCAATCCATAATGGAGGGTACATAAGCTTCGGCCTGGCCGAACTTACGGCCGTATATACTTGTTTCTTCTTCATATGGGGCCGTTTTGCCGCGATTTCGACCTTCAAACGCTCCAATAACGCCATATAGTTGTCACTGTTGATGGTTTTTCCCTTCTCAAGATAATCGATAAAAATTATTCCATGTGCATCCCAAAAAACAGAGGCCATTACTTTGCCAGCGGATTTTTGAGTCTCTCCACGCTTCGGAAACGGTTCACCGGTCGCTGTTCACTCAGCCGACTGTCGATTGGACTCAGGAGTGTAGTGATGGAGCCATGTTTCATCCATTGTCACATATCGACGGAAGAACTCGGGTGTATTACGAGTTAACAGCTGCAAACACCGCTCAGAATCGTCAACACGTTGTTGTTTTTGGTCAAATGTGAGCTCGCGCGGCACCCATTTTGCACAGAGCTTCCGCATATAGAAATATTGATGAATAATATGACCAACACGTTCCTTTGATATCTTTAAGGCCTCTGCTATCTCGATCAACTTCATTTTACGGTCATTCAAAATCATTTTGTGGATTTTTTTGATGTTTTCGTCGGTAACCACCTCTTTCGGGCGTCGACTGCGTTCACCGTCCTCCGTGCTCATTTCACCACGCTTGAATTTTGCATACCAATCAATTATTGTTGATTTCCCTGGGACAGAGTCCGGAAACTCATCATCAAGCCAAGTTTTTGCTTCCACCGTATTTTTCCCCTTCAGAAAACAGTATTTTATCAAAACACGAAATTCCTTTTTTCCATTTTTTTTTTTTCACAATAACAAAAGTTGCTTCACAAAAGACGCTCTATCGCACAAACTAATTGACTTACAGACGTCAAATTTTGACACGAATCATTTGAAGGTTGGTACTATATAAAAATAATACCGGGGACTTATCAGCCAATATAGTCGGCCCCGCCCGACTTTAGACTTTAGTTACTTATTTTTAATTAGCTTATATTAGGTTAGGATAGATATAGTATCAGTCCGATATTTCAGGATCACTTAGACTATTCAGTCCAACGTGGTACCACAGTGGTGAACTTCTCTCTTATCACTGAGTGCTGCACGATTCTAGGTTTAACCCAATGACAAGGGACCTACTTTTTGGAGTCGGGTCCGAACGGTGTTCCACATTGCGGTGAAATCACTAAAAACGCCCAGAAATGTCACCTGCATTACTGAACGGGGATAATTCACCCCGGAAAAGATTTTTGGTGTTCGGATGAAACTGAATTTGAAGCCACGACCCTATTTATGCTAGGCGGGCATGCTAACCAGTAATCATTGACTTAATTAACTTAATGTTTCTATCTTGATTAACTAGTTAATTATCAATGAATTTATTAACTGAAAACATTTGCAACTACAATCAACTTTTTATTTTTTCCTGTGTATTGGAGAGGGTATTAAAATAACAAACAACATACACTAATGCAGTGCAAAAATTTACTTTATTCGAATTTCCCAAAAAAAGTTCAGAAAAGTTTGAAAATTTGTACATTTGCGTTCATCTTGCGTTCTGGTGGCCAATCGGGGTATATTTTCAGCTAACCTCTTTGCCAAATACACCTGATCTTTTTGTTTTTTACAAACTGCTCAATTCGTAGAAAATTCTGTAACTGACCATTTTCAATAAATAGAAATTTCATTGAATTACAGAATACCTATTGAACGCTGTTCAAACCCCGGACTCTTGTTAATCTTTTAAATGGTGTCGGTTTTGAACACCCTAGTTCGGAATCAATACCATTCACCATTAATGTAAAGACAGAATGAATATATAAAACAGGACATGCAGTTTTTTTCAGTGCAGAAATATTCATATTTCTATTTAAGCGCTCCTAAAACTAATTTGGCCAATGACATGCAAACGGAAGTAACATCAAAAAACGAAAAAACGGCATTCTGTCACCTAACCCCACCATTGGTAGGATGTCAAAATTTAATTAAACTCACATTTGGAACTTTCAGTTCAGTGGTTTTTGGAGATTTCACTTGTGTTTTAATCGATCAATTGAATTCACTTTGGCATGCTTTTCCACTTACGAGAAACTTGAAAACTTTCCCCTAAAGGGGGATAAATTGTGAAACTCAATTTGAAACATTCGCAGGACAATGAAACCTGTGCATCCTCATTGCAACGCAAGTGGTGTGAGTGAAACTCAAAAGGTAAGCCGATTATAGAGAATTTCGGTTGTTGTTATTTGTGAAGAACAAAGGATAAATGTGGGCATTATTGTAAAACTACATCATTAAAGGGGTTTTGTAAAAGCCCCTTCACAAAAGGTTGAAATTTAAATCAATTGACCCAAATAACAATAAGGGCATTTTTATGATAAGGAATTTAATGATCCTGATTAAAAATTAAAAAAAAATAATAAAGCTGATATATACGTTCGAAAGTTCGATGGCCGATTCTAAAATATCCATCACCATGAACCGCATACAACAATTTTCTTTGAAAACAGCATTAGAGCCCCTTTTTTCTGGGTGTGAGGACCGGTTTATATTGGTCCATATATAATTATGATATAGGCTAATTCAGGCATTGATTGGTTTATATCGAGAAGTCTACAAATAATTAAAAACCGCTCGGTAGTTTTACTAAAAAAAAGTTTACTTTGATCCAAAGATTTTGACCTTCGTTTAATGATTTTGGTATTTATTCCGAGCCAAAGATGTGACATCATTTTTTTAGCGACCTGTATGGCTTGGAATCTAAGAGCAATAAAATTAAAATTAGGATAGAAATTTCTTTTATGGTGTTTTCATTCTCTTTTCGCGATATATTAATAATGCTATTCACGTACAAACAAATGTCAGTTAAAACAAGTATATACGGCCGTAAGTTCGGCCAGGCCGAATCTTATGTACCCTCCACCATGGATTGCATACGCACTTCCCAGCAAAAAAATGGAAGTTGTACCACAAACATTTCTTTTAAAGTCCATCCCAGAATCCCCCATCGAGTTGTTTCAATTTCCGATGCAGTCCTTTTGGACAAGTCCACAAACACTTCTTCTAAAGCGCATGATGGGATCCCCCAATGATTTTTTTCCACTTCCGATGCAGTCCTTGTGGACAAATATTACAAAAAATCAGGCTATTTTAAGTGCAAATTTTGAACAATTAAATTTTACAAAAAATTGAAAACTAATAAAACAAACTAAAAATAATAGAAAATGATTAAAAATTAAAAAAATAATAATAATAAAAAAAAAATAAATTTCATCCCCGCTGGGATTTGAACCTGTGCCGTTTGACTTTTTCGCTTATATGGAAGTTCTTTTGAGAAGGTTTTGCAAATTACGAGAATTTTTAATTTTTTTTTTGTATTTTATGGAAAAAATATATTTATACGAAAATAAAAAATAAAAACGATGCATGACATAAAAAAATATTTTTTTAGAAAAATAGTTGATAAAAAAATTGCCGCCGGTGAGATTTGTTTTTTCGTTCATACTAATAAAGAACATCTCGAGAAGCAATTAGAATGTTATTCCTTGGTGTCGTATTACGATCATATCACAAACATTTGAATTGACCTTTCGACGCTTTGTGTTCAACGGTGTTTGTGGCTGAGTGTGCTAAGGCGTTCTGTTATGGTGCCAGCAAACCCAGGTTCAACACGTGGTCGGAGCGAAAAAATTTTCAAATTGTAAAAATTAGATAATAGGAAAATAATTTTGTAATAAAACATATAGATGAAAAAACAAGTAAGGAAAGTCTAAAGTCGGGCGGGGCCGACTATATTATACCCTGCACCACTTTGTAGATCTAAATTTTCGATACCATATCACATCCGTCAAATGTGTTGGGGACTGTATATAAAGGATTGTCCCAAATACATACAATTAAATATCACTTGGTTTGGACAGAATTTGATAGACTTCTATAAAATCTATAGGCTCAAAATTTAAGTCGTTTAATGCACTAGGGTGGAATACAATGTTACTAAAAAACAAGTAAGTAAAGTCTAAAGTCGGGCGGGGCCGACTATATTATACCCTTCACCACCATGTAGACCAACATTTGTGTTACCATCTCAACTACTTCAAATTTGCTGGGAGCTATATAAAGGTTTGCATTTCCAGATACAAATAACATACTTATGATGGAGACAATTGGATGTACTTCTACAAAATCTCTAGAATTAAAATTGAAATCGGCTAACGCCCTGGAATGAAACACAATGTTAATAAAAAATATGGGAAATATGAAGCGAGAGAAATTTTGAGGCAATTGTACAAAAGAGCATTTGCGATTTATCAGGCGATACTTATGTATTCGAGATATAGGACAATTTGAGTAACATTTACAATTTTTGTTACTCAGCAGTGACGATTTTACAAGGATATTGGTTACATCTTGCCAAGATATGTGGTCAAGTGTGGGTCCCAACTCTGGTGTACATATATATGGGAGCTATATAATCTGAACCGATTGATTAAATTTGAAATGCATAGTTAGAATAATAACTCTGCTATCTCTGCAAAATTTCACGAAAATGGGAGTATAACTCTGGCCCCCGTGGTCATTTGAGTGTACATCGAGCGAAATATATAAATGGGAGCTATATCTAAATCTGAACCGATTCAACCAAATTTGACACACTTACCGATACTGTTAAACGTACTCCTTGTGCAAAAGTTGAAGCAAGTCATGGCTTTTGAGGCCATATAAGTCCAAATTGGGCGAAAGATATATATGGGAGCTATATCTAAATCTGAACCGATTTTAACCAAATTGGGCACACATAACGATACTATTAAACGTACTCCTTGTGCAAAATTTTAACTAAATCACGGCAAAACTATGGCTTTTGAGGCCATATAAGTTCAAATCGGACGAAAGATATATATGGGAGATATATCTAAATCTGAACCGATTTCAACCAAATTTGGTTCACTTACCTATACTACTAAACGTACTCCTTGTGCAAAATTTGAAATAAATCACGGCAAAACTCTGGCTTTTGAGGCCATATAAGTGCAAATCGGACGAAAGATATATATGGGAGCTATATCTAAATCTGAACCGATTTCAATCAAATTTACCAAGCATTGGTAGGATGTGAATTCTACTCTTTATGCAAAATTTCACGTAAATCGATGGTAAACTTTGGCCTCTATGGTCATATGAGTCTTAATCGGACGAAAGATATATATGGAAGCTATATCTAAATCTGAACCGATTTCAATCAAATTTACCAAGCATTGGTAGAATGCCAATTCTACTCTTTATGTAAAATTTCACGTAAATCGGTGGTAAACTATGGCTTCTGTGGTCATATGAGTCTAAATCGGACGAAAGATATATATGGGAGCTATATCTAAATCTGAACCGATTTGGCCGATATTTTGCAAGTTTTTCGAGACTCATAAAATATTCGGATCTACTGAATTTGAAGAATATCGGTTGATAAACACGCTAATTATGAGAAGATCGGGGATAAATATATATGGCAGCTATATCTAAATCTGAACCGATTTTTTCCAAAATCAATAGCGATTGTCTTTGTCCCAAAAAACGACCCTATGCCAAATTTGAGGACGATCGGACTTAAACTGCGACCTGTACTTTGCGCACAAAAATACATGAACAGACAGACAGACGGACATCGCTAAATCGACTCAGAATTTAATTCTAAGACGATCGGTATACTAAACGATGGGTCTCAGACTTTTCCTTCTTGGCGTTACATACAAATGCACAAACTTATTATACCCTGTACCACAGTAGTGATGAAGGGTATAAAAAGTGAAATTGGTTGAAAAAAAAATCGCTTTTTAAATTTCTTCATTCAAATTAACTTCCAGGGCACAACTCCTAAAGCAATGCAAAGGATCCAAAAAAGGAGTACTTCCGTCCTATGACAAGCCCATGTAAAATTCATTGAAGATGATCCAAGTTTGCACTACTTCCGGATCACAGATTGGGGATCCAAATACTTTTTTGGAAGCTCTCTTTTTGCTGGGTTGTACTAAAGACTGTCATCCCCAATCAAAAAAAAATTCCGTAGTTAAACTAACGCTAAAGTTAACTTATTTTTATTGTAAAAAAATTATTTGTTTGTAGTTAAATTTTATTATATTTTGCGAAATTTTCCACAGCCCAATGAAATTTTCGTTTTTTTTAAGTATGTCTCAAATATTTTATGAACTAAACGTAAGTATAAAGTTCGAGAACCGTACATATAAGTTCAATATGAACTAAAGCAAATGAAAATGTTCGTACGATTCCCAAATATAGTAAGAATGAACTACTGTATGGTTAAAATGGTCATGATTCGGCGCCAATGATTTTCTTCTTAACTTTTAGTTAATATTTTCTTCTATAACAGGTTGGCTGATAAGTCCCCGGTCTGACGCATAGATGGCGTCGCTAGTATTAAATGCATTATTTTTTGACAAAATTTTCTATAGAAATAAAATTTTGACAAATTTTTCTATAGAAATAAAATTTTGGTAGATTATGTTTGGGGATCGGTAGATTATGTTTGGGATGTAGACCGATATGGACCAGTTTTGGCATGGTTGTTATCGCAATGTACCACATTTAACCACGTATCAAATTTCAACCGGATCGGGTGAATTTTGCTTTTCCAAGGGGATCCGGAGGTCAAATCTGGGGATAGGTTTATATGGGGGCTATATATAATTATGGACCGATGTGGACCAATTTGTGCATGGTTGTTAGAGACCGTATACTAACACCATGTACCAAATTTCAGCCGGATCGGATGAAATTTGCTTCTTTTAGAGGATCCGCAAGCCAAATTGGGGGATCGGTTTATATGGGGGCTATATAATTATGGACCGATATAGACCAATTTTCGCATGGTTGTTAGAGACCATATAATAACACCATGTACCAAATTTCAACTGGATCGGATGAAGTTTGCTCCTCCAAGAGGCTCCGCAAGCCAAATCTGAGCTTGGGTTTATATGGGGGCTATACGTAAAAGTGGTCCGATATGGCCCATTTGCAATACCATCCGACCTACATCAATAACAACTACTTGTGCCAAGTTTCAAGTCTATAGCTTGTTTCGTTCGGAAGTTAGCGTGATTTCAACAGACGGACGGACATGCTTAGATCTACTCAGAATTTCACCACGACCCAGAATATATATACTTTATGGGGTCTTAGAGCAATATTTCGATTTGTTACAAACGGAATGACAAAGTTAATATACCCCCATCCTATGGTGGAGGGTATAAAAATCCAAATTATAACAGATAGGTTAAAGTGGCAGCCCGATTTATTGTCAGGCTCACTTTGACTATTAAGTTCATTGTGAAATTTTGCACAGAGGGTAGACTTGACATTCTACCAATGCTTGGTAAATTTGATTGAAATCGGTTCAAATTTAGATATAGCTCCCATATATATCTATCGTCCGATTTGAACTTATATGGCCACAAAAGCGAGAGTTTTGCCGTGATTTGCTTCAAATTTTGCACAAAAGGTACGTTTAACAGTATCGTTAAGTGTGTCAAATTTTGTTAAAATCGATTCAGATTTAGATATAGCTCACATATATATCTTTCGCCCGATTTGGACTTATATGGTCTCAAAAGCCAGAGTTTTGGCCTGACTTACTTCAAATTTTGCACAAGCGATACTTTTAACGATACTATTGCATGTGCCAAATATGGTCAAAATCGATTCAGATTTAGATATAGCTCCCATATATATCTTTCGTCCGATTTTAACTTATATGGCCTCAAAATCCAAGATTTTGCCGTGATTTGCTTCAAATTTCGCACAAGGAGTACGTTTGGTAGTATCGGTAATTGTGGCAAATTTGGTTGAAATCGGTTCAGATTTAGATATGGCTGCCATATATATCTTCCGCCCGATTTACATTCATATGATCAGGGGGGCCAACTTTATACTCCAATTTACGTGAAATTTCGCATAGATGGCAGAATTATTATTCTAACTATACATGTCAAATTTAGTCAAAATCGGTTCAGATTATATATAGCTCCCATATATACGTACACCAGAGTTGGGGAAATATGGTAGACTGTTACACATTTTAGACCCATTTTCAATGGGAGTTTCCTCCAATTAACTGGATAGCGTTAGCCGATTTAAATTTTAATTCTAGAGACTTTGTAAAAGTAAAAAAATTGTCTGCTTTATATAGCTGCCAGCAAATGTGAAGTAGTTGAGATGGTAACACATATTTTGGCCTACATAGGGGTGAAGGGTATAATATAGTCGGCCCCGCCCGACTTTAGACTTTACTTTCTTGTTTTTGTATGGGTTTAGAGGCCATAGACTTACACCACTTACTAAATATACAGACAGACAGACAGACAGACAGAGAGATAGACATACATCGCTAAATCGACTCACAATTAAATCCTAAGACTATCTATCGTCTTCTAAACGATGGGTCTCCGGCTGGACCTCTTTGGCATTACATTTGTATGTAACATACTTATTATACTCTCTACCACAGTAGCGGTGAAGGGTCTACACATATTCCTTCCAGTGTAGTCCATTTATTTGGTTATGAGGCAAATATTGTTATTTGCATTTGAAATTATGGCATTGCATTGTTCAATTTAAAATTAGTTTGTCTTATTCGATAAACATTGTAGTCGTTGCCTTTTGTATATTCAGCTATCAAAATTATTTCAAGTACTCAGACGTGATGTGACCAACGATGATTGTCAGATAGCAAATATTTCTATCCTAGGCCAAAACAACACAAGATGAACTACAAAGTCCAGCATAGCCAACAGCATGCTGTCCCTGGGACGATGGTGTTTGGCGTGAAGTGTCTTTATATTCATTAGATACGAATGTGTTGAGTTAGTCTAACCCAAGGCAAATACAAGAGAGCGACATTCCTTACTGTCCCACAGCCAAGTTCCAAGTCTCGACCACATGGCGCCTTTTCATATTTTGATGTTGTCCATTTTTAGTTTATATTGTTTCCCGAATAACACTGACAGCACTTCTGCAAGTTCCACAATCCGTTGGATGTATTTATGTTTACGCAGTGAATGTCCTGTTTGTGGTAGCATTATTGTGAAAGGCAAGGAAGGAAATACACTAAATATTTAACATGAGGAGAAATGACAACTTAACAAAGTGGAAATATGAAATGTTACTATTAAATTTAATTGTTTAATGGACTTCACAGCCGTTCCGGAGTAAAAATCACAGATAAAATGAACGCACAGAAGGGTTAAATTTTTTATACCCTAAACCACATAGTGGTCAGGGTATAATAAGTTTGATCGGCCAAAAAATGTGCCTACCAGAAATATTGATTTTAGACCCAATTATTAACCGATTTTGATGAAATTTGGTACAGGGTGTTTTTTGAACACAAGGACGAACGCTATTGAATTTGGAAGAAATCGGATCAAATTTAGATATAGCTCCCATATATATGCATCGCCCGATTTCGACAAATGGGGTCACGTTGCGCGTTTTTTTCAAACGGATCGTCACCAAATTTTGCACATAGTAATCTTTTTCATCGCCCTTCAAGTCTGCAAAATTTCATCCAAATCGGTTCAGATTTAGATATAGCTCTCATATATATGTATCGCCCGATTTTTCCAAATTTGGCCACAAAACCTTTATTTATCAACCGATCTTGCTCAAAGTTGGCTAAATATAATCTTCTATAACACTAACTATATGTGCAAAAAATCATCGAAATCGGTTCAGATTTAGCTATAGGTCCCATATATATGTACCGCCCGATTTTTCTAAATTTGGTCATAAAACCCTTATTTATCAACCGATCTTACCCAAATTTGACTAAATGTAGTCTTCTATAGCACTAACTATATGTGCAAAAAATCATCGAAATCGGTTCAGATTTAGATATAGCTCCCATATATATGTATAGCTCGATTTTCCCAAATTTGGCCATAGAACCCTTATTTATTAACCGATCTTACTAAAAGTTGGCTAGATCCAGTCCTCTATAGTACTTACTATATTTGCAAAATTTCATCGAAATCGGTTCAAATTTAGATATAGCTCCCATATATGTATCGCCCGATTTTGAAAAATTCGCCCCTAATAACCTTATGTTTGACCATACAGGCCTCATTTCTTAACTGATCTTACTCAAATCTTGCACAAGGTAACCTTTTGTGGTATTAACAAACCCGCAAAATATTATGCAAATTGGTTCAGATTTAGATATAGCTTCCATATATATGCATCGCTCTATTTTCCCAAATTTGGCCATAGTACTCTTATTTATTAACCAATGTTACTCAAATTTCAAATTTTGATGTACTAGCCGATCGTACTTATTCGTACTTGTAGCTCTTACATAAGAATATTACTCGATTTTTACAAATTTGTATTTATTACCCACACTAATTTAACGATTTTCTCTTTTTTAATAATGGGCTCAATATTAGTGGCATACTAGCTCCGTAGGCGCAATATCAACACAGCCAGTGTTGCTAGAAGTAGGGGAAATTCCCTATATGTAGGGTTTTTCTAATATTTATCGTCTTGTGGGGACGTAGGGCCACAATGTAAGACATTTTCACTCAACACAATTTGTAATAATTTTTACATTTTGGTGGCTCTAGAGGAGGAAATTAGAAGCCGGCAAACTTTATTCCTGTTGAAAATTTTGTCAACATTTTATTTCTATAGAACATTTTGTCAAAATTGTATTTCTATAGGAAATTTTTTCAAAATATTATTTCTATAAAAAATTTTCTCAAAATTTTATTTCTGTGAATTTTTTTCTCAAAATTTTATTTCTATAGAAAAATTTCTCACAAAAATTTGTTTATAGAAACTTTTTCCAAAATTTTATTTTTATAGAGATTTAACAAAAAAGATTACTAATTTGGGTAGAATTCTACCAACTCTGGCAACCGTGGTGGTAATACAAATTTATATTCTAAGTTATATACGTTGCATATTCATGTTTTAAGATAATAAAGTACTTAGAACCATGTTTGTTTTGTACAATTTTTTAAATGTAACGAAAAATATAGGGAACTTTTTTTGTCCTTGTAGGCTAAACCGAACATTTTCCCTGGCAACATTGACTATGAGCTATAGTCAGATTGACACAAAGCACCCATAGACATGTACTTCTTAATTTTCTTAAATATGCAACTGCGGTTTATCTCCCAGACCTATATGTTACCCCACAAATGCTTATGATTACTAATTCTGTAATGGTGGTTTAGGGTATGATATAGTCGGCCCCGCCCGACTTTCTACTTTACTTACTTGTTTTCTACTTGTGTATGCCCTAAGGTGAAAAATAATATGTTTGAACAATACAAACAATATTTTGTTTGGACCAATCCTGAAAATATATATGCTTGAAGCAAAATGTGTTTGGGGTATATGTTACAGAAGCGATTTTTTGAGGGTGTATATGTAAATCTATGGTAAATTTGAAGACGATCGGATTTGTAGATTGCACACAAAATTACATATACAGACGGGCATAGTTAAATCGATTCAGAATTTAATTCTAAGACTATCGGTATACTAAACCATGGGTCTCAGACTGCTCCTTCTGGGCGCAATAAACAAATGCACAAACTTATTAGACCCTGTACCACAGTAGTGGTGAAGTGTCTTCTTGTACCAAATCCTCCAAATGGTTGAGTGCTGCCGATAATGGGTTAATGAGTCTAGAAATTAAGTTCAAGCAATTGGATATGTAACACCTATGACGTTATTTAATCCAATATTTGTACAGAACAGATGTACAATTTTATAAAACTAAATGATGTGAAAAATTCAAAAGCTAAAGTCAATTATATTGACATACAATAAAATCATCAAAATATTCATTATCGTTGTCATCACGAACATGATCTCTATGCAATCTACATCCCATACATATAAATTTAAAATTAAAATATTTACTGTTGATTGATAAAGGCGTATAAGGACGATTTGTGATGATACGCCAAATGACACTGTAACACCTCCAGCTATATGCAGATGTTGTAACATTTGATTTTTGAACAAATATAAGTTTTTTTATACCCACCACCATAGAATGGTGATGGGGGTATAATAAGTTTGTCATTCCGTGTGTAACACATCGAAGACGATATAACCATGTCCGTCTGTCTGTTGTGATCACGCTACAGCTTTCAATAATGGCGCTATCATCCTGAAATTTGGCACAGATTCGTTTTTGTTCGCAGGCAGGTCAAGTTCGAAGATGGGCTATATCGGTCCAAGTTTTGATATAGTCCCCATATAAACCGGCTTCCCGATTTGGGGTCTTGGGCTTATTAAAACCGTAGTTTTTATCCAATTTGCCTGAAATTAAAAATCTAGAGGTACTTGAGGACCATAAAAAGGTGTGCCGAAAATGGGGCCCATCGGTCCATGTTTTGGTATACTCCTCATACACACAAAAATTTTTTTTCTGATTCAATCAAGAAATTAATTGATTCAATCAACTTTTTAATTGAAATGTCTTCAAATACAGAAATGATAGTATCAATTAAAAAATTAATTGAAGGCCAATTAAAAAATTAATTGATCCAAATAAAAAATTAATTGATACTATTAATATTTGTTCACCAATGTGGTATCACAATGGACTGAATAGTCTAAGTGAGCCTGATACATCGGGCTGCCACCTAACCTAACCTAACCATTAATATTTGTGATTGATTTTTGTTTCAATTACAAAATTTGTTGAATCAATTAAATTTTTAATTGAATATTTTTTAAAACTCAATTAAAATTTTAATTGAAAAAATTTTCGTGAATTTTTTTTTTCTGTGTATAGACCGATCACCCTATTTTGCTTCTTGGACTTAAAGAAACTGTATTTACTATCTGATTTGCTAGAAATTGGAAATCTAGAGGTATTTTGGGAACATAATGAGGTATGTAGAAAATGGTCCGTATCGGTCCATGTTTTGGTATAGCCGCCATATAGACCGATCTCACAATTTTTATTCTTGGGCTTCTATAAACTGTATTTATACCCTCCACCATAGGATGGGGGTATATTAACTTTGTCATTCCGTTTGTAACACGTCGAAATATTGCTCTAAGACCCCATAAAGTATATATATTCTGGGTCGTGGTGAAATTCTGAGTCGATCTTAGCATGTCCGTCCGTCCGTCTGTTGAAATCACGCTAACTTCCGAACGAAACAAGCTATCGACTTGAAACTTGGCGCAAGTAGTTGCTATTGATGTAGGTCGGATGGTATTGCAAATGGGCCATATCGGTCCACTTTTACGTATAGCCCCCATATAAACGGACTCTCAGATTTGGCTTGCGGAGCCTCTAAGAGAATCATATTTCATCCGATCCGGCTGATATTTGGTACATGACGTTGGTATATGGTCTCTAACAACCATGCAAAAATTGGTCCACATCGGTCCATAATTATATATAGCCCCCATATAAACCGATCCCCAGATTTGGCTTGCGGTGCCTCTAAGAGAAGCAAATTTCATCCGATCCGGTTGAAATTTGGAACATGGTGTTAGTATAAGGTCTCTAACAACCGTACTAGAATTGGTCCATATCGGTCCATAATTATATATAGCCCCCATATAAACCGTTCTCAAGATTTAACCTCCGGAGCCTCTTGAAAGGGGAAAATTCATCCGATCCGGTTCAAATTTGGAACGTGGTGTTAATATATGGCCGCTAAAAACCATACCAAAATTGGTCCATATCGGTCTATAGTTATATATAGCCGATACCAAATCACACAAAAATTGGTCGATATCGGTTCATAAATTTTCCAAAATTTTATTTGTATAGAAAATTTTGTCAAAATTTTATTTCTATAGAAAATTTTGTCAAAATTTTATTTCTATAGAAAATTTTGTCAAAATTTTATTTCTATGGAAAATTTTGTTAAAATTTTATTTCTATAGAAAATGTAGTTAATTTAATATAAACCACGTATGGACTTACTTACAATTTAGAAGACGGTGTTAGGAGGTTTTAAGACATCTTGACAAGCGTTACCACAACCCAAGTAGTTCGATTGTGGATGGCAGTGTTTAGAAGTTTCTACGCAATCCATGGTGGGTACATAAGCTTCGGCCTGGTCGAACTTACGGCTGTATATACTTGTTTCTATTCGATTTGCCTGAAATTGAAAATCTGGAAGTATTTTTGGACCTTAAAGAGGTGTGTCGAAAATGGGATGTATCGGTCCATGTTTTGGTATAGCCGCCATATAGAACGATTTTTATACCCTCCATCATAGGATGGGGGTATATTAACTTTGTCATTCCGTTTGTAACACATCGAAATATTGCTCTAAGACCCCACAGAGTATATATATTCTGGATCGTGGTGAAATTCTGAGTCGATCTAAGCATGTCCGTCCGTCCGTCTGTTGAAATCATGAAAAGGGACCCTCAGATTTGGCTTGTGGAGCCTCTAACGGAAGCATATTTCATCCGATCCGGCTGAAATTTGGTATATGGTGTTTGTATATGGTCTCCAATAACCATGCAAAAATTGGTCCACATCGATACATAATTATATATAGCCCCCATATAAACCGATCCCCAGATTTGGCTTGCGGAGCCTAAAAGAGAAGCAAATTTCATTCGATCCGCCTGAAATTTGGTACATGGTGTTGGTATATGGTCTCTAACAACCATGCAAAAATCGGTCCATATCGGTCCTTAATTATATATAGCCCCCATATAAACCGATCCCCAGATTTGGCTTGTGGAGCCTCTAAGAGAAGCATATTTCATCCGATCCGGCTGAAATTTGGTACATGGTGTTGGTACATGGTTTTTAACAATCATGCAAAAATTGGTCCACAACGGTCCATAATTATATATAGCCCCCATATAAACCGATCCCCAGATTTGGCTTGCGGAGCCTCAAAGAGAAGCAAATTTCATCCGATCTATCTGAAATTTGGTACATGATGTTAGTATATGGTCTCTAACAACCATGCAAAAATTGGTCCACATCGGTCCATAATTATATGTAGACCCCATATAAACCCATCTCCAGATTTGGCTTGTGGAGCCTCTAAGAGAAGCAAATTGCATCCGATCCGGCTGAAATTTGGTACATGGTATTGGTATATGGTCTCTAACAACCGTGCAAAAATTTGTCCACATCGGTCCATAATTATATATAGCCCCCATATAAACAGATCCGCAGATTTGGCTTGCGAAGTCTCCAAGAGAAGCAAATTTCATCCAATCCGGTTGTAATTTGGAACATGGTGTTTGTATATGATCTTTAACAACCGTGCCAGAATTGGTCCATATCGGTCCATAATTATATATAGCCCCCATATAAAACGTTCTCCAGATTTGACCTCCGGAGCCTCTTGGAGGAGCAAAATTCATCCGATCCGGTTCAAATTAGGAACGTGGTGTTAGTATATGGTCGCTAACAACCATACCAAAATTGGTCCAATCACACAAAAATTGGTCCATATCGGTTCATAATCATGGTTGCCACTAGAGCCAAAAATAATCTACCAAATTTTATTTCTATAGAAAATTTTGTCAAAATTTTATTTCTATAGAAAATTTTGTCAAAATTTTATTTCTATAGAAAATTTTGTCAAAATTTTATTTCTAGAGAAAATTTTGTTAAAATTTTATTCGGTTCATAATAAAATTTTCATCATAGTCAAAATTTTATTTCTATAGAAAATTTTGTTCAAATTTTATTCGGTTCATAATCATGGTTGCCACTCGAGCCAAAAATAATCTACCAAGATTTTATTTCTATAGAAAATTTTGTCAAAAGTTTATTTCTATAGAAAATTTTGTTAAAATTTTATTTCTGTAGAAATTTTTGTCAAAATTTTCTTTCTAAAAAAAATTTTATCAAAATTTTTATTTCTATAGAAAATTTTGTGAAAATTGTATTTCTATAGAAAATTTTGTTAAAATTTTATTTCTGTAGAAAATTTTGTCAAAATTTTATGTCTACTTTGTCAAACTGAATTATATACGTATTGGATCGATCTTTTTTGATTTAATATATACCTCGTATGGACTTACATACAATTTAGAAGATGGTGTTAGGAGGTTTTAAGATACCTTGCCATCGGCAAGCGTTACCGCAACTTAAGTAATTCGATTGTGGATGACAGTGTTTAGAAGAAGTTTCTACGCAATCCATGATGGAGGGTACATAAGCTTCGGCCTGGCCGAACTTACGGCCGTATATACTTGTTTTTTTACATATATTCCAGATATGGTCGAAAGATTCCGGAAGAATGTTCAACATTACATTCTACTATATTAAATTTTTACTATGAACTGTAAAATGTGTCTTATTATAAACTTAAAGTCAGAAAAGAACAGTGTTTGATATAAACGAAATGGACTGTGTTGTTGGTTCAATAATAACTTTTTTTATTGAAAAACTAAAAATTTTGTAACAAACGATTTTTTTTGGTGATAAAAGTGTATACTTTTCGAAGCAATTCAAAAAACTCTAACAAAAGAAAAACGTTTTCGGTACACGTTTTCCAAACGTTTTTTTTCTTTGCGTGTATATCAAAATCAATAGCCAAATGCCAAATTTGGAGACGATCGGACTTAAACTGCAACCTGTACTTTGCACACAAAAATACACGAACATACAGACAGACGGGCATTTTTAAATAGACTCAGAATTCAATTCTAAGACGACCGGTATACTAAACAAGGGGTCTCTGACTTTTCCTTCTTGGCCTTACATACAAATGTACAAACTTATTATACCCTATACCACAGTAGTGGTGAAGGGTACAAATATATAATTCTCAGTATGACTTTGAAAGAGTACACGGTCATTGGAGCTTTCTTCGCCCATTCTTTTATGCGTGAAACTTAAAAACCAGCTTACTGGTCTATCCTTTAGGAAATTTAATTTTTGTATCATCGGTTGTTCTCGGTTACTTCGCTATCTGCATTCTTGTGTGTTTGTGAGCATGGGTACGCATGCATTTAATTCTTATCCTCCAAATCTTCCCTGCGATATCATGCAGAAGAAGGCTTTCTATTTGCATTATTTCTTATTTTAAAACAAGTGTATACAGCAGTAAGTTCGGCCGGGCCGAATCTACAATACCCACCACCATGAATCAAATATAATAGTTTACTTTGAAAACTCTTCGTCGTAGCGGGTTTCTTGACAATATATAGAATTTTAGGGGGTTTGATGACAAATTTTCTCCCAAGCAAATCCGTTCAACCAGATTCTACCTATGAAGACTAAATCAGATTCAATTTTGTTTGAGTTTTGGAGAAATCATAAACATATCGTGTATATGATGAAATAACGCCTTGATTTGAAATGTTTAATCTGTAGATTTTCCGCCATTATTTAAATGAATACGATGAGTAAAATCTGGAAATTTTACTTTCAGTTTCAAGCAATTCTCATGATCAATTCTCATGACCCCGAAAGAAGTGTTTTCTTTTCTGAAGAACGAAATTTTAGACAAGCAAAGTTTTCTTTTGATACAAATTTTAGAGACAATCGTTGAATCGCTTATCAAAAATTCGGATTAGTTTGCTCTAAACGGAAATACTTCATACGAAAGGGAAATTTCGTTTGTCTAAAATTTCATTCGGGAGTAAAATATTTTTTTCTTTGGGTGTACCCTCAATAAGTTTAATCAGTCTATATCGATGCTTTACCAAATGGACCGGTAAAAATAAAAGCGATACAGATTTTTGAGGGTCCAGTATATTTACATTTTTGTGTAAATCGGATAAAAACAAGGAGTTCAATCTGGAGATCGCTCTATGTGGAGGCTATACTAAAACATGGGTCGACACACACCATATTCGGCTGACCTCTTTGTGGTCAACCGAATTCCAGAAGGTCTAGAAATAAATACGAGATTTAGGTCTATATGGGGGCTATACCAAAACATGGACCAATACTCACCGAATTTTCCTCATAACATGGACCGATACGGACCATTTTCGACACATCTCTTTATGGTCCTACAATACCTCTAGATTTCTAATTTCCGGCAGATTGAATAAAAACTACGGATTCTAGAAGCCCCAGGAATAAAGTCGGGAGATAGGTCTATATGGGGGCTATACCAAAACATGGCCCGATAAGCACCATTTCCGACACACCTATTTGTGATCTTAGTCTCTAGACGTCCAAGAAGTAAAATCGGGAGATCGGTCTATATGGGGTTCTACCAAAAAGTGGACCGATACACCTCAATTTCTGCACACCTATTTGTGGTCCCAAAACACCTCTAGATTTCCAATTTCGGGCAAATCGGGAAATAAATACAGTTTATAGAAGCCCAAGAATAACAAGTATATACGGCCGTAAGTTCGGCCAGGCCGAAGCTTATGTACCCTCCATCATGGATTGCGTAGAAACTTCTTCTAAACACTGTCATCCACAATCGAATTACTTAAGTTGCGGTAACGCTTGCCGATGGCAAGATATCTTAAAACCTCCTAACACCATCTTCTAAATTGTATGTAAGTCCATACGAGGTATATATTAAATCAAAAAAGATCGATCCAATACGTATATAATTCAGTTTGACAAAGTAGACATAAAATTTTGACAAAATTTTCTACAGAAATAAAATTTTAACAAAATTTTCTATAGAAATACAATTTTCACAAAATTTTCTATAGAAATAAAAATTTTGATAAAATTTTTTTTAGAAAGAAAATTTTGACAAAAATTTCTACAGAAATAAAATTTTAACAAAATTTTCTATAGAAATAAACTTTTGACAAAATTTTCTATAGAAATAAAATCTTGGTAGATTATTTTTGGCTCGAGTGGCAACCATGATTATGAACCGAATAAAATTTGAACAAAATTTTCTATAGAAATAAAATTTGGTAGATTATTTTTGGCTCTAGTGGCATCCATGATTATGAACAGATATGGACCAATTTTTGTGTGATTGGACCAATTTTGGTATGGTTGTTAGCGACCATATACTAACACCACGTTCCTAATTTGAACCGGATCGGATGAATTTTGCTCCTCCAAGAGGCTCCGGAGGTCAAATCTGGAGAATGTTTTATATGGGGGCTATATATAATTATGGACCGATATGGACCAATTCTGGCACGGTTGTTAAAGATCATATACAAACACCATGTTCCAAATTACAACCGGATTGGATGAAATTTGCTTCTCTTGGAGACTTCGCAAGCCAAATCTGGGGATATGTTTATATGGGGGCTATATATAATTATGGACCGATGTGGACAAATTTTTGCACGGTTGTTAGAGACCATATACCAATACCATGTACCAAATTTCAGCCGGATCGGATGCAATTTGCTTCTCTTAGAGGCTCCACAAGCCAAATCTGGAGATGGGTTTATATGGGGTCTATATATAATTATGGACCGATGTGGACCAATTTTTGCATGGTTGTTAGAGACCATATACCAATATCATGTACCAAATTTCAGATAGATCGGATGAAATTTGCTTCTCTTTTAGGCTCCGCAAGCCAAATCTGGGGATCGGTTTATATGGGGGCTATATATAATTATGGATCGATGTGGACCAATTTTTGCATGGTTATTAGAGACCATATACAAACACCATATACCAAATTTCAGCCGGATCGGATGAAATATGCTTCCGTTAGAGGCTCCACAAGCCAAATCTGAGGGTCCCTTTATATGGGGGCTATACGTAAAATGGCTCATTTTCAATACCATCCGACCTACATTGATAACAACTACTTGTGCCAAGTTTCAAGTCGATAGCTTGTTTCGTTCGGAAGTTAGCGTGATTTCAACAGACGGACGGACGGACGGACATGCTTAGATCGACTCAGAATTTCACCACGACCCAGAATATATATACTTTATGGGGTCTTAGAGCAATATTTCGATGTGTTACAAACGGAATGACAAAGTTAATATACCCCCATCCTATGATGGAGGGTATAAAAAAGGTAACTATTTTCAATTACATTCTGAATTGGCTTAGAATTTTTATTTGGATTAACAATTGATTGTTTGAAAAAAAAAAATTAATTAAAAATTTAAAAAAATGTTCATCACTTTTTTAACTGACTTAGTCTTCCGAATTTGATTAAAAGTTAATTGTACCAATTAATTTACTAATTGAAAAAATTTTCAACTTCAATTAACTTTTTAATTGGAAATATTTTGGTGATATTTTTTTCTGTGTATTCATAATTATCGACTATTTTTTTGAAAACCGTCCCCAATGTTGTTGATTTGGTACACGGTGTGTTTTTTTTCTACAATGACGAACGCTATTGAATATATATGTATCGCCCATTTCGACAAATGGAGTCACATTACACTTTTTTACTAAACGATCGTTCTCAAATTTGACACAAAGTAATCTCATTCACACCCTTTTAAAATTTTTTCATCAAAATCGCTTCATATTTGGTTATACCGATTATTTATTAACCGATCTTGTCTGCATCTGATCTTGCATCTGATCTTGAATAATTCTAAATATGTATGCAAAGAATTATTCAAATCGGTTCAGATTTATATATAGCTGTCACATATATGTATCGCCCGATTATCTTAAATTTGGCCATAATATCCATCTGATCCTATTCTAAGCCTGCCAAAAAATAATAGAAATTAAATCTGATTTAGATATAGCTCCCATATTATGCGTCGCCCGAATTTCCCATAACTCTGTACATGCAAAATCAATCCGGCATTTCTGTTCAGATTGTGATAAAACTCCCATAAACATGTACCCCGGTTTATCTCCCAATCCCATATTAATGATACCCCACAAATGCTTATGCTTACTAATTCAGTACGGGTGGTTTAGGGTATGATATAGTCGGCCCATCCGACTTTCGAATTTACTTTTATTTAAACAATAGTTAAACATTCAAAAACATGAAGAAAATATTAAAATTGAATAAACAGAATATAGTTTATTCGCAATTTTGTTTGTTATTTACAATTCGCCTTGCATAGCTGATGAGAAACCATTGTAATCTAAGCTACATGCATTCTCTAAAAAGTTTTATACCTCATGGTGAAAAATGGAAACATATGTATGCGAAATAGAGTGAAAATTGTTTCGAAGCTTAAGGCTATTGGACCACAATTTGTGGATATTCATGAAGGACATAAAACTGGAAAACTTTAATACGCACAACTCATGAAACTCATAAAACCCCAAATACAATTTGCTTTGGACTAATTTAAAGGTCATTTCGGCTAAATTTATGTGAGAAGAAAATAAATGGCATTTATTTAATATGAACATTCAATTTTGGTTATTTTTCGCTTGAAAAGAAAAATGATTGCATTTAGTTTTATTTATTTATTATACCCTCCACCATAGGATGGGGGTATATTAACACTGTCATTCCGTTTGTAACACATCGAAATATTGTTCTAAGACCCCATATTTTACTCGCGCTCACGCACACTCACGGACGAAAAATCTTACTCACGCACGATATTGTTTGGTGGGACTCACGCATACTCACGAAAAGAAAATTTATACTCACGCACGAAAATGTCGTAACTCATGGTAAATATCGAAAATCACGAAAAACATCGTGACTCACGAAAAAGGTCGTGACTCACGAATAATTTTATGAGTAATTTACCTTAGGGAAAACATGAGCTTGATTAAAATCGAGAGCATTAACACGTTCGCTGCCGTGTGACCCACCGGTGGTTAACACGATTTTTTTCCGTGAGGCCATGTGCACCACCGGTGGGTTACACGATTTTTTCCGCGAGGCCATGTGCACCACCGGTGGTCACATTCTAAAAACACATAAAAAACAACAGAAACGTGAAACTAAAGGCACATAACGGTTCACTAACACTTAACATAAGTGTATGTTAAACAAAAAACACTTTTGGCACACTGGTATTTTTTATACCCACCACCATAAAATGGTGACGGGGGTATAATAAGTTTGTCATTCCGTTTGTAACATATCGAAATATCGATTTCCGACTATATAAAGTATATATATTCTTGATCAGGGAGAAATTCTAAGACGATATAAGCATGTCCGTCTGTCCGTCTGTCTGTCTGTCTGTCTGTCTGTCTGTTGTAATCACGCTACAGCCTTCAATAATGGCGCTAACGTCCCCAAATTTGGCACAGATTAGTTTTTTGTTTGCAGGCAGGTCAAGTTCGAAGATGGGCTATATCGGTCCAAGTTTTGATATAGTCCCCATATAAACCGAGTTTTTATCAGATTTGCCTGAAATTGGAAATCCAGAGGTATTTTGGGACCATAAAGAGGTGTGTCGAAAATGGTCCGTATCGGTCCATGTTTTGATATAGCCCCCATATAGACCGATCTCCCGATTTTGCTTCTTGGGCGTTTAGAAACTATATTTACCAACCGATTTGCCGGAAATTGGAAATCTAGAGGTATTGTGGGACTATAAAGAGGTGTGTCGAAAATGGTCCGTAGGTTAGGTTAGGTTAGGTTAAAGTGGCAGCCCGATTAAGATTCAGGCTCACTTAGACTATTCAGTCCATTGTGATACCACATTAACTAAAAGTACCTATTACATATGGGCACTTCTAGTTTTAACCGCTGAACCTTCTTGATTATTTTTCTTTGTTGAACCAACCAGATTGTTCCAAAAACAGTAGCAGACTGCTTAAGTTAACGTTTTCCAGATCCGCCAGTAATCTGAAGCTATATGCTCCTAAAAGTTGCTTGCGCTTTACACAAAATGCAGGACATTCACACAAGAGGTGTTTAATTGATTCTTTTTCCTCCGCATCATGACAGCTCATACAATAGTCATTATACTTCGCGCCAATAGTTTTTGCAAAATCGCCTATCAGGCAGCGACCCGTTATAGCAGATATCAGGAGTGATATCTGACGTCTCGAGAACATTAGCATATCTAGTGTGCGGTTTAAGTTGAAATGGGGCCATATTTGCTTGGTGTCGTTACAACCCTTGCAATTCTCCCATCGAACATTTGCCATCATAACAGCCTTCTCACGCAGCATGAGCTTGCAGGTAGCTAGGGGCATACCAACAAATTCTAGTTCCCCTGGAATATGTAAGGTAGTCCCTAGCCTTGCCAACTCATCCGCTTCGCAGTTCCCCGGTATGTTCCTATGGCCAGGCACCCATATTAGGTGAATATTGTACTGCTCAGCCATCTCATTGAGAGATTTGCGGCAGTCGATGGCCGTTTTCGAGTTGAGGAACACAGAGTCCAAGGATTTTATTGCAGGTTGACTGTCTGAGTATATATTAATGCCCACATTTTTTGGAACATTACTTCTCAGCCAATTCGCCACCTCTCTTATTGCTAATATTTCAGCCTGAAAAACACTACAGTGATTAGGTAATCTTTTCGCTATTCGAAGTTCCAGATCATTAGAATATACTCCGAACCCCACTTGTCCATCCAATTTGGAGCCATCAGTGTAGAAATCTATATATTCTTTATTCCCCGGGGTCTGTGTGCACCACGCCTCACTGTTGGGGATTAGAGTCTCAAACTTTTTGTCGAAAAGTGGACTCGCCAAAGTGTAATCCACTACGTTAGGCACATCTGGCATTGTTTTGAGGACAGAACTGTGACCGTAACCTTTTTCCGACCACAGCGATAGTTCGCGCAACCGCACAGCCGTTGTTGCAGCTGACTGTTTGGCCAAAATGTCTAAAGGCAATAGATGCAGCACGACATTAAGGGAATTTGTTCCTGTCTTGCTGAATGCGCCTGAAATACACAAACACGCCATACGCTGAACTTTATCTAAACAAGTCGGTTTCTGAAGTGCCGGCCACCAGACTACAACACCATATAGCATTATAGGTCTAACCACTGCCGTGTATAGCCAATGCACAATTTTTGGTTTCAGTCCCCACTTTTTTCCTATTGCCTTTTTGCACGAGTACAAAGCTACAGTTGCCTTTCTCGCCCTTTCTTCAATATTAAGCTTAAAGTTCAGCTTCCTGTCCAAAATAACGCCAAGGTATTTTGCACATTCACCAAAGGGAATTTCAATACCCCCTAAGGAAATAGGCCTAACCGTGGGAGTTTTGCGATCGTTGCAGTACATGACTAATTCTGTCTTTGCAGGATTTACCCCAAGACCATTGTCTTTCGCCCATTTCTCAGTCATCCGGAGGGCCCTCTGAATAATATCTCTGATTGTGGATGGGAATTTTCCCCTGACTGCCAGAGCCACATCATCTGCGTATGCCACCACTTTTATCCTTTCTTTTTCTAGAGTAACCAGAAGGCTATTTATAGCAACATTCCAAAGAAGAGGTGATAGGACTCCTCCTTGGGGAGTGCCTCTGTTCACATACCTTTGTATGTTTGCTTGTCCTAGTGTGGCTGAAATACGTCTCTTCATTAGCAGTTCGTCTAACAGCCTGAGTATACATGGATCAACATTCAGAGTTGTCAGTCCATTTAATATCGAGCTCGGATGGACATTATTGAACGCCCCTTCGATGTCTAGAAACGCCACGATTGTGTATTCTTTGACAGATAGTGAGCTTTCAATAAAGCTGACTAGTTCATGTAGTGCGGTCTCAGTAGACCTGCCCTTCGAGTATGCATGCTGTCGTTTCGAGAACAAACTTGAATCGATGCTAGTTCTAAGATAAATATCTATCATCCTCTCCAGAGTCTTAAGTAGGAATGAGGATAAGCTGATTGGTCGGAAATCCTTCGCCCTCGAGTGAGAGGCTTTTCCCGCTTTAGGTATGAAAACGACTTTTGTTTCCCTCCACTTTCCTGGGATATATGATAAGTTGATACATCCTTTATATATCACCGACAACCAGGGGATAATTTTGTCAGTTACAGCTTGTAACTCCGCCGGAGTAATTCCATCAGGTCCAGGGGATTTGAATGGTCCAAAGCTATTTAGCGCCCATCTTATTCTAGTTTCCGATACAATTTCCTCGACAGGAAACGACCGCTGAGCAACTGTGGCACCGCCAGTACATGGTTCAACCGTCTGATTTCCAGGAAAATGTGTGTCCAATAGTACCTCCAGCGTCTCCTTACTGGACGTTGTCCAATTGCCCTCCGATGTTTTAATGAAACCTGGAGCGGAGTTGGTGGATGCTAGAACCTTCCGTAGTCTGGAAGCCTCGGACGTATTCTCAATACTGCTGCAGTAAGCATTCCAAGAGTTATGCTGAGCCTTTCTCAGTTCTCGCTTGTATCCTCTCAGATTCTTCTTGTAAGCGTCCCAGTCCTCAGGGGCTCTGGTGGACTTTGCCTTGTTAAAGAGCTTCCTGCAGGATTTCCTCATATTACTTAATTCCGTAGACCACCATGGTGGTCGATGTTTCCCCCTTGGCTTTCCTCTAGGGCATGCAGCTTTCAGTGAGATGTTGAAGGCCTTAGTAATCCGCTCCACTGCGTGTTCGATATCTTGCACATTTCTCATATTTGTCTCTGTTATTTCCGGTATCATCATATTGAACGATTCCCTATACCTATTCCAGTCAGCTTTCCTAACATTTGGCGGAAATATGATCTTGGTGATATGAACATCAAATTTGAAACTGATGTAGCGATGATCTGAGAAGCTGTGTTCACTTAAAACCTGCCACTCAGATATCATTTCATTTAGTTCTTGCGAGGCCAAGGTGATGTCCAAAACCTCTTGCCTGTTTTTAGTGACAAAGGTTGGGACATCTCCCTTGTTGCAAACTACCAGATTAGTACGCAAAATAAACTCTATTAGCGACTCTCCCCTTGCATTAGTATCACTACTTCCCCATATACTATGATGTGCATTCGCATCGCATCCCATAATGAGTTTCGCCTTTGTTTTCAGTGACTCCTCCACTAAGGTCTTAACGGCATATGGAGGCATCTCCCTGTCATGTCCCATGTAGACCGAAGATACCCAATATTTGCATTTGGCTATTTCTAAACTTGCAACGACAGTGTCTGTATTGCACATTGAGGGAAGCAGAAACAAATTGAGCTCGTTTTTAGCAATTATACAGGCTCGATTTACATCATTACCAGTATACTGCAATAGTTTGAACCCCGGAGTACTTAATTCACATATTTTGTTTTTGTAAACATATGGTTCTTGAATAAGAACTATATCTATGTCCCCTTTCATCAGGAGAACTTTTAAGGCAGCACATGCAGCCTTACAATGATGAAGATTTATCTGGAGGATCCGTAGGACCATCGAGATTTTCAACAACCGTCACATCAGCCGCTTCGATCGAGTCATCAAGAATGTCCTCTTCAGAGATATCGGTGACTCTCGCAATAACCATAGGTTCGACTTTGGTGAGTTCTGAGGCAATAGAAGCCTCCTCACGCATACGGTATCTATCCATGTCTTCAACTTTGGTATCTCCCTCGACTTCGCAAGAGGATCCGCTTACTTCTGATTCAGACAGAGGCTTGTCCATTTCTGAATCCTTTAGCTGATCGTTTTTATACACCTTCATTTGGATATAATGAAAGCCATAACATACACGGCCCTGGGACTTTGCCAGATGTGGCAAAGACTGAGTGTTCAATATAAACACTGCATGCCGTCTTGGTCCATCCACTTCATCCAAACGGCCAACCTTCCAATCAGCTGTTGGAAGATCTGGATTGCATCGTTTCAGTCTATTTAAAATAGATTCAGGGTCAGAAGGGTTTGCAGGTATCCAGGCATGTGCTCTAGGTCTAGCCGGTATGTCTTTCTTCTCGACTAACTCTAGAGCAGCTCCTTCCCAAACTTCACCAATTAGTATCAGAGCAGCTTTAAAACATTCTATAGACCTCTGGTCCTCAAATGCGACTAGCTTAAATCGTCCTTGATACCAACCAGCCTCTTGGTGTCGAGGATCTGGGCCGGGAAACTTTTCCAGTACCTGTGAGTAGACGACAGATAGAGCATTCTCAATTTCCCCCCATTTTTGCTTTGGAACCATACCGTCCAATGCTCCTTTATTAATGATAGCCATCACAAGGCTATCTTTAGCAACTGAGGCAAACGATCTTTGATCCCTTTTGGAGGATGGCAGCTCATCCGGCGATCGTTCCCTTTTTCCAGTCTCAAGAATTCCTTGAGCCCATTTTAAGGAATCGCTTTGTTTAGCCGACAACGTGCTTGGGTCGACTGATCCTAACTTCTTTAGGATAAACAAAGCATTTCTGCGTTCCTTGAATCTCTTTCGTGAGGGATTACCTCCTTTTGATGTCGTTACCTTAGAAAAAGTTCGACTTGTCAGTGTGTCGCCACCTGTCGACCCGTCTACAGGTCGACTAATTGGGCCTAACTCTTGGTCATTGCCCAGATTTATAACTCCAGTCGATACCCGTCCACTGGGCCCTGAAGTTAGCAACCCAGTGGATGACTTGGAATTTCGCTGCATGGTGGCTTAATATCCCACCACACTTGAAATTCGTAGTAGGTACCTATTACTATGAGTTTATCCGCTATTGAAAAAACACGTCCGTTCCGTTCGACGGTTGAATAGGAAAGTCCGTATCGGTCCATGTTTTGGTATAGCCCCCATATAGACCGAGCTCCCGATTTTGCTTCTTGCGCGTCTAGAAACAGTATTTTCTATCCGATTTGTATGAAATTGAAAACCTAGAGGTATTTTTGGACCATAAAGAGGTGAGTCGAAAATGGTCCGTATCGGTCCATGTTTTGATATAGCCCCCATATAAACCAACCTCCCGATTTGGAGTCTTGGGCCTAAAAAACCGTAGTTTTTATCCAATTTGCCTGACATTGGAAATATAGAGGTATTTGAGGACCATAAAAAGGTGTGCCGAAAATGGTGCCAATCGGTCCATGTTTTGGTATAGCCCCCATATAGACCGATATCCCGATTTTGCTTCTAGGGCTTCTAGAAACTATATTTACAATACGATTTGCCTGAAATTAGAAATCTAGAGGCATTTGAGGACCATAAAAAGGTGTGCCGAAAATGGTGCTCATCGGTCTATGTTTTGATATAGGCCCCATAGAGACTGATCTCCCGATTTCGCTTCTTGGGCTTCTAGAAACTATATTTTCTATCCGATTTTCCTGAAATTGAAAATCTAGAGTTCTTTTGGGACCATAAAAAGGTGTGCCGAAAATGGTGCCCATCGGTTCATTTTTGGTATAGCCCCCATATAGACCGATCTCCCGATTTTGCTTCTTGGGCTTCTAGAAACTATATTTACCACCCGCTTTGCCTGAAATTCTTGAGCTTCTATAAACTGTATTTATTACCCGATTTGCCTGAAATTCGAAATGTAGAGGTATTTTTAGACCACAAATAAGTGTACCGAAATTGAGGTATATCGGTCCATTTTTTGGTATAACCCCCATATAGACTGATGTTCTTGGGCGTCTAGAGACTATGTTTTCTAGCCAATTTGTTTGAAATTCTGGAGGTATTTTAAGATCACAAATATATGAGTAGCAAATGGTACCTATCGGTCCATGTTTTGGTATAGCCCCCATATACACCGATCTCCCGGCTTTATTTCTTGGGCTTCTAGAATCCGTAGTTTTTATCAGATTTGCTGGAAATTAGTAATCTATAATGAAATTTTAGACAAACGAAATTTCCTTTTCTTATAAAGTATTTTCGTTTATTCAACTCTAAAATTCTCTAAAATAGCAGGCGCACTGATCATGAAAATTGCTTCAAACTGAAAGTAAAATTTCCAGATTTTACTCATCGTATTTATTTAAATAATGACGGAAAAAATCTGCAGATTTAAGATTTTAAATCAAGGCGTAATTTAATCATATACACGATATGTTTATAATTTCTCTAAAACTCAAACAAAATTGGTTCTCATAAATCTAGAATCTTATCTGGTCTTCATAGGTAGAATCTTTAAAGTTTGCCTTCGGGAGCTGACTGCCTTGGGAGAAGATTTGTCATCAAACCCTTACAATTCTATATATTATCAAGTAACCCACTACGACGAAGAGTTTTCAAAGTAAACTATCATATTTAATTCATGGTGGTGGGTATTTAAAATTCGGCCCGGCCGAATTTACTGCTGTATATACTTGTTTTAACATACGGCGGCAGCGAACGTGTTAACAAACTCTTAACATCCCAGTTGCCAATAAAATTTTAAATGTATTCAACTCGTAAGCGTTTTTTGTCCGTGGGCGGGATTATTTTCGTGAGCGTATTTTTCCGAAATTCGTTACTCACGCACACTCACGAAGAAATTAGTTTCGTTACTCACGCTCGCTCACGCCCACTCACACCATTGTCACCAGCGTGGCACGTGCACACCTCTAAAATCTGAGTCGATCTAATCATGTCCGTCCGTCTGTTGAAATCACGCTAACTTCCGAACGAAACAAGCTGTCGACTTGAAACTTGGCATACGTAGTTGTTATTGATGTAGGTCGGATGATATTGCAAATGGGCCATATTGGATCACTTTTACGTATAGCCCCCATATAAACCGACCCCCCAGATTTGGTTTGCGGAGCCTCTTAGAGAAGCAAATTTTATCCGATCCGGTTGAAATTTTACGTGGTGTACGTATATAGTCTCTAACAACCATGCAAAAAAATTGGTCTATATCGGTCCATAATTATATATAGCCTCCATATAAACCGATCCCCAGATTTGACCTCCGGAGCCTCTTGGAGGAGCAAAATTCATCCGATCCAGTTGAAATTTGGTACGTCATGTTAGTGTATGGTCTCTAATAACCATGCAAAAATTGGTCCATATCGGTTCATACTTATATAGCCCCTATATATTCCGATTTGACCCCCCAGATCTGACCTCCAGAGCTTTTTGGAAGAGCAAAATTCATCCGATCCGGTTGACATTTGGTACATGGTGTACGTATGGTTCGTGAGATACGTATATAGCCTCTAATAACCATACAAAAATTGGTCCATATCGGTTTATAATTATATATAGCCCCCATATAAACCGATATCCAGATTTGTTTTGGGAGCCTCTGGGAGGAGCAAATTTCATCCGATTTAGTTGAGATTTGGTACATTGTGCTAGTATATGGCCGTTAACAATCATGCCTAACTAGGTCCATATTGGTCTATAGTTATATATAGCCCTCAGATAAACCGATCCCCAATCACACAAAAATTGGTCCATACCGGTTCATAATTGCACAAATCCCCCATATAAAGCGACACTTATATTACAATTCTGGCTCTCTAATTACCGCGCAAATTTCCATATCGGTCGTATCGTAATTATTTGTAGACTTCCCAATATATACCTTTTTTGTCTAATATATACCACGTATGGACTAACTTACAATTTAGACCGTCTTCTAAGAATTTTTGAGATACCGTGCCATTGGCAAGTGTTACTGCAAACCAAGTAATTCCATTGTGGATGACAGTCTTTAATAGAAGTTTTTATGCAATCCATGGTGGAGGGTACATAAGATTCGGCCTGGTCGAACTTACGGCTGTATATACTTGTTTATTGTTTATTTTTATCATACAGTAAATGTATGATAAAAAGAGAAAGAAGCATTGACTGCTAAGGGCAGCATCTATGCATTTAGTTTTAGTGAAAACAATTAGATGCGATATAAGTAAATTGGGATATGGTTAGACAGAGAGCGGGAGTGGGCGCATACAGGGGCGAAAAACGATTGTTTTTCATATATTTAAATTATATATATATATATATATATATATATATATATATATATATATATATATATATATATATATATATATATATATATATATATATATATATATATATATATATATATATATATATATATATATATATATATATATATATATATATATATATATATATATATATATATATATATATATATATATCTTGAGAACACTATCATATCTAGTGTGCGGTTTAAGTTTAAATGGGGCCATATTTGCTTGGTGTCGTTGCAACCCTTGCAATTCTCCCATCGAACATTTGCCACCATAACAGCCTTCTCAAGCAGTAAGAGCTTACAGGTAGCTAGAGGCATACCAACAGATTCTAGTTCCCCTAGAATATTTAAGGTAGTTCCTAGCCTTGCTAACTCATCCGCATCGCAGTTCCCCGGTATGTTCCTATGGCCAGTCAATATTGTACTGATCAACCATCTCATTGAGAGATTTGCTGCAGTCGATGGAAGTTTTTGAGTTAAGGAACACAGAGTCCAAGGATTTTATTGAAGGTTGACTGTCTGAGTACATATTAATGCCAACATTTGTTGAAACATTATTTCTCAGCCAATTTTCCACCTTTTTCATTGCTAATATTTCATCCTGAAAAACACTACATTGAGTTGGTAATCTTTTCGCTATTCGAGGTTCCAGGTCTCTAGAATATACTGCGAGACCCACTTGTCCATTCAATTTGGAGCCGTTGGTGTAGAAATCTTTAAAACGTTTATTCGCCGGGGTCTGTGTGCACCAATACTCACTGGGAATTAGAGTTTCAAACTTTTTGTTGAAAAGTGGTTTCGCCAGAGTGTAAGCCACTACGCTTGGCATTATTTTGAGGACCGAACTGTGACCGTGCGTTTTTTCCGACCACAGCGATAGATAAGGCAACCGTATAGTCGTTGTTGCTGCTGACTGTTAGCTAATATGTCTAAAGGCAATAGATGTAGCATGACATTAAGGGAATCTATTCCTGTCTTACTGAATGCGCCTGAGATACACAAGAACGCCATTCGCTGAACTTTATCTACACTTGTCGGCTGCAGAAGTGCCGGCCACCAGACCACAAACCATATAGCATTCCAGGTCTAACAACTGCCGTGAACAACCAATGAAAAGTTTTCGGGTTTAGTTCCTACTATTTTCCTTTTGTCTTTCTGCACAAGTACAAAGCTACTGTGGCTTTTCTCGCCTTTCCTTTATTTTAAGCTTAAAGTTCAGCTTCGTTTCCAAAATAACCCCAAGGTATTTTGAGAATTTTGTATTCTTTGCAGCACATGATTAGTCCTGTCTTTGATGATGACTTCCCCAGACTTTCCACAGAATATTTTAAGACTTAGATAAGCCTCCGGCTTGTGTAAATGACGCATTATTTGGGGAAATATGGTAGAATACACTTCGTTTTACATTTGTTTAAATTTGAAATATAGAGGTGTGCATGTGACACGAAATTGTCGTGAGTCACGCTGAGGACAACGATTAAAAAATTAATTGAAGGTCAATTAAAACATTAATTGATCCAATTAAAAAATTAATTGATAAATTTTTAATTGAATATTTTTTAAAACTCAATTAAAACTGTAATTGGAAAATTTTTCGTGAAATTTTTTTCTATGTAGGTAAATGAGTCATAAAATTATTCGTGAGTTACGATAATTTTCGTGAGTCAGGACATTTAAAAGATTTTCGTCCTTGATTACAAATTCTTCTCGTGAACGTGCGTGTGAGTGAGTCCTACCAAAAACATCGTGCGTGAGTGTGCGTGAATAAGATTTCTCCGTCGTGAGTGTGCATGAACGTGTGCAACATATTACTCACGTGCACACCTCTAATATAGAGTTTAATTGGCATCAAATGTGAAACATAGAGCCCTTTTGCACACACAAATAAATTAGATTAAATCGATACGTTTTAGGTACCCTTCACAATATGTTAGAATTACAAATTAATGAGATTTAGTTTTATTAGTCGACTCCGGAGTTGGGCTGATGAGTCCAGGCTGATGAAAAATGTCCTTGTTAGTGCGCCAATAATATTGACTCCATTACTCCGATACATACGTGTAACATATATGAACCGATTCGGATGATTTTTTGCACATATAGTTAGTACTATAGATTAGATTTAGCCAACTTTGAGTCCCCGGTCTGACACATAGATGGCGTCGCTAGTATTAAATGCATATTATTTTCATATAGTACCAACCTTCAAATGATTCGTGTTAAAATTTGTGAAGCAACTTTTGTTATTGTGAAAAAATGGAAAAAAGGAATTTCGTGTTTTGATAAAATAATGTTTTCTGAAGTGAAAAAATACGGTGGAAGCAAAAACTTGGCTTGATAATGAGTTTCTGGACTCTGCCCCAGGGAAATCGACAATAATTGATTGGTATGCAAAATTCAAGCGTGGTGAAATGAGCACGGAGGACGGTGAACGCAGTGGACGCCCGAAAGAGGTGGCTACCGACGAAAACATCAAAAAATCCACAAAATGATTTTGAATGACCGTAAAATGAAGTTGATCGAGATAGCAGAGGGCTTAAAGATATCAAAGGAACGTGTTGGTCATATCATTCATGAATATTTGGATATGCGGAAGCTCTGTGCAAAATGGCTGCCGCGCGAGCTCACATTTGACTAAAAACAACAACGTGTTGATGATTCTGAGCGGTGTTTGCAGCTGTTAACTCGTAATACACCCGAGTTTTTCCGTCGATATGTGACGATGGATGAAACATGGCTCCACCACTACACTCCTGAGTCCAATCGACAGTCGGCTGAGTGGACAGCGACCGGTGAACCGTCTTCTAAGCGTGGAAAGACTCAAAAGTACGCTGGCAAAGTAATGGCCTCTGTTTTTTTGGGATGCGCATGGAATAATTTGTATCGATTATCTTGAGAAGAGAAAAACCATCAACAGTAACTATTATATGGTGCTATTGGAGCGTTTGAAGGTCGAAATCGCGGCAAAACGGCCCCATATTAAAAAAAAGTGTTGTTCCACCAAGACAACGCACCCTGCCACAAGGCATTGAGAACGATGGCAAAAATTCATGAATTGGGCTTCGAATTTCTTCCCCACCCACCGTATTCTCCAGATCTGACCCTAGCGACTTGTTCTTGTTCTCAGACCTCAAAAGGATGCTCGCAGGGAAAAAATTTGGCTGCAATGAAGAGGTGATCGCGGAAACTGAGACATATTTTGAGGCAAAACCAAAGGAGTACTGCCAAAATGGGGGACTTATCAGCCAACTTGTTATATAAGGTCGTTATAGCACAAATTTGGAAAATCGGGTTATATATATGGGTGCTATATCCACATTTTATTCAATGGCTATCGTTCGTTGTGCAAACAAAAAAATACCCTGCACCAAATTTCATAATAGCGTTAATTTTCTGCTGTCCCACTTCATTAAGAATTTGCGGCTCATGTTAATGGTGCTGCTAATTACTAATTTATCAAAATCAAGTTAAGGAAGTCAAAAGTCGGGCGGGGCCGACTATAGTATACCCTACACCACTATGTAGATTCACATTTTCAATATCGTAGCTAACCCGTCAAATGTGTTGGATGCGATATATAAAGGTTTATGTTCCCATATACGTACCCAACACATTTGACGGATTTGATATGATATCGAAAATGTAGATCTACAAAGTGGTGCAGGGTATATATATATATTAGAAGTCTGCATCGAATAACTTTTCACTACATGTATGCAATTCGCTGTCGAATATAGTACATACACTGTCTTTCTCTCAGAGCGCAAGTAGAGAAGTGAAGAGAACACTTGCTTGTCAAATACCACCAAGTACTTATCCGAAACGATAAAAATGTAAGTACTTGAGAAAAAGTACAACATGGATTCTCTTCACTTCACGTGGTACCACAAGTATTTCTCAGTTATATGCGAAGCAAAACTTTCCATTATTATTAATCATAGATATGTATGTATGTCACATATTTCATATATTTATGTATGTCACACACTTACCTTAACGTTTGCCGTTCTTTATATCAATCCGAAAACATATATTATGGAGAGTAATTGTTTTTTTGTATTTCTGAAACTCCACATGGTACATGGAGTACTCTATGAAGTTTTGTTCTAGCAACATACTCGACGTGACCCAGTGCTGCCGCTAGTGAAAAATTGAGTGAAGTAGATTTTGGAAAAAAGTGGAGTAGATTGAATAAAATTGAAGTAGCATACATTTTTTAAACCAAAACAATAGAATTCATTTTATTATACCCTCCACCATAGGATGGGGGTATATTAACTTTGTCATTCCGTTTGTAACACATCGAAATATTGCTCTAAGACCCCATACAGTACATATATTCTGGGTCGTGGTGAAATTCTGAGTCGATCTGAGCATGTCGGTCCGTCCGTCCGTCTGTTGAAATCACGCTAACTTCCGAACGAAACAAGCTATCGACTTGAAACTTGGCACAAATAGTTGTTATTGATGTAGGTCGTATGGTATTGCAAATGGACCATATCGGTTCACTTTTACGTATAGCCCCCATATAAACGGACCCCCAAATTTGGCTTGCGGGGACTCTAAGAGAAGCAAATTTCATCCGATCCAGCTGAAATTTGGTACATGGTTTCAGCATGTGATCTCTAACATCCATGCAAAAATTGGTCCACATCGGTCCATAATTATATAGCCCCCATATAAACTGATCCCCCGATTTGGCTTGCGGAGCCTCTAAGAGAACCAAATTTCATCCGATCCGGCTGAAATTTGGTACATGGTGTAAGTATATGGTATATAACAACTGTGCAAAAATTGGTCCACATCGGTTAATAATTCAATGATTAAAACCGCTATGTTCATCGTAATTAAAGGAATAGGAAAAACAATTAGGTAATATGGGGAAAAATTTTAAAATTTGAAGCAGAACAAAAAGTGAAGCAGATTTTTGGAAGAAGGAGTGACGAAGTAAATTTTGTGAAAATGAAGCAAAATACTTCGATTGAAGTAGTAGCGGCAGCACTGACGTGACCACTCTGAGTACACTTCAATAAGAGAGAAAGAGGAATATGTGTTTGTTGGTAGTGAAGACATCAGAGTAGCAACAAGAAGTTACTCGTGGCTTTTGGTGTTCATTAAAATGTGTACCAATTGTTTTGCGACTCTCTCAAATAGATGTACTCATTTAGCAAGTACACGTGTACTCTGCATTTACAAATGGAATTGTGCAGACCTCTAATATATATATCTGACCAGATCTGGACAGAGTTCTACAATATTTATAGTCTTTAAATTAAGTCGGCTAATGCCCTGGGGTGGAACACAATGTTAGGACAAAAAACAAGTATATACGGCCGTAAGTTCGGCTAGTCCGAAGCTTATGTACCCTCCACCATGGATATCTTAAAACCTCTTAACACCGTCTTCTAAATTGTAAGTAAGTCCATACGTGGTATATTTTAAAATAAACAAGTATATACAGCAGTAAGTTCGGCCGGGCCGAATCTTAAATACCCACCACCATGAACCAAATATTAGGGTTTCCTTTGAAATTTCAGGAGGGCTTGAGGACTTGAGGACACTTCCCGAAGATAAATTTAAAGATTTCAACTATGAGGACTATATCAGATTCTGGATTTATAAGAACCATTTTTGTTTGAGTTTTAGAGGAATCATTAACATCTCTTGTAAGTGTGCAAGTAAATTATAAAATAACGTCTTGATTTGAAATCTTAAATCTGGAAATTTTACATTGAGTTTCAAGCAATTTTCATGATCAGTGCGCCTTCTACACCCTCAAAAAGTGAAGTCGGTCTATATGGAGGCATTACCAAATGGACCGATAAAAACTTAATCCGATGCACGTTTTTGTGAGCCTAAAATACCAGAATATTTACAATTTCAGGCAAATCAGATAAAACCTACGGTTTCTAGAAGCCCAAGAAGTAAAATCGGGAAATCGGTATATATGGGGGATATACCAAAATATGGACCGATACTCACCATTTTCGGCACACCTCTTTATGGTCCTAAAATACCTCTAGATTTCCAATTTCAGACAAATTGGATAAAAACTACGGTTTCTATAAACCCAAGACCCAAATCGGGAGGTCGTTTTATATGGGGACCATACCAAAACATGGACCGATACTCACAATTTTTGGCACACGTATTTGTGGTCCTATAATACCTCTAGATTTACAATTTCAGGTAAATTGAATAAAAACTTCGGATTCTAGAAGCCCAAGAAGTAAACTCGGGAAATCGGTCTATATGGGGGCTATACCAAAATATGGACCGATACTCACCATTTTCGGCACACCTCTTTACGGCCCTAAAATACCTCTAGGTTTCCAATTTCAGACAAATTTGATAAAAACTACGGTTTCTATAAGCCCAAGACCCCAAATCGGGAGGTCGTTTTATATGGGGACCATACCAAAACATTGACCGATACCCACAATTTTTGGCACACGTATTTGTGGTCCTACAATACCTCTTGATTTCCAATTTCAGGTAAATTGAATAAAAACTGCGGTTTCTATAAGCCCAAGAAGTAAAATCGGGAGATCGGTCTATATGGGGGCTATACCAAAACATGGACCGATACTCACCATTTTTGGCACACCTCTTTACGGGCATAAAATACCCCTAGATTTCAAATTGCATGCAAATTGGATAAAAACTACTATTTCTATAAGCCCAAGACCCCAAATCGGGAGGTCGGTTTATATGGGGACTATATCAAAACCTGGACCGATATAGCCCATCTTCGAACTTGACCTGCCTGCAGACAAAAGACGAGTTTGTGCAAAATTTCAGCACGATTGCTTCATTATTGAAGACTGTAGCGTGATTACAACAGACAGACAGACAGACAGACAGACAGACAGACGGACAGACGGACATCGTTATATCGTCTTAGAATTTCTCCCTGATCAAGAATATATATACTTTATATAGTCGGAAATCGATATTTCGATGCGTTACAAACGGAATGACAAACTTATTATACCCCCGTCACCATTCTATGGTGGTGGGTATAAAAAGACCGATTAAATACGTATATAATTCTGTTTGACAATAGAAATAAAATTTTGACAAAATTTAATATCGAAATAAAACTATGACAAAATTTACTGTAGAAATAAGATTTTGAAAAAAGTTCTATAGAAATGAAACCTAATTTTCTATAGAAATAAAATTTTAACAAAATTTTCTATAGAAATAAAATTTTGACAAAATATTCTATAGAAATAAACATTTGATAAAATTTTCTATATAAATAAAATTTTTGTAGATTAGTTTTGGCTCGAGAGGCAATCATGATTATGAACCGGTATGGATCAATTTCTGTGTGATTGGGGATCGGCTATATATAACAATGGACTGAATAGTCTAAGTGAGTCTGAAACTTAATCGGGCGGCCACTTTAACCTAACTATAGATATGGACCAATATTGGTATGGTTGTTAGCGGCCATATACTAACACCACGTTCCAAATTTGAACCGGATCGGATGAGTTTTGCTGCTCCAAGAGGTCAAATCTGGGGAACGCTTTATATGGGGGCTATATATAATTATGCACCGATGTGGACCAATTCTGGCATGGTTGTTAGAGACCATATACTAACCCCATGCTCCAAATTTCAACCGGATCGGATGAAATTTGCTTCTCTTTGAGGCTCCGCAAGCCAAATCTGAAGATCGGTTTATATGGGCGCTATATATAATTATGGACTAATGCATACCAATTTTTGCATGGTTGTTACAGACCATATATCAACACCATGTACCAAATTTCAGCCGCATCGGATGAAATATGCTTCTCTTAGAGGCTTCGCAAGCCAAATCTGGGGGTCCGTTTATATGGGGGCTATACGTAAAAGTGGACCGATAGGGCCCATTTGCAATACCATCCGACTTACATCAATAACAACTACTTGTGCCAAGTTTCAAGTCGATAGCTTGTTTCGTTCGGAAGTTAGCGTGACGGACGGACATGCTTAGATCGACTCAGAATTTCACCTCGACCGAGAATATATATACTTTATGGGGTCTTAGAGCAATACTTCGATGCGTTACAAACGGAATGACAAAGTTAATATACCCCACATCCTATGGTGGAGGGTATAAAAATATGGGAAACATTTAAATTTGGTCTAATTTTGAGGCAACTTGGCAAATGTGTATTTATGATTTATCGGCCGATAAATATGTATTAGAAATAAAGAAAAATTTGTGTCACTTTTACAAGTTTTCGACTTAGCAGTGGCGATTTTATAAGGAAAATGTGGGTATTTTGGCCATTTTTGCCTATATCGGAAAATCATATATATGGAAGCTATATCAAAATCTGAACCGATTTCAACCACTTAGTATTTTAATTCTACTCCCTGTGCAAAATGTCACGTAAATCGGAGAACAACTTTGACCTCTGTTGTCATATGACGGAAAGTCGGACGAAAGATATACATGGGAGCTATATCTAAATCTGAACCGATTTCAATCAAATTTGGCACTTTTGACTATAGTACTAATTGTTCTTCTTGTTCAAAATTTCAAGCAAATTAAAGGGTGATACGGTCAAAATTTGGTCAAGGGAAAACGCGTGTAAATCGGTGAAATCGTTTATTTAAAAAATCAAATTAAATTTCTTTTTCAAGTTCAATTAGTATAAAATTCAGCAAAAATATTCAGTTAGGCTTTCGCTTTTCCAAATCCGAATTGCCGGGCCTCACGCTTGACACCTGCCATCAGATTTTGTACAGCCACCTTGTCCACCTTCTTCGCCGCAGAAAGCCAGGTTGCCTTGAACTGCTGCTCGTCCTTAGCAGTTTTTTTGGTCTTCTTTAGGTTCTGCTTGACAATAGCCCAGTATTTATCAATTGGGCGGAGCTCTGGCGTGTTGGGAGGGTTCTTGTCCTTGGGAACCACCTGCACGTTGTTGGCGGCGTACCACTCCATGGCCTTTTTACCGTAATGGCAAGATGCCAAATCCGGCCAAAACAGTACGGAACAACCGTGTTTTTTTTCAGGAAAGGCAGCAGACGTTTATTCAAACACTCTTTCACGTAAATTTCTTGGTTGAAGCTATGAAAATGCCCGGAATGCTATGAAAATGCTGCTTTTCAAGCCACAGGTACAGATGGCTTGCCAAACCAGATATTTCTTTGCGAACTTTGACAGTTTTATTTGTGCTTGAAAATATCTGCTACCTTTCCCCTTCCTTTTGCCGTATAAAACTCCGGTCCCGGAAGCTGCTTGTAGTCGGCTTTGACGTAGGTTTCGTCGTCCATTACCACGCGATCAAACTTCGTCAGCATCGTCGTGTACAGTCTCCGGGATCGCGCTTTGGCCGTCGTATTTTGTTTATCATCGCGATTTGGAGTCACTACCTTCTTGTAGGTCGATAGTCCGGTCCGGTTTTTGGCTCGATGCACGGTTGTAGACGATACACCCAGCTTATTTGCGGCATCTCGGAGAGAGAGGTTAGGGTTTCGCTTGAAGCTACCCGCAACTCTCTTTGTCGTCTCAGCGGCTTCCGGTTTTCGATTTCCCCCCGATCCAGACTTCCTGGCTGTCGACAAACGTTCCCCAAACACTTTAATTACATTTGTAACAGTTGATTTGGCAACTTTTAGCGATTTTGCCAACTTTGCGTGCGGGTAGCTCGGATTTTCGCGATGCGCGAGCAAAATTTTGATACGCTGCTCTTCTTGCTTGGACGGCATTTTGACAACTGAAAAGTGAATTCCAAAATCAAAATAGGAGCAACATTCTACACATACACACCTTCAAAATGAGGGGTGTTCAGTTTTTTTAAATGCAAAATTGAAAGAAATACGTCAAGTTTATATTGACCAAATTTTGACCGTAACACCCTTTAGGGTAAAACTCTGGTTTCTGGGTCCATATCGGGCGAAAGATATATATGGGAGCTATATCTAAATCTGAACCGTTTTCAATCAAATTTTGCACACTTGACTGTACGACCAAGTGTTATGTTTGTGCAAAATTTCAAGCAAATCAGGGCAAAACTCTGGCTTCTAGGTCTATATAAGTGCATATCGGCGAAAGATATATGGGAGCTATATCTAAATCTGAACCGATTTCTTCCAAAATCAATGGGGTTATATTCTGACCCAAAACAGGAACTTGTGCCAAATTTGAAGGCGATTGGACTTGAACTGCGACCTAGACTTTGATCACAAAAATGTGTTCACTGACAGACGGACGAAAATGGCTAGATCGACTCAGGGACCCACCCTGAGCATTATTGCCAAATACACCATGTGTCTATCTCGTCTCCTTCTGGGTGTTGCAAACATATGCACTAACTTATAATACCCTGTTCCACAGTGTTGCGCTGGGTATAAATATCCATACATTATTAAATACACCTAGACCTCGCTTTACATCGCAGATAAAACCACGACGCAAAGTGAATTATGAGATTGAGATGCAAAGATTGAAGACAGATAACAACGCTATTTCGAAAATCTAACGACGCAAAGTGAAAACTAGTACTAATTCAGCAGCGACGCAACTTCGAAACAACGCAAAACGAAACGACGCAAAGTGATGTCTAGGTGTATGCGGTAAATATCATTAAAATAATTACCTATTAAATCTCCATTTTGCTATACCCCATGCGAAACAAAAATTTCCTGTACAGTTTCGATGTTATTCAGCTTTCAAAGCATTTGGAAGCATATTTGTAGCGGAAAAGTGATATGGCATTGGACAAATATTTATTTTGCCTATTGGCATTACAAAATTTGAAATTCACACCAGAGGTAAGTGGCAAAAGATTGGCCAAAGAATTGGCTTGTTCTCAATGTTGTCATCAACTAAATCTAGGCTGCTGAAAGGCGTTTCAAACTTGTTGTCGATAAAATTACCTGCGTGAAGGATGATGCCATTGTAAAAATGTTCGAGTGTACAGTAATAGAGATGGGCTTCAGCAAATATGCCTTCAATGTTAATTTCACATTTGCCCGAGAATTGAGTGAAAACTCTGAAATAAATTTCCAAATTTTTACTATGCCGGGGTCGGGTAGGGCAGCTTTAAAATTTTTAGATTTGAAGATAGCCGTATGTAGATTTTTGAGTGCAACGGACACGGTACCGCTCTTAAAATCTTTAATGAAAGAGACCAGGCGTACGAGTAATTTGCCCTATAGTTGCCCCGTAAAGGCGGTGAGTAAATTTTTTCTGGTATGGCGATTAGAATAATATTCTTATTTTTTTTACATTTACAGAATTTTCCGTATACCCTATCCAACTATAGCGCTGATGAGAAATTTCTCCCGCCTTATGCCCCGCTATTAAAATTTAATTATTCTTTGACTGTATATGAAAATAAAAAAATGTGCTTAAGATTTATTCTAGATGGAAGAACTGTTTCTAGAGCATAAAAATAACTTGAATATACTTGTATTGCATATCATAATCTGTTGATGTCGTGATGAATAAAATAAAAAAAAATCTAAATATATTTTGAGTTAAATTTTGATTTTAATTCCCTGTTCCTGTATATCGAACAAGATCTTTCCTTCGTATTTCAAACGAAAAACAAGTAAATATGGTCGAGAGTTTGGTCATGCTGAATCTTGTGTACTCTCCACCAGGGCTGTAGAGTCGGAGCAGGAGTCGGAGTCGTAGAAATTTTGACATCTGAGCCGGTCTTTTGGGAGAAAGTTTGTTTCATCAAAGCCACTAGAAATTTTTTACATTAAATTAATGGCCTCAATGTCCATAACTGAAAGACCATTTATAAATCGATGTTTCACCATTTTACCTCTATAGAAACAATATTCGTAACTGTCTACACTGAAAAAAATATTGTCGTGAGGTCAAAGATTTAATGTCTTTAACCCTTTCGACCCTAAAGTTGCCTGTGGGCAACTTTTTGTGTTTTGAGACTCACTGTCAGCGTTGTTTTTGTTTTTGTTCATAAAACTGTAACAGTATCGAAAGCTACAAGCGTTTTTTTCAAGTTGAATGAAAAATTAGCTAATTTGGCTACCAATTACCAAAAATTTTTTCATTAATACGCACGTGTCTCCAGAAAAAAATATTTGGGAATTTAAAGCAAAAATTTTATACATGTGACTTTTTTCAAAAATTACAACTAAAATGTTGAAAGTTTTTATTAAATCTGTTGTAGTACATGTCAAATAAAATATTTCTGGAAGTAAAATCTTAGAATTGCAAAAAAACAACAGATGAGAAATTTTTAAAATTGAAAAGTTGCCTGTGGGCAACTTTGGGCAATTGTGGTAATAAAATTACATATTTTTGGACATAAGATCTGGAAAAAAAGGTTTAAAAAACAATGATTTTGAACAAATTTTGAACTTCGATTGAGATGTCCCAGTGACGAGAAATGCGGCGATGATGAGGAAAACATATCTACATATCAGGGGGGAATATGGAAGGAATCGTAAAAAGGGAGGAAACCATAGATATCGAAATTCTTGGCAACATACTAGTGGATTAGTACGAATATTGTCGCATTAGAATACTTTGGTTTTTTACACTGCCACTTTAAATTGACATGGTTTCAAAACAAAACAAAAAACAAAACAACATTTTCGTGAGACACGCGTGATTCAAGCGAAGTCGTGAATGAAATTTAAACGAAATCTCGTGAATGTGCGGGAATGGGATTAAACAAAAATGTGTGGCGCGTGAGCGTGAGTACAAATCAAATTGTGTTCGTGATTGTGAGTGAGTAAAATTTCTCCGAAATCACGCTCCCGATAAAAATTCACTTTCACGACCCAACTCATGCTCACGATCCAACTCACGCTCAAGATAAAATTCGCGTTTGCGATAAAATTCATGTTTACTATAAAATACACACTCACGGTAAAACAGAGACACAACAAGTCACAATCACGAACAAATTCACGTTCACGATTAAATTCAAGCTGACCGATTTTAATCACCTTTACTTATTTAATCACGCTTAAGATTTCAATAGCGTGAGTCACGAGAAATTTCGTGAATTACGAGAATTTTATGGAGCCACAAAAATTGTCGTTTTCCGAAAATATTCGTGAATCACAAAATTTGCCGTGAATTTCGAAAATTGTCGTGAATCGTGCGAATGCGTGAGGCATAAACGTTGTTAATGTGTGAGCATGCGCGAGTATGAGCGTATATTTACTGTAAAATAACAAAAACCTTTAACAAAAATCCAATAAAACGTAATACGTCTATCATTACAGAACAAACAATTTTGTAGTCACAATTGCCCAAAGTTGCCCACAGGCAACATTCTCTACCGCCTTAACAAAACGGCGTGGCGATCCGAAATTTTGGCTAGACGCTTCTTACATGACTTCAACATGATTAAAAGTAAAAGAAAAATTTTAGCGATACCTAAAAAAATTCGGGGTTGAAAGGGTTAAAATACGAATGCAAATTTTGCTTGGCATAGAAGACGCATTTCTCTAATATAAAGTTTTTTTTTTTCTTGTCCAAAAGTCGATAAACTTTTCAATGAAGTCGTATTGCCCTTATAATTAAGTGATTTGACTTAAATATGGGTATCATAACATGAAAGAAATCATTTTTGGGCTATGGTCAACTTGACTTAATTAATAATTCAGAAAATTCTTTAAAATTAATGAAATTGTCTTTAAATTTGTTGTCTGTTTGCATCTTGATTACAATGAAAAAAAAATGGTTCAAGTATGTTTTTCAACACTTTATTTTAAAGACGTATAATTTCTACTGAAAGTCGAGTCTGAATCTAGAAAATAAAGTTAACTCGTTTTTAAAGGACTTTGATAGCATATGAAGAAAACAAGCAGAAAAAACGAAAAATTAAAATTTGCTTCCTAGAAGCAAGTACACAACACCCAAATTTAAAAGAAAATTGTGTACTAAAAGTATCCTTATTTGTATTCTCTGCTTCTTAGGCTCGGAATCAATACCAACATTTTTAAAGTAAAGACAAAAACTTTAGAACCGAGCATGCTTTTTATACCCTTCACCACTACTGTGGTACAGGGTATAATAAGTTTGTGCATTTGTATGTAACGCCAAGAAGGAAAAGTCTGAGACCCATCGTTTAGTATACCGATCGTCTTAGAATTAAATTCTGAGTCGATTTAGCGATGTCCGTCTGTCTGTCTGTCCGTCTGTCTGTTGATGTATTTTTGTGTGCAAAGTACAGCTCGCAGTTTTAGTCCGATTGTCCTAAAATTTGGTATGGGGCCTTTTTCGGCTCAAAGACGATCCCTATTGATTTTGGAAAGCTCCCATATATATATTTCGCCAGATTTACACTCAAATGACCACGGGGGTCAGAGTTATTCTCCCATTTACGTGAAATTTAGCAGAGATAGCATGTCAAATTTCGTCAAAATCGGCTCAGATTATATATAGCTCCCATATATATGTACACCAGAGTTGAGAAAATATGGTAGACTATATATTTTAGACCCATTTTCAATGGGATTTTCCTCCAATTGACTGGATAGTTTCCTCCTAGTCGCCCGACTTGACCAAATAATATATCACAGCCCACACTTGACCACATATCTTGGCAAGATCTAACCAATATCCTTGTAAAATCGTCACTGCTGAGTAGCAAAAATTGTAAATGTTACTCAAATTGTCCTATATCTCGAATACATAAGTATCGCCTGGTAAATCATAAATGCTCTTTTCTACAAATGCATTAAAATTTCTCTCGCTTCATATTTCGCATATCTCTTTATTTTATATTAACATTGTGTTTCATTCCAGGGCGTTAGCCGATTTCAATTTTAATTCTAGAGATTTTATAGAAGTACAAACAAGTAAGTAAAGTAGAAAGTCGGGCGGGGCCGACTATATCATACCCTAAACCACCATTACAGAATTAATAATCATAAGCATTTGTGGGGTAACATATAGGTCTGGGAGATAAACCGCTGTTGCATATTTAAGAAAATTAAGAAGTACATGTCTATGGGTGCTTTGTGTCAATCGGATTATATCTCATAGTCAATGTTGCCAGGGAAAATGTTCGGTTTACCCTACAAGGACAAAAAAAGTTCCCTACTTCCCCATACATTCCCAAACAATTTTCCCTACTATATTTTTCGTTAAATTTAAAAAATTTTACAAAAACAAAAATGGTTCTAAGTACTTTATTATCTTAAAACATGAATATGCAACGTATATAACTTAGAATATAAATTTGTATTACCACCACGGTTGCCACAGTTGGTAGAATTCTACCCAAATTAGTAATCTTTTTTGTTAAATCTCTATAAAAATAAAATTTTGGAAAAAGTTTCTATAAAAAAATTTTTGTGAGAAATTTTCTACAGAAATAATATTTTGAAAAACAAAAAAAAAATCTATAGAAATACAATTTTGACAAAATGCTCTACAGAAATAAAATGTTGACAAAATTTTTTACAGGAATAAAGTTTACCACACATTGTTAAAGATCAAGCCTTGCCGGCTTCTAATTTCCTCCTCTAGAGCCACCAAAATGTAAAAATTATTACAAATTGTGTTGAGTGAAAATGTCCTACATTGTGGCCCTACGTCCCTACAAGACGCTAAATATTAGAAAAACCCTACATATAGGGAATTTCCCCTACTTCTAGCAACACTGGCTGTGTTGATATTGCGCCTACGGAGCTAGTATGCCACTAATATGGAACCCATTATTAAAAAAGAGAAAATCGTTAAATTAGTGTGGGTAATAAATACAAATTTGTAAAAATCGAGCAATATTCTTATGTAAGACCTACAAGTACGTATGAGTACGATCGGCTAGTACATCAAAATTCGAAATTTGAGTAACATTGGTTAATGAATAAGAGTATTATGGTCAAATTAGGGAAAATCGAGCGATGCATATATATGGCAGCTATATGTAAATCTGAACCAATTTGCATAATATTTTGCGGGTTTGATTAGTACCACAAAAGGTTATCTTGAGCAAATTTTGAGTAAGATCAGTTAAGAAATGAGGCCTCTATGGTCAAACATAAGGTTATTAGGGGCCAATTTTTCAAAATCGGGCAATATATATATGGGATCTATATCTATATCTGAACCGATTTCAATGAAATTTTGCACATACTGTTACTACTATAGAGGACTGGATCTAGCCAACATTTAGTAAGATCGGTTAATAAATAAGGGTTCTATGGCCAAATTTGGGAAAATCGGGATATACATATATATGGGAGCTATATCTAAATCTGAACCGATTTCGATGATTTTTTGCACATATAGTTAGTGCTATAGAAGACTACATTTAGCTAAATTTGGGTAAAATCGGTTGATAAATAAGGGTTTAATGGTCAAATTTGGGAAAATCGGGCGGTACATATATATGGGAGCTATAGCTAAATCTGAACCGATTTCGATGATTTTTTGCACATATAGTTAGTGCTATAGAAGATTATATTTAGCCAACTTTGAGTAAGATCGGTTGATAAATAAAGGTTTTGTGGCCAAATTTGGGAAAATCGGGCGATACATATATATGAGAGCTATATCTAAATCTGAACCGATTTGGATGAAATTTTGCAGACTTGAAGGGCGCTGAAAGAGATTACTATGTGCAAAATTTGGTGACGACCCGTTTGAAAAAACGCGCAATGTGACCCCATTTGTCGAAATCGGGCGATGCATATATATGGGAGCTATATCTAAATTTGATCCGATGTCTTCCAAATTCAATAGCGTTCGTCCTTGTGCCCGATAAACTCCCTGTACCAAATTTCATCAAAATCGGTTAATAATTGCGACCGGAATCCTGTGAACAACAAATACATGGACGGACGGACGGACGGACACCAAGCGCTAGATCGACTCAGGAGGTGATTCTGAGTCGATCGGTATATATTTTATGGGGTCTAAAATCAATATTTCTGGTAGGCACATTTTTTGGCCGATCAAACTTATTATACCCTGACCACTATGTGGTTTAGGGTATAAAAATTGTCTCCATTATAAGTATTTGTATCTGGAAATGCAAATCTTTATATAGCTCCCAGCAAATTTGAAGTAGTTGAGATGGTAACACAAATGTTGGTCTACATAGTGGTGAAGGGTATAATATAGTCGGCCCCGCCCGACTTTAGACTTTACTTACTTGTTATACCCTTCACCACTACTGTGGTACAGGGTATAATAAGTTTGTGCATTTGTATGTAACGCCAAGAAGGAAAAGTCTGAGACCCATCGTTTAGTATACCGATCGTCTTAGAATTAAATTCTGAGTCGATTCGGCTCAAAGACGATCCCTTGAAATCGGTTCAGATTTAGATATAGCTCCCATATATAGCTTTTGCCCGATTTACACTCATATGACCACAGAGGCCAATTTTTAACTCCGATTTAGTTGAAATTTTGCACAGGGAGTAGAATTAGCATTGTAGCTATGCGTGCCAAATTTGGTTGAAATCGGTTCAGATTTAGATATAGCTCCCATATATAGCTTTCGCCCGATTTACACTCATATGACCACATATGCCAATTTTTAACTCCGATTTAGTTGAAATTTTGCACAGCGAGTAGAATTAGCATTGTAGCTATGCGTGCCAAATTTGGTTGACATCGGTTCAGATTTAGATATAGCTCCCATATATATGTTTTTCTGATTTCAACAAAAATGGTCAAGATACCAACATTTTGCTTGTTAAATCGCCACTGCTTAGTCGAAAAGTTGTAAAAATGACTCTAATTTTCCTAAACTTCTAATACATATATATCGAGCGATAAATCATAAATAAACTTTTGCGAAGTTTCCTTAAAATTGCTTCAGATTTAAATGTTTCCCATATTTTTATACCCTCCATCATAGGATGGGGGTATATTAACCAGGGCTGTGGAGTCGGAGTCGGAGTCGGAGTCGGAGTCTTGGAGTCGGAGTCTGAAGATTTGGCTGGAGTCGGAGTCGGAGTCGTAAAAATTTTGCTCGACTCCGACTCCGGCTAAACCAAATTTTTTAAAACACTTCACATTTTTGTAACTAAAAAAGTTTTTACGCAAATTAGTTTCCAATGCGTTATGCATTCGATCAATGTACACCACGATTGGAAATAAAAATCAACTTCCAATTACGGCTATCATTTTATGTTTCCTAGAATGTTAGACTAGCAAATGGGCTGGATCGATCCATTTTAATCCCCATATCAATTTATGTGAAATAATTCGAACAATAATTCGAATTTATTGTTTTTAATTTTATTTTAAGGCTATATACCTACACACATATGACAGAAAAAATTGTCAAAGCTGTTTTTTATAGAAAATTTTGTCACTATTGTATTTATATGGAATGTTTTGTCAAAATTTAATTTCTATAAAAAAATTATTCGAAATATTATTACTATAGAAATTTTTTTTCCTATAGAAAATTAAGTCAACATTTATTTCTATAGAAAATAAAAAATAAAACAAGTATATACAGCAGTATGTTCGTCCGGGCCAAATCATAAATACCCACCACCATGAATCAAATATACTAATTTCCTTAGAAAATTTCATGGGGGTTTGATGACAGATCAGTTTAACCAGTTCGCATCCCGAAAATAAATGCAAAGATTTTACCTATCAGATTCCGGATTTATAAGAACTATTTTTGTTTGAGTTTTAAAGGAATCATAAACATATCCTTTAAATGTGCAAGAAAATTAAGAAAAAATACCTTGATTTGAAATCTAAAATCTATAGTACACCAACTGTTTTATGATTACGAGAAGTAATATCTGGCAAATTTACATTTATGGTAAATGCACCTTCTGTACCCTCAATATTTGAAATCGGTCTATATGGAGGCCTTACCAGCGTTGCAACAACGAATTTTTATTTGGACCAAATTTTTCCAAAATTCGTACCAGGGGACCAGTTTTCTAATTTAAATTAAAATAATTTAAAAGTTACAATTTTTCTAAAATTTTTCTTCGAAAGAAAATTTTTTCAAAATTTTATTTCTATATAAAATGTTGACCTCATTCTATTTCTATCGAAAATGTTGTCCATGTTTTATTTCTATAGAAAATTTGGTCCAAATTTTATTTCAATAGATTTCATTTTAGCCAAAATTTCAATTTAGCCAAAATTTAATTTCTATAGAAAATGTAGCCAAAGTTTAATTCTATTGAAAATTTAGCCAAAATTTAATTTCTGTAAAAAATTTAGCCAAAATTTTGTTTCTATTACATATTTAGCAGAAATTTGTACAAAATTTTTGCATAATATTGTATCCCAAAATTTTTTAAGAAGCTTATTTCTATACAAAATTTTGTTAAAATTTTATTTCTATGAAAAATTTGTTAAAATTTTATTTCTATGAAAATTTTGTTAAAATTTTATTTCTATAGAAATTTTTGTCCAAATGTTATTTCTGCAGAAAAATTCCATTTGGTCTGACCATCGGACCAACTTCAATAATTTTTTGGGTCTATTTTGGTCAATCGGACTAATGGGGCTACGCCAAAAACATGGAAGGATACGTACAGTATTCAGCACATCTATTGTAGTTCTAGAATATAGACCCCAAAACGGAGGGCCGGTTTATAAGGGGACTATATCAAAAACTGGACCGATACACAATATATTCGGCACACCTCTTAATGGTCCTAGAATACCTCCAGATTTAAAATTTCAGGCAAATTGGATAAAAACTACGGATTGTAGAAGTCCAAGAAGTAAACTCGTAACATCGGTCTAAAAGGGGCCTATATCAAAACTTCGTCCGATAGTGACCATCTTCGGCACGCCTTGTAATGGTCCTATAATACCTCTAGATTTCCAACTTCAGACAAATTGGATAAAAACTACGGATTCTAGAAGCTCAAGAAATAAAATCGGGAGTTCTGTCTATATGGGAGCTATATTAAAACATGGTCCGATAATCACCATTTTCAGCACTCCTCCTTATAGCCCTAGAATACCTCTAGGTTTCCAATTTCTGGCAAATTGGATAAAAACTACGGTTTTTATAAGCCCAAGACCCCAAATCGGGCGATCGGTTGATATGGGAGCTATATCAAAACCTGGACCGATCTAGCTCATCTTCGACATGACAAACTTATTATACCCCTGTCACCATTCTATGGTGGTGGGTATAAAAATATTTTTATGTCGAAAATTTTGTCAAAAATTTATTTCTATAGAAAATTTAGCAAAAATTTTGCTTCTATAGAAAATTGTGCAAAATTTTATTTACACAAAAAATTTTCCAAAATTTCTATTAATAATTTTTTCAAATTTTTTTCCATAGAAAATTGTGCCAAAATTTTGTTACTATAGATTTTTTTATACAAAATTTATACAACATTTTATGTCGATAGAAAATTTAGTCAACATTTTATTTTTATAGAAAATGTAGTCTAAATTTTCTTTCTATAGAAAATTTTGCAGCATTTTATTTCTTTAGAAAATTTTGCAAAATTTTATTTACTACACAAAAAATTTTCCAAAAATTTCTATTGATATTTTTTTCAAAATTTTATTTCTATAGAAAATTTTGTCAAAATTTGTTTACTATAGTCTTTTTAAAGAAAATTTGGTAAAAATTTATTTATATAGAAAATTTTCTCAAACATTTATTTATATAGAGAATTTAGTTCAAATTTTGTTTCTATAGAAAATTTCGCAAACTTTTATTTACTACACAAAAATTTTTCCAAAATTTCTATTTATGTTTTTTTTTCAAAATTTTATTTCTATAAAACAATTTGTCAAAATTTTATTTATGTAGCAAATTTTCTCAAATTTTTTTCTTACTGATACTCACTGCTAAGTCGAAAACTGGTAAAAGTGACTCAAATTTTGCTATATAAAAACTTACGAATGTTTCCCAAATATTGCACGAGATTTTGTAGAAGTCTGATTTCAGATTTTATCAAAATGTTGATCCAAATACAAAGTTGTGCAGAGTATGTTACAATCGGCCCGCCCGACTTTAGACTTTCTTTGCATTTTTATTTTTTACTATAATTGTGTTACGTCCCATAACGTTAGATTTAAATTTTAGGTACAGAGATTATCTAGAAGTATATACAATTTTGTCTAAATCGATTCAGATTCAAATTCATGCATATGGGAATATAACCCTTTATAATAATTTTCGTCCACAAATACATATACTGTCGGTATCTTCTCATATTATGATGGGTATTTATATCATTATTTTATTTATTAAACATTGCCCTAAATTTGAAATAAAGAGTTTAATTGGTATAAATGCGAAATTAAGACCTTTCTTGCACACATAAATAAATACGATACTTTATATCGATCCATATATATACCCCATATATATCCCCTCAATAGAACTACAAATTAGTGGTACTAAAATGAGATTTAGTTATATTACCCGGAGTCGACTCCGGAGTCGGAGTCGGAGTCGAGCTGATGAAAAATGCTGGAGTCGGAGTCGGAGTCGAGCAAAATTGGCTCGACTCCACAGCCCTGATATTAACTTTGTCATTCCGTTTGTAACACATCGAAATATTGCTCTAAGACCCCATAAAGTATATATATTCTGGGTCGTGGTGAAATTCTGAGTCGATCTAAGCATGTCCGTCCGTCCGTCCGTTCGTCCGTCCGTCTGTTGAAATCACGCTAACTTCCGAACGAAACAAGCTATCGACTTGAAACTTGGCACAAGTAGTTGTTGTCGATGTAGGTCGGATGGTATTGAAAATGGGCCATATCGGTCCACTTTTACGTATAGCCCCCATATAAAGGGACCCTCAGATTTGGATTGTGGAGCCTCTAACAGAAGCATATTTCATCCGATCCGGCTGAAATTTGGTATATGGTGTTGGTATACGGTCTCGAACAACCATGCAAAAATTGGTCCACATCGGTCCATAATTATATATAGCCCCCATATAAACCTATCCCCAGATTTGGCTTGCGGAGCCTAAAAGAGAAGCAAATTTCATCCGATACGGCTGAAATTTGGTACATGAAGTTGGTATATGGTCTCTAATAACCATGCAAAAATTGGTTCACATCGGTCCATAATTATATATAGCCCCCATATAAACCGATCCCCAGATTTGGCTTGCGGAGCCTCAAAGAGAAGAAAATTTCATCCGATCCGGCTGAAATTTGGTACATGATGTTGGTATATGGTCTCTAACAACCATGCAAAAATTGGTCCATATCGGTCCTTAATTATATATAGCCCCCATATAAACCGATCCCCAGATTTGGATTGTGGAGCCTCTAAGAGAAGCATATTTCATCCGATCCGACTGAAATTTGGTACATGATGTTGGTATATGGTCTCTAACAACCGTGCAAAAATTGGTCCACATCGGTCCATAATTATATATAGCCCCCATATAAACCTAAGCAAATTTCATCCGATACGGCTGAAATTTGGTACATGAAGTTGGTATATGGTCTCTAATAACCATGCAAAAATTGGTTCACATCGGTCCATAATTATATATAGCCCCCATATAAACCGATCCCCAGATTTGGCTTGCGGAGCCTCAAAGAGAAGAAAATTTCATCCGATCCGGCTGAAATTTGGTACATGATGTTGGTATATGGTCTCTAACAACCATGCAAAAATTGGTCCATATCGGTCCTTAATTATATATAGCCCCCATATAAACCTATCCCCAGATTTGGCTTGCGGAGCCTAAAAGAGAAGCAAATTTCATCCGATACGGCTGAAATTTGGTACATGAAGTTGGTATATGGTCTCTAACAACCATGCAAAAATTGGTCCACATCGGTCCATAATTATATATAGCCCCCATATAAACCGATCTCCAGATTTGGCTTGCGAAGCCTCAAAGAGGAGCAAATTTCATCCGATCCGGCTGAAATTTGGTACATGATGTTGGTATATGGTCTCTAACAACCATGCAAAAATTGGTCCACATCGGTCCATAATTATATATAGACCCCATATAAACCGATCTCCAGATTTGGCTTGCGAAGCCTCAAAGAGGAGCAAATTGCATCCGATCCCGCTGAAATTTGGTACATGGTATTGGAATATGGTCTCTAATAACCGTACAAAAATTGGTACACATCGGTCCATAATTATATATGGCGCCCATATAAACCGATCCCCAGATTTGGGTTGCGAAGCCTCAAAGAGGAGCAAATTGCATCCGATCTGGCTGAAATTTGGTACATGATATTGGTATATGGTCTCTATCAACCATGCAAAAATTGGTCCACATCGGTTCATAATTATATATAGCCCCCATATAAACCGATCCCCAGATTTGGCTTGCGAAGTCTCCAAGAGAAGCAAATTTCATCCAATCCGGTTGTAATTTGGAACATGGTGTTAGTATATGATCTTTAACAACCGTGCCAGAATTGGTCCATATCGGTCCATAATTATATATAGCCCCCATATAAAACATTCTCCAGATTTGACCTCCGGAGCCTCTTGGAGGAGCAAAATTCATCCGATCCGGTTAAAATTAGGCACGTGGTGTTAGTATATGGTCGCTAACAACCATACCAAAATTGGTCCATATCGGTTCATAATCATGGTTGCCACTAGAGCCAAAAATAATCTATCAAAATTTTATTTCTATAGAAAATTTTGTCAAAATTTTATTTCTATAGAAAATTTTGTTAAAATTTTATTCGGTTCATAATAAAATTTTCATCATTGTCAAAATTTTATTTCTATACAAAATTTAGACAAAATTTTATTTCTATAGAAAATTTTGTTCAAATTTTATTCGGTTCATAATCATGGTTGCCATTCGAGCCAAAAATAATCTACCAAGATTTTATTTCTGTAGAAAATTTTGTCAAAAGTTTATTTCTATAGAAGATTTTGTTAAAATTTTATTTCTGTAGAAATTTTTGTCAAAATTTTCTTTCTATAGAAAATTTTGTCAAAATTTTTATTTCTATAGAAAATTTTGTGAAATTTTTATTTCTATAGAAAATTTTGTTAAAATTTTATTTCTGTAGAAAATTTTGTCAAATTTGTATGTCTACTTTGTCAAACTGAACTATATACGTATTGGATCGATCTTTTTTGATTTAATATATACCACGTATGGACTTACATACAATTTAGAAGATGGTGTTAGGAGGTTTTAAGATACCTTGCCATCGGCAAGCGTTACCGCAACTTAAGTAATTCGAATGTGGATGGCAGTGTTTAGATGAAGTTTCTACGCAATCCATGATGGAGGGTACATAAGCTTCGGCCTGGCCGAACTTACGGCCGTATATACTTGTTTGTACTAACATTGTGTTCCACCCTAGTGCATTAGCAGACACAAATTTTGAGTCTATAGATTTTGTAGAAGTCTATCAAATTCTGTCCAGATCGAGTGGTATTTAAATGTATGTATTTGGTACAAACCTTTATATATAGCCCCCAACACGTTTGACGAATGTGATATGGTATCGAAAATTTTGATCTACTAAGTGGTGCAGGGTATAATATAGTCGGCCCCGCCCGACTTTAGACTTTCCTTACTTGTTTTTTACTAACATTGTGTTCCTCCCTAGTGCGGATTTAAAATTTGAGTCTATAGATTTTGTAGAAGTCTATCAAATTCTGTCCAGATCGAGTGACATTTAAATGTATGTATTTGAGACAAACCTTTATATATAGACCCCAACACATTTGACGGATGTGATATGGTATCTAAAATTTAGATCTACAAAGTGGTGTAGGGTATAATATAGTCGGCCCCGCCCGACTTTAGACTTTCCTTACTTGTTGTGAATATGAAATTTACCATATTTCCCCAAGTCAGGGGCATATAACAGGTTGGCTGATATGTCCCCGGTCTAACAAAGAAAAGCACATATTTTTGTCAAAATTCGTTTTTATTATTCAACATAGTTCCCTTCAAGAGCGATACAACGATTATAATGACCTTCCAATTGTTTGATACCATTTTGGTAGTACTCCTTCGGTTTTTCCTCAAAATATGCCTCAGTTTCGGCGATAACCTCTTCATTGCAGCCAATTTTTTCCCTGCGAGCATCCTTATGAGGTCTGAGAACAAGAAAAAGTCGCTGGGGGCCAGATCTGGAGAATACGGTAGGTGGGGAAGCAATTCGAAGCCCAATTCATGAATTTTTGCCATCGTTCTCAATGACTTGTGGCACGGTGCGTTGTCTTGGTGGAACAACACTTTTTTCTTCTTCATATGGGGTCGTTTTGCCGCGATTTCGACCTTCAAACGCTCCAATAACGCCATATAATAGTCACTGTTGATGGTTTTTCCCTTTTCAAGATAATCGATAAAAATTATTCCATGCGCATCCCAAAAAACAGCGGACTTTTGAGTCTTTCCACGCTTCGGAGCCGGTTCACCGGTCGCTGTCCACTCAGCCGACTGTCGATTGGACTCAGGAGTGTAGTGATGGAGCCATGTTTCATCCATTGTCACATATCGACGAAAAACTCGGGTGTATTACGAGTTAACAGCTGCAAACACCGCTCAGAATCATTAACACGTTGTTGTTTTTGGTCAAATGTGAGCTCGCGCGGCACCCATTTTGCACAGAGCTTCCGCATATCCAAATATTGATGAACGATATGACCAACATGTTCTTTTGATATCTTTAAGGCCTCTGCTATCTCGATCAACTTCATTTTACGGTCATTCAAAATCATTTTGTGGACTTTTTGATAACAAAATTTGCTTCACAAAAGCAAAAAAAAGACGCTCTATCTCACAAAATAATTGACTTACAGACGTCAAATTTTGATACAAATCATTTGAAGGTTGGTACTATATAAAAATAATATACATTTAATACTAGCGACGCCATCTATGTGTCAGACCGCGGACTTATCAGCCAACCTGTTATATGGCAGCTACATGCAAAAAAATAATTCTTTCCTCCCAAACGAAATTTTAGACAAACAAAGTTCGTTTCTCATTTGCTTTTCGTTGAAAGGAAGGGCATTTGGAAGAAAAGTATATACTTTTTGTGATAAACGTTTATTCTTTTCCAGGATGTAAAAACAATTTCATAAAGACTAACTCAAAAAATTTTTTTTCTGGCTAATTGCATTTTCCCTCACATCTTTCTCACTTCCACCAAGTTTTTTAGTTCTTAGCACCTTTTTCTGTAATACCAACAATGTAGAAGAAATTATACGATTTTATAAATTTTATAAATTTTTAAAATTTTTTTACCTTTCGCCTGGACGGAGAATCGAACCGCGGACCATGCACTTTGTAAGCCAACACACTAACCACTGAGCTATGTACCTGTTATGGTCATCAATAGATAAATATCCATATAAGTTATATTTATATAGCATAGCTTGCGGCGCCCACGAACCGAATAAACAAAGTTTATTTAACAGAAATAAGCACCGTGGAGCAGTGGCTGCTACGTCCGACTTGCATGCCAAGGGTCGTGGGTTCGATCCCCGCTTCGACCAAAGTTTTTTTTGTTTTTTTTTTTTACATATATTCCCGATATGTTCGGAAGATTCCGAAAAAATGTTCAACATTACATTGTAGTATATTAAATTTTGAACTGTAAACTGTGTCTTATTAAAGACCTAAAGTCGGAAAAGAACAGTGTTTGATATAAACGAAATGGACTGTGTTGTTGTTTCAAAAATAACTTTTTTTATTGAAAAAATAAAAATTTTGTAACAAACGAATTTTTTTGGTGATAAAATTTTAAAATTTTCGAAGCAATTCAAAAAACTCTAACAAAAGAAAAACGTTTTCGGTACACGTTTTCCAAACGTTTTTTTTTTTCTTTACGTGTATATCCAAATCTTAATCAATTTGAACTAAATTTGGTACACATTGCTAAAATCTTAATTGTACTCTCAGTGCAAAATTTCAAATAACACGAAATGAAAATTTAGTCTCCGGTGGTTGTATGAATCTAAATCGGGCGAAATATATGTATGGGAGCTATATCTAAATCTGAACCGATTTCAAAGAAATTTAGCCTATTTGACAATACCATCTATTGTACTCTTCGTGCAAAATTTGAAGGAAATAAAGGCAAAAATCTGGCTCTTAGCACCAATTAAGTCCATATCGGGCGAAAGATGCATAGCTATAATGGTTAATGGCATGGATAGCTATAAAATTAATTCTACTCCCTGTACAGAATTTCACGTGAATCGCTGTGAAACTTTGGCCCCTGTGGTCATATGAGTGTAAATCGGGCGAAAGATATATGTGGGAGCTATATCTAAATCTAAACCATTTTCAACTAAATTTGCACAAAGTTTTAAACAAATCAGGGTAAAACTCTGGCTTCTGGAACCATATCGGGCGAAAGATATATATGAAAGTTATATCTAAATCTGATCCGATTTAGATGATATTTTGCAAGATTTTCGAGACTTGCAAAATATGTACATGTACGGAATTTGAAGAAGACCGGTTAATAAACGTGCCAATTATGAATAGATCGGTGATAACTATATATGGCAGCTATATCCAAATCTGAAGTTATTTTTTTTTTTCAAAAATTGTGGAAATCCCAAAATATGGAGTATAATTTATTTCATGTTTCGCACGAGGTAGTTCATCCTCGCTATAAACCAGTTTACTTTTTTCTGTGTACAATCAGGTAAACAAAACTCAAATTTAAAAGGCAAGTGTATCTCAAATTCAAGATTACTTCAATTCTTTGGCTCGGACTCAATACAAAAATCGTTAGTGTAAAGACATAAACTTTGGACCCGGGCATGTTTTTTTTCAGTGTCGTTTGGCTTGACGTGCAATGACTACTGCATGAGTAGTCCACTTTTCCAAAGGATAATTCACTAATGTTTTTTGTGACCAAGCCTTTGTATTCCAAAAAGCAAGCATTGTCGTTAAACAATCACATTCGCTGGTAATTGAATTCAAATGAATTCAAAATCCAATTAAAACCCATTGGCCTCGTTGAATTTGATTTTAATCAAATAACAAGTGTCAATTCGGGAAGGCAAAAGTGAAAAAGAGCATGTTTTCACTACGCATGAAAAACAAATTTATATATTTGTGTTTTGTTTTTTGTTTGGTTAAAAGTCATTTTCCATAATGTAATTCTGCAGGATGCAAATAATTACTGTGCCTTACCTTGGGTAAGTAGTCGAAAAGTCATTTTCGATCTGAAACAAATCTAAAAAGTAGATAACATGACGAAACAATGAAAATGTATTTTTGAACAAGTGAGTAAAGTAGAAAGTCGGGCGGGGCCGACTATATCATACCCTAAACCACCCCTACTGAATTAGTAAAGATTGTTTGTGGGATATCAATGGTAGGTTTGGGGAAAACCGCATTTCCATATTTAAGAACATTATAGGGTACATGGGAGTTTTATCACAATTTGAACAGAAATGTGTGATATTAGGAGCTATAGTTGATTATGAACATACAGAGTTAGTGTGTTGCTAATATTGAGTCCATTATTAACAAGTAAGTAAAGTAGGAAGTTGGGCGGGGCCGACTATATCATACCCTAAACCACCCTTACTGAATTAGTAATGGTAAGCATTTGTGGGGTAACATTGATATAGGTCTGGGAGATAAACCGCAGTTGCATATTTAAGAAAATTAAGGGCTACATGTTTATGGGTGCTTTGTCTCAATCTATACTATGACTATAGTTCATAGTCAGTTTTGCCAGGCAAACTGTTCGGTTTACCCTACAAGGACAAAGAAAAGTTCCCTACTTTCCCATACATTCCCAAACAATTTTCCCTACAATATTTTTCGTTAAATTTAAACAAATTTTACAAAATAAAATTGGTCCATTCCGATCTTAATTATATACATATAACCCCCATTTAAACCGATCCCCAGATTTGACATCCGGAGCTATTGGGGGAGCAAAATTCATCCGACCCGTTTGAAATTTGGTACATTGCGCTAGTATATGGCCGCTAACAACCATGCCAAAATTGGTTCATATCGGCCTATAGTTATATACATATAGCCGATCCTCAAAAATAATCTACCAAAATTTTATTTCTATAGAATATTTTGTACAAATTTTATTACTATAGAAAATTTTGTCAAAATTTTATTACTATGGAATATTTTGTCAAAATTTTATTTCTATGAAAAATTTTTTCAAAATTTTATTTCTATAGAAAATTTTGTCAAAATTTTATTTCTATAGAAAATTTTGTCAAAATTTTATTTCTATAGAAAATATTGCAAAATTTTATTTCTATAGAAAATTTTGTTAAACTGAATTATTTACGTATTTAATCGGCCATGTTATACCCTGCGCCACACTGTGGAACACGGTATTATAAGTTAGTGCATATGTTTGCAACACCCAGAAGGAGACGAGATAGACACATGGTGTCTTTGGCAAAAATGCTCAGGGTGGGCTCTTGAGTCGATATAGCGATGCCCGTCTGTCCGTGAACACATTTTTGTAATCAAAGTCTAGGTCGCAGTTTTAGTCCAATCGACTTCAAATTTGGCACAAGTATGTGTTTTGGCTCAGAATAGATCCCTATTGATTTTGGAAGAAATCGGTTCAGATTTAGATATAGCTCCCATATATATCTTTCGCCCGATATGGACTTATATGGCCCCAGAAGCCAGAGTTTTACCCTAATTTGCTTAAGATTTTGCACAAGAAGAACAATTAGTACTGTAGTCAAGTGTGCCAAATTTTATTGAAATCGGTTCAGATTTAGATATAGCTCCCATACATATCTATCGCCCGATATGGACTAATACGGTCCCAGAAGCCAGAGTTTTACCCCAATTTGGTTGAAATTTTGCACTAGGAGTACAATTAGTAGTGTAGTCAAGTGTGCCAATTAATCGGTTCAGATTTAGATATAGCTCCCATATATATCGTTCGCCCGATTTACACTCATATGACCACAGTGGGCAATCTTTTACTCCGATTTAATTGAAATTTTGCACAGGGAGTAGAATTAGCATTATAACTATGCGTGCCAAATTTGGTTGAAATCGGTTCAGATTTATATATAGCTCCCATATATAGCATTCGGCCGATTTACACATATATGACCACAGAGGCCAATTTTTGCTCCGATTTAGTTGAAATTTTGCACAGGGAGTACAGCATTGTTGCTATGCATGCCAAATTTAGATATATATATTTTTCCGATTTCGACAAAAATGGTAAAAATACCAACATTTTCTTGTAAAATCGCCACTGCTTAGTCGAAAAGTTGTAAAAATGACTCTAATTTTCCTAAGCTTCTAATACATATATATCGAGCGATAAATCATAAATAAACTTTTTCGAAGTTTCCTTAAAATTGCTTCAGATTTAAATGTTTCCCATATTTATACCCTAAACCACATAGTGGTTAGGGTATAATAAGTTTGATCTGCCAAAAAATGTGCCTACCAGAAATATTGATTTTAGACCCCATAAAATATATACCGATCGACTCAGAATCACCTCCTGAGTCGATCTAGCGCTTGGTGTCCGTCCGTCCGTCCGTCCGGCTGTCCATGTATTTGTTGTTCACACATACAAAAAAATTTCACGAAAAATTTTCCAATTAAAATTTTAATTGAGTTTTAAAAAAATTTTTTAATTGAAACAAAAATCAATCACAAAAATAATAGTATCAATTAATTTTTTAATTGGATCGATTAACTTTTTAATTGACCTTCAATTAATTTTTTAATTGATACTATCATTTCTGTGATTGAAGACATTTCAATTAAAAATTAATTGGATCAATTAATTTCGTGATTGAATCAGAAAAAAAATTTTTTGTGTGCAGGATTCCGGTCGCAATTATTAACCGATTTTGATGAAATTTGGTACATGGAGTTTTTTGGGCACAAGGACGAACGCTATTGAATTTGGATCAAATCGGATCAAATTTAGATATACCACACCCTCAAAAAAAAATCGCTTCTCTAACATATGTTCCAAACATATTTCGCAGGAGGCACATATATTATTGAATACTGCCGAAACATTAATATGTTTGTTTTATGTGAGCATATTATATGTTTGGAAGCATTTTGAGTCCAAAAATAGTATATGCTTGGAAGAATTGTGCTCATTCCCTCACATAATTTTCACTTCCACGAAATTTTTGAGTTCTTCGCATCTTTTTCTGTAATACAAATATTTCGTTTTTTTTTTAATGTCTATTCTCTTGGTTCCGAATGTCTATTCTCTTTATTCCGTATACTCATTCTGATATTCAAATTAAATAATATTTAAACTTAAGCATATTGAATTTTTGGCCTTATCATGAAACAGTTTTCCGAAACAACATACAAGCGGTTTCACAGAAATTGCTCTCATTTCATTCTCTCGCTGTGTTATGTTGACATCTTTTTATTCAACCCTCCCGGTTTCCATCTCAATTTCTTTCTCTATCTAACTCTCTCTCTCTGTCGCTCTCTGAATAAAGTATCACAACGTAAATATGTTTACTCGAAATTTGTAAATTTATATACGTTTACATTCACACATATTTTTTTATGAAACATTCATGCCCCAAACATAATATATTCTAACATATTAACATATGTGTCCCAAACATTTTGTGTTAGTTTAGGAACATTACATGTTTGCACTGAAATATATTGTGTTTAAAAATTGTGCCCGAAACTCATTTTGTTTATATCGGAACATATGAAAAACGTATTTTTCTAACAGTGCTCATATCTACCAAACAAATATTTCTATAGAATTTTTTGTCAAAACTTTAATCCTGTAGAAAATTTTGTCAACATTTCATTTCTATAGAAAATTTTGTCAAAATTGTATTTCTATAGAATTTTTTTTCGAAATATTATTTCTATAAAAAAATTCATAAAATGCTATTTCTATGGAGTTTTTTCTCAAAATTTTATTTCTATAGAATTTATTAATAAAATTTTGTTTCTATAGAACAATTTCTCAAAAAAATTTGTTTATAGAAACTTTTTCCAAAATTTTATTTCTATGAGATTTAACAAAAAAAAAAAAAAAAAAAAAACAAGTAAGTAAAGTAGAAAGTCGGACGGGGCCGACTATATCATACCCTAAACCACCATTACAGAATTTGTAATCATAAGCATTTGTGGGGTAACATATACACGGATGAAAAAGACTGTTTTTCATATGTTTGGCTATAAACATTATATGTTTGGAACACAAATTTTTAAACACAATATTTTTGAGTGCAAGCATATAATGTTCATAAACTAGCATAACATGTTTGGGACATATATGTTAATATGTTAGAACATATTATGTTTGGGACATAAAATGTTTGTAAATATAATATGCTTGGATGCAAACATATATTAATTTAGAAATAGCCTATAAACATATATGTGTTTAGTAGCTTGGAGCGCTATTTAACAGGGAGCGATATTGAATTAAGTTGGTGGTTGTTGCTTGTTATTACAAAATTAACATTTTATTTTTCCTTGGGCAATTGATCAGCTACTTCTTTGATCCTTACAAACTGTGTGGTCCGCTGTTCGAATCCCCGTCCGGCAAAAGGTAAAATTAAAATAAAAAAAAATCATACAATTGAATAATTTCTTCTACAATGTTTGTATTACAGAAAAAGGTGCTAAGAACTAAAAAATCTCGTGGAAGTGAGAAAGATGTGGGGGAATGTACAATTGGGCAGAAACAAAATTTTGAGCATTCAGGTCGAAAACCTATGTTGTTAGCACCTATATTACCTGTTTATTTTCATAATTCATTATGATTGTAAATATATAAACAAATAAATAAAATTTTGAGCACAATATTGTTTGGGAGAATTTTTTTAAGCATATAATATTTTTGGGTGCAAAATGCTTCCAAACATATTATATGTTCACATAATAACATATTGTTTTTTGGAAGACAACATTATTGAATTTGGATGCAAAAATACAAAATGTTTGGAACTTAGACTACCCAAACATATGTTGTTTAGACCAATATGCCTTCAAACATATTATATATTGGTAGAGATCAAACATGTAAATGTTTGGGCAATACCCAAAAATGTATATGCTTGAAGCAAAATATGTTTGGGAGTATATGTTACAGAAGCGATTTTTTGTGAGCGAGTATGTCTGGGAGATAAACCGCAGTTACATATTTAAGAAAATTAAGGGGTACATGTCTATGGGTACTTTGTGTCAATCTGGCTATAGCTCATAATCAATTATGCCACGGAAAATGTTCGGTTTACCCTACAAGGACAAAAAAAAGTTCCCTACTTTCCCATACATTCCCAAACAATTTTCCCTACTATATTTTTCGTTAAATTTAAAAAATTTTACAAAACAAAAATGGTTCTGAGTACTTTATTATCTTAAAATATGAATATGTAACGTATATAACTTAGAACATAAATTTGTATTACCATCACGGTTGCCACAGTTGGTAGAATTCTACCCAAATTAGTAAACTTTTTTGTTAAATCTCTATAAAAATAAAATTTTGGAAAAAGTTTCTATAAACAAATTTTTGTGAGAAATTTTTCTATAGACATAAAATTTTGATAATAAATTCTATAGAAATAAATCTATATAGAAATAAAAAAGAAAAAATTCCACAGAAATAAAATTTTGAGAAAATTTTTTATAGAAATAATATTTTGAAAAAAAATTCTATAGAAATACAATTTTGACAAAATGTTCTATAGAAATAAAATGTTGACAAAATTCTCTACAGGAATAAAGTTTACCACACATTGTTAAAGATCAAGCCTAGCCGACTTCTAATTTCCTCCTATAGAGCCACCAAAATGTAAAAATTATTACAAATTGTGTTGAGTGAAAATGTCCTACATTGTGGCCGTACGTCCCTACAAGACGCTAAATATTAGAAAAACCCTACATACACTCTCATAAAAAATCGCTTCTGTAACATATACTCCCAAACATATTTTGCTTCAAGCATATACATTTTTGGGTATTGCCCAAACATTTATATGTTTGATCTCTTCCAATATATAATATGTTTGAAAACATATTGGTCTAAACAATATATGTTTGGGTAGTCTAAGTTCCAAACATTTTGTATTTTTGCATCCAAATTCAATAATGTTGTCTTCCAAAAAACAATATGTTATTTTGTGAACATATAATATGTTTGGAAGCATTTTGCACCCAAAAATATTATATGCTTAAAAAAATTCTCCCAAACAATATTGTGCTCAAAATTTTATTTATTTATTTATATATTTACAATCATAATGAATTATGAAAATAAACAGGTAATATAGGTGCTAACAACATAGGTTTTCGACCTGAATGCTAAAAATTTTGTTTCTGCCTAATTCTATATTCCCCCACATCTTTCTCACTTCCACGAGATTTTTTAGTTCTTAGCACCTTTTTCTGTAATACAAACATTGTAGAAGAAATTATTCAAATTTTTTTATTTTAATTTTACCTTTTGCCGGACGGGGATTCGAACAGCGGACCACACAGTTTGTCAGGATCAAAGAAGTAGCTGATTAATTGCCCAAGGAAAAATAAAATATTAATTTTGTAATAACAAGCAACAACCACCAACTTAATTCAATATCGCTCCCTGTTAAATAGCGCTTCAAGCTACTAAGCACATATATGTTTATAGGCTATTTCTAAATTAATATATGTTTGCATCCAAGCATATTATATTTACAAACATTTTATGTCCCAAACATAATATGTTCTAACATATTAACATTTATGTCCCAAACATGTTATGCTAGTTTATGAACATTATATGCTTGCACTCAAAAATATTGTGTTTAAAAATTTGTGTTCAAAACATATAATGTTTATAGCCAAACATATGAAAAACAGTCTTTTTCATCCGTGTATAGGGAATTTCCCCTATTTCTAGCAACACTGGCTGTATTGATATTGTACCTACGGGTTAGTATGCCACTAATATTGAGCCCATTATTAAACAAGTAAGTAAAGTAGAAAGTCGGGCGGGGCCGACTATATCATACCCTAAACCACCATTACAGAATTAGTAATCATAAGCATTTGTGGGGTAGAATATAGGTCTGGGAGATAAACCGCAGTTGCATATGGGTGCTTTGTGTCAATCTGACTATAGCCCATAGTTAATGTTTCCACGGAAAATGTTCGGTTTACCCTACAAGGACAAACAAAGTTCCCTACTTTCCCATACATTCCCAAACAATTTTCCCTACTATATTTTTCGTTAAATTTAATAAATTTTACAAAACAAAAATGGTTCTAAGTACTTTATTATCTTAAAACATGAATATGCAACGTATATAACTTAGAATATAAATTTGTATTACCACCACGGTTGCCACAGTTGGTAGAATTCTACCCAAATTAGTAATCTTTTTTGTTAAATCTCTATAAAAATACAATTTTGGAAAAAGTTTCTATAAACAAATTTTTGTGAGAAATGTTTCTATAGAAATAAAATTTTGACGATAAATTCTATAGAAATAAAATTTTGAGAAAAAATTCCACAGAAATACAATTTTGAGAAAATGTTTTATAGAAATAATATTTTGAAAAAAAAATTTTTAGAAGTACAATTTTGACAAAATGTTCTATAGAAATAAAATGTTGACAAAATTCTCTACAGGAATAAAGTTTACCACACATTGTTAAAGATCAAGCCTAGCCGACTTCTAATTTCCTCCTATAGAGCCACCAAAATGTAAAAATTATTACAAATTGTGTTGAGTGAAAATGTCCCTACATTGTGGTCCTAGGTCCCTACAAGACGCTAAATATTAGAAAAACTCTACATATAGGGAATTTCCCCTACTTCTAGCAACACTGGCTGTGTTGATATTGCACCTACGGAGTTAGTATGCCGCTAATATTGAGCCCATTGTTAAAAAAGAGAAAATCGTTTAATTAGTGTGGGTAATAAATACAAATTTGTACAAATCGAGCAATATTCTTATGTAAGAGCTACAAGTACGTATAAGTACGATCGGCTAGTATATCAAAATTTGAAATTTGAGTAACATTGGTTAATAAATAAGAGTACTATGGCCAAGTTTGGGAAAATCGAGCTATGTATATATATGGAAGCTATATCTAAATCTGAACCAATTTGCATAATATTTTGCGGGTTTGATTAATACCACAAAAGGTTACCTTGTGCAAGATTTGAGTACGATCAGTTAAGAAATAAGTCCTGTATGGTCAAACATAAGGTTATTAGGGGCGAATTTTTCAAAATCGGGTGATATATATATATGGGAGCTATATCTACATCTGAACCGATTTCGATGAAATTTTGCACATATAGTTAGTACTATAGAGGACTGGATCTAGCCAACTTTTAGTAAGATCGGTTAATAAATAAGGGTTCTATGGCCAAATTTGGGAAAATCGGGCTATACATATATATGGGAGCTATATCTAAATCTGAATCTATTTCGATGATTTTTTGCACATATAGTTAGTGGTATAGAAGACTACATTTAGCCAAATTTGGGTAAGATCGGTTGATAAATAAGTTTTGTGGCCAAATTTGGGAAAATCGGGCGATACATATATATGGGAGCTATATCTAAATCTGAACCGATTTGGATGAAATTTTGCAGACTTGAAGGGCGATGGAAAAGATTACCTTTTGCCAAATTTGGAGACGATGCGTTTGCAAAAACGCGCAACGTGACCCCATTTGTCGAAATCGGGCGATACATATATATGGGAACTAAATCTAAATTTGATCCGATTTCTTTCAAATTCAATAGCGTTCGTCCTTGTGCCCAAAAAACTCCCTGTACCAAATTTCATCAAAATCGGTTAATAACTGCGACCGGAATCCTTTGAACAACAAATACATGGACAGACAGACGGACGGACGGACGGACACCAAGCGCTAGATCGACTCAGGAGGTGATTCTGAGTCGATCGGTATATATTTTATGGGGTCTAAAATCAATATTTCTGGTAGGCACATTTTTTGGCCGATCAAACTTATTATACCCAAACCACTATGTGGTTTAGGGTATAAAAAAATAAATAATTATGTACTCTTTTCTGCACGCCACTGTATATGGGAGCTACATCTAAATCTGAACCGATTTGGATGATATTTTCCAGAATTTTTTGACACCACACAAGGTTGCCTTGTGCTTAATTAGAGTAAGATCGGGTATTAAATAAGGCTATTATGGTCAAAAGTAAGATTTGTGAAAATCGGGCGCTACATATATATGGGAGCTATATCTAAATCTGAACCGATATGGATGATATTTTGCACATATGTTCAGCACTATAGAAGATTACCGTAAGCCAAATTTGAGTAAGATCGGTTGATAAATAAGGGTCTTATGTCAATAGTGTTCGTCTCTGTACCAAAAAAAAAAACGCCACATACCAAATGTCATCAAAATCGGTTAATAATTGCGACCGGAAACCTGTGAACAACAAATACACGGGCAGACGGATGAACACCATGCGCTAGATCGACTCAGGAGGTGATTCTGAATCGATCGGTATATATTTTATGGGGTCTAAAATCAATATTTCTGGTAGGCACATTTTTTTGGCAGATCAAAGTTATTATACCCTGACCACTATGTGGTTTAGGGTATAAAAATAATACAGTCACCATTTAGAACTCATTAAGAGTATTGTGCTCTGAAAAAAATATTGTCCTAATAAAAAAGATTATGCAACCTAAATTTTGAGAATACACAATATTAAGGACAACTTTCTTTGAAATAGAGAAATTTTAATTAAAAGAAATTTCATAACCATTGCTGTAAAATTTTTATACTTTAACATGAATAACATGTTAAAGTACAAAGAGATGAAATTTACATCTCTTCGTTAACCCAGTATGCCTTTAAAGTAAAGTAAACGAAATTTTCCATAAAATAAAGAAAAACCTCTTCGATTTAAAGAAAAAATCTTTAATTTAACTGAAATATTGAATCTTAGTATTAAAGACAAGGAAGCTTCAAATATACCCAATACTTGTGGTGCATTCGTTTTATGCTATTCGGATGAACTCTTAACACACAATCTTTTTTCAGTTAAATACTGTGAAATATTATTATCGCAGTGGTAAATCCCAATTGCATTGGTCATTCCACTAAGTATCCATAAAACTATTTTTCTGAAGTATTTCCTATTTAGGTGAAGTGTCTTCCGTCTCCTACTCTCCGAGTAGTTCCTTCTCCTGCCCCAAAGAAATGGACATGAACAAGAGCCGTATTTAATTTGCTTAAGTGCTTTCTCATGCATTTTTCGTTTATGAGATCTAAGCTGAGACATTCTCAGTTCCATGGGTGCTCCATTCGGAATGCTACCATTTTTTATTGGTAAACGTGATGTGCGTGATTTGATTTAAAATGCGAATTTGTAGTTGCTAAGAATTTCCGCTTTCCCACACAGATAAGCACAGCAATACAATAAACAGGACTATGTACTCCTCCTCCTCCTCCTTGTAGCACATTTAAGTCAGCCACAAAAGAGCACAAAGATGGCCACAAGGAAATCAAGTGCAGAGGAAAAGTACAAAAGTGGTGAGTGTGTGTAGGCTAACTTAAAATGGGTGGAAAGTAGATTCTTTGACTTCTTCTTCTTCTTCTTATAATTTTCCTTTTGCTAGTTTCATTTTTATTTTACTTGCGGTTTAGTCGAATTGCTGAGTAACGCCTTTGAGGGATCATAGTATGGTCATTGTTTGTGGTTCTTCTTCATCCTAAGCAGTAGCAGCACTGTTTCGCAATGCACAGTGAAGAAATGTGTCAAATTACTGTTCATAGGTTAAAACTCCATAGCTTTGGATTTAAAATCGCCGTTGACAAGAATCCATGCAGTCCAAATTGTCCAACATCGTGTGCCTTTTGGAATTTGTATTGCGTTAGCCTTGGCTCGTTTTTATGGTATCCTTGCACGGAATATTTTCAGATCTTTTGGCATTTGAATGAAACTAAAGCTAGGGGATTCGGTTACCACTCGAGCCAAAAAATAATCTGCCAACATTTGGAGAAAATTTTATCAAAAAAACTACCAAAGAAAGAAATCTTACTGTGCAAAATTTTATTTCTATAGGAAATTTTGTCAAAATTTTATTTCTATAGAAATTTTTACTTCTTTACTGAAAAAAAACATGTCCCGTTCTAAAGATTTTATCTTTAACAATTTTTGTATTGAGCCAAAGAAGCGGAGAATACAAGTAAGGATACTTTTAAGACACAATTCTCTTTTAAATTTTGGGTTTTGTGTTCTTGCTTCTAGGAAGCAAATATTATTTTTTCGCTTTTTCAGCTTTTTTTCTTCGTATGCTATCAAAGTCTTTAAAAAAGAGTTAACGACAACTTTATTTTCCAAATTAAGACTCGAAATCGAGTAAAAATTAATTCAAGTAAAAAACGTCTTTAAAATAATGTGTTGAAAAACATGTCCTATTTATCAACGATTTTTTGCTTTGTAGTCAAGATGCAAAAAGACAACAAATTTAAAGACAATTTAATTTTAAATTTAATAACTTTAAAGAATTTTTCTGAATTATTAAAGTCAAGTTGACCTTACCCAAAAAAAAAAAAATTCATTCATGTTATGAAACCCATTTATAAGTCAAATCACTTAATTAGAATGACAATACGGCTTCATTGAAAAGTTTACCGACTTTTGGACAAAAAAAAAACTTTATATTACAGAAATGCGTTTTATGCTAAGCAAAATTTGTATTCGTATTTTAAGGACATGAAATCTTTGGCCTCACGACAATATTTTTTTCAGTGTATCGAAAATTTTGTCAAGATTTTATTTCTATAGAAAATTTGCTTAATATTCTTTTTATATAGGAAATTTTGTCAAAATTTTATTTCTAAAGGAAATTTTGTCAACATTTTATTTCTATAGGAAATTTTGTCAAAATTTTATTTTTATAGAAAATTTGCTCAAACTTGTATTTCTCTAGGAAATTTTGTCAAAATTTTATTTCTATAAAAAATTTGCTCATACTTTTATTTCTATAGAAAATTTGCTCAATTTATTTATGGTTTTTTTTTTTTGATATAGGAAATTTTGTCAACATTTTATTTCTATAGAAAATTTTGTCAAAAATTTTATTTCTAGGGAAAATTTGTAAAATTTTATTTCTATACAAAAGTTGCTCATAATTTTATTTCTATAGAAAATTTTCTCAATTTGTTTGTATAAAAAATTTTGTCTCAACTTAATATTGATATAGGAAATTTTGTGAAAATTTTATTTTATAGAGAATTTAGCAAACATTTTATTTCTATAGAAAATTTTGTCAAAATTTTATTTCTTTAGGAAATTATGTCTCTTGATTTAACTTCGTGGGCTTGTAGACACCATAATCTTTATTCGGCTTGCGTAAAATTCAAAATTTTCCGGTATTTTAGGTCCGCAAAGAGGTGTAGCGAATATGATGTGGATCGTTCAATGTTTTAGTATAGCCCCCATGTGGTAAGTCTCCCGATTTCCGCCAAAATCTCAGGATCTCAATCCATGGGATAAAACTACAAAATTGGCCAAAATACCTCAGAGCCACTTTCGCGCAGTGCGCTGCGTTGAAAGTTGGTAACCTCGGGGGTATGAAATTTTGTTTCATATGTCAACTCCGTAAATTTGAACCGATATCGACGATCTCTTTGCTGGATAGAACTTGTAAAGCTCTACAAAAAAGATCGCGTGTGTGTGCGATTATATTTTACTGTTCGCAAGATATGGACCCCAAAATTTATTTTTTGCAAAATTTTGGCAAAGTGGGGTCAGTATTTTAAACCTAGAAGTTCCATTTTCTTTACAAAATTCTACGAATTTTAGAAGAAATGTGCCTTTGTGCTTTAGATTAAAAGTTGTAAAATCCACAAATTAGAATTTCGAAAAATATCGAATTTTTACCATATTTTTGGGACATACATACTTTCTGTCCTAACATAATTTTTATAGATTTCTCCCAACCTTTTTATACCCTCCACCATAAGATGGGGTGTAATTAACTTTGTCATTCCGTTTGTAACACACCGAAATATTGCTCTAAGACCCCATAAAGAATATATATACCCAGCAAAAACTAGGTAACCACATCTCATTACAATTGGCATTACCAGGAGTGAAGCTGTCATTATACGTTGCATTACATTGCGGTGAGTTATAATGACTTACTTGTAATGACAAAAATAAATATAATGCCTAATAATTTTCGAATTGTTATTCTCAAATTTTTAGGCAGTTGGCTTAATAAAATAGAATTGAAAGGATTGAATACTTCTTAGTACGAATGAAGTGAAATATTTTTCTATGCTAAGTGTTATTCGTATGTATGATAAACTTTCTATAATAAAGGAAGTCAGAGTTATCATTTTCATAAGCGTAGGAAGGCCTCTGGGGAGGGGGCTTAGACCCCCCCAGAAAAAATTTAGCCCCCCCCAGAATTTGAAAACCTATTTACGATTTTACATTTTTATAAAAATTAGACAAGTATATACAACCGCACAAAGTTCCGCTAAAAACTTTCATGCACAATCGAATTACTTGGGTTGTGGTAGCAGTTGCCGATGGCAATGTTTGAAGACTGATATTTATGAAATAGAGCTGTGATTGAACTTATGGTTTAGTTGAATAACTAACAGCCTGTTTCTGTATGTCGAACGAGTTCAATCGATCGACTGAAATGCATAGAAACAGCTGCTTTTTGGTTATAAATTCAGCTGTTTGTTTCCATTTTAGTCGATCGACAGAGCTCATTCGACATACAGAAACAGGCTGTAAAGCTCCTTTATTATATTGTTTAGTCTGGTTTAGTCATCTTAATTAAAAAATAGTAACTGGTATTAAAACTATTCTTTCATAAATTAATATCTTAATAATGCTGCAAAAAAGCGTCGCCAAAAAAAAGTGAAAATGTTCTTTTAGAGTCCGGAAGTGGTGCAAAATTGGCGGAGAAGCGATGAATGTAATAGGAACTCGTCATAGAACGAATGTCCACCGTTTCAACAGCCGTTGCAATAAATTTGCATCACTTCTTACGGTGTGATCCGAATTCAGAGTTTTGAATGTGAATTAAAAAATTGTGTGCTATTTTCCCAAATAAATAATTTTTATACCCTCCACCATAGGATGGGGGGTATATTAACTTTGTCATTCCGTTTGTAACACATCGAAATATTGCTCTAAGACCCCATAAAGTATATATATTCTGGGTCGTGGTGAAATTCTGAGTCGATCTGAGCATGTCCGTCCGTCCGTCCGTCCGTCCGTCTGTTGAAATCACGCTAACTTCCGAACGAAACAAGCTATCGACTTGAAACTTGGCACAAGTAGTTGTTATCAATGTAGGTCAGATGGTATTGAAAATGGGCCATATCGGTCCACTTTTACGTATAGCCCCCATATAAAGGGACCCTCAGATTTGGCTTTTGGAGCCTCTAACGGAAGCATATTTCATCCGATCCGGCTGAAATTTGGTATATGGTGTTTGTATATGGTCTCTAATAACCATGCAAAAATTGGTCCACATCGATCCATAATTATATATAGCCCCCATATAAACGGACCCCCAAATTTGGCTTGCGAGGCCTCTAAGAGAAGCAAATTTCATCCGATCCGGCTGAAATTTGGTACATGGTGTTAGTATATGGTCTCTAACAACCATGCAAAAATTGGTCCACATCGGTCCATAATTATATATAGCCCCCATATAAACGGACCCCCAAATTTGGCTTGCGAGGCCTCTAAGAGAAGCAAATTTCATCCGATCCAACTGAAATTTGGTACATGGTGTTAGTATATGGTCTCTAACAACCACGCAAAAATTGGTCCACATCGGTCCATAATTATATATAGCCCCCATATAAACCGATCCCCCGATTTGGCGTGCGAGGCCTCTAATAGAAGCAAATTTCATCCGATTCGGCTGAAATTTGTTACATGGTGGTAGTATATAGCCTCAAACTCCCATGCAAAAATTGGTCGAGATCGGTCCATAATTATATATAGCCCCCATATAAACCGATCCCCCGATTTGACCTCCGGAGCCCCTTGGAAGAGCAAAATTCATCCGATTCGGTTGAAATTTGGTACGTGATGTTAGTATATGGTATCCAACAACCATGCAGGAATTGGTTCATGTCAGTCCATAATTATATATAGCACCCATATAAACCGATCCCCAGATTTGACCTCCGGTGCCTTTTGGAGAAGCAAAATTCATCCGATCTGGTTGAAATTTTGTACGTGGTGGTAGTATATGATATTTAACAACCATGCCAAAAGTGGTCCATATCAGTCCACAATTATATATAGCCCCCATATAAACCGATCCCGAGATTTGGTTTTGGAGCCTCTTGGAGGAGCAAATTTCTTCCGAGTCAGTTGAAATTGTGCTAGTATATGGCCGTTAACAACCATGCCTAACTAGGTCCATATCGGTCTATAGTTATATATAGCCCTCAGATAAATCGATCCCCAATCACACAAAAATTGGTCCATATCAATAATTGTATATAGCCCCCATATAAGCGACCCCCATATTTCAATTCTGGCTCCCTACGTACCGTGCAAAAGTCCATATCGATTCGTAATTATTTGTAGACTTACTTACACATATTTTTTTTGTCTAATGTATGGACTAACTCACAATTTAGAAAACGATTTAAGATACCACAACCCAAGTAATTCGATTGTGGATGACAGTCTTTCGTAGAAGTTTCTACGCAATCCATGGTGGAGGGTACATAAGATTCGGCCTGGCCGAACTTACGGCCGTTTATACTTGTTATTTATTCGTTTTTATACCCACCACCATAGAATGGTGATGGGGGTATAATAAGTTTGTCATTCCGTTTGTAACACATCGAAATATCGATTTCCGACTATATAAAGTATATATATTCTTGATCAGGGAGAAATTCTAAGACGATATAACGATGTCCGTCTGTCCGTCTGTCTGTCTGTCTGTCTGTCTGTCTGTCTGTTGTAATCACGCTACAGTCTTCAATAATGAAGCAATCGTGCTGAAATTTTGCACAAACTCGTCTTTTGTCTGCAGGCAGGTCAAGTTCGAAGATGAGCTATATCGGTCCAGGTTTTGATATAGTCCCCATATAAACCGACCTCCCGATTTGGGGTCTTGGGCTTATAGAAATCGTAGTTTTTATCCAATTTGCCTCAAATTTGAAATCTGGAAGTATTTTATGACCATAAAGAGGTGTGCCAAAAATGGTGAGTATCGGTCCATGTTTTGGTATAGCCCCCATATAGACCGATCTCCCGATTTTACTTCTTGGGCTTATCGAAACCGCAGTTTTTATTCAATTTACTTGAAATTGGAAATCTAGAGGTATTGTAGGACCACAAATACGTGTGCCAAAAATTGTGAGTATCGGTCCATGTTTTGGTATGGTCCCCATATAAAACGACCTCCCGATTTGGGGTCTTGGGCTAATAGAAATCGTAGTTTTTATTCAATTTGCCTGAAATTTGAAATCTAGAGGTATTTTATGACCATAAAGAGGTGTGCCAAAAATTGTGAGTATCGGTCCATGTTTTGGTATAGCCCCCATATAAAACGACCTCCCGATTTTGGGTCTTGGGCTTATAGAAACCGTAGTTTCGATCCAATTTGTCTGAAATTGGATATCTAGAGGTATTTTAGGACCATAAAGAGGTGTGCTGAAAATGGTGAGTATCGGTCCATATTTTGGTATAGCCCCTATATAGACCGATTTCCCGATTTTACTTCTTGGGCTTCTAGAATCCGAAGTTTTTATCCTATTTGCCTGAAATTGGAAATCTAGAGGTATTTTCGGGTCATAAAGAGGTGTGCCGAAAACGGTGAGTATCGGCCCGTAATTTAGTATAGCCCCCATAAGAACGATCTCCCGATTTAACTCCTTGGGTTTCTAGAAACCGTAGTTTTTATCTGATTTGCCTGAATTTGTAAATATTCTGATATTTTAGGCTCACAAAAACGTGTATCGGATTAAGTTTTTATCGGTCCATTTTATAATGCCTACGTATAGACCAACTTCACTTCTTGACGGTGTAGAAGGCGCACTGATCATGAAAATTGCTTGAAACTCAATGTAAAATTTCCAGATTTTACTTCCACAGATTTTAGATTTCAAATTAAGACGTTATTTTATAATTTTCTTGCACACTTACAAGAGATGTTAATGATTCCTCTAAAACTCAAACAAAAATGGTTCTTATAAATCCAGAATCTGATATAGTCCTCATAGGTGAAATCTTTAAATTTACCTTCGGGAAGTGTCCTCAAGTCCTCAAGCCCTCCTGAAATTTCAAAGGAAACCCTAATATTTGGTTCATGGTGGTGGGTATTTAAGATTCGGCCCGGCCGAACTTAGTGCTGTATATACTTGTTTATTTGATTTTTGGTCGACCTTTTGTTAGAATTATATAAATATTTATAAAGACCTCGAGCTTCAAGAAACATTAATTTATAATAATTTTTATATTTTTTTATGATTTTTAATGCATTCTAACGCTTGTTTGAATATTTTCAAAAATTATCGATTTTTCTATAATAGATTTAGCATTTTTGTGGCAAAATTTGAATAATTTTTAACATTTTATTTATTCTTACTCTTTTTCTAAACTATTTGAAAAAAGAAAACAAAAATTAGGCATTAAAATATGAAAAAACTGAAGTAAAATACTTCCTGTGTAGTTAATATAATTAACTGCTTTGTGAGGACATTTTTGGAAGTGCTTTTAAAGTTGTGCTTTTAAAACAAATCCCAATTTTTTTGCTGGGAAAAGTGTGGAACTACTTTTAGTTGCTTTATTATATATTATTTTGATGTCTATTTTTATTCTTTTTTTATGAAATAAAACAATAATTGAACCTATAAGTTCAGTCTATAAATTTTTAGCTGGGGGGCTATAGCCCCCCCTAGGAAAATTGTCTAGCTACGCTAATGATCATTTTACAAGCAATTTTACTAAATTTGGTTTTAGTTTTAGTTTGGTTTTTGTTAATTTTTACGAATGCTTTGTTATCAGTGAATAACATTTTCTTGTTCAGTAGTAAATTCTTATACCCCGCGAAGAAAACGGTATTAGTAAAATGCCATGCCTTCTTCTAGTTAATGAACTATTCCTAGCTGCTTTCAGTTTAGAATTTTTTTTGCCGAAGCAAGTAAATTTTACTATTTCACACAATAACACTAGATTACAAAAAATAAAAAATGCATGTACACTTAATGAAAGGCAACTTTTTTTTATGTATTTTGATCTGCTGAATTCGAAAAAAAATTATTTTTTTTATGGTACGATATTTTTCGGTCGTTTTTCTTCTAGTTGATCTTATAACGTACTTTAGAGTATCATCTATACGATCATGAACTTCTCTTCCACACGTTTTTTCAAAGGTTTATAATTTTCTGGCGGAAAAGGTCCTTTGTAAATTTGGCTTTACGCATCATTCAGCAGATCACAATACATAAGAAAACTCGACTCTCATCAAGTGTACTTTTTCAGTGTAAACTAGTGTAATTTAACTTAATGCAAATAAAATGGCTATTCTAAATTGATGAATATTTTTTCCTTTAGTTTCGAAGGCACTTTTTTCTATATTACAGCATTACTCGCCATATTTTGATCCATTGTAATCGGCGATAGAAATCAATATTTTCGAGATTTGGTTGGCTGCGGCAATAAGTGGCTATTTTACAAGTTTTGGTGTATCTACGAATAAGAGATTACATATTAGGTTATTATATGCTTTAAAAGCACTACTTATTTCATGACCGAAAGTATGCCTGGGGAGAAGTACTTTCCTCCTAGGACATGCGTATGTAAATGTAATCCGGAGCGATGCCAAATAATAAGTGGTTATTATTTTTTAAAACGGCTTACCTACAAGATTACCGGGTAATGAGTGTTTTTGCTGGGTATTCTTGGTCGTGGTGAAATTCTGAGTCGATCTAAGCATGTCCGTCCGTCTGTTCAAATCACGCTAACTTCCGAACAAAACAAGCTATCGGCTTGAAACTTGAGAAGTTGTTATTGATGTATTGCAAATGGGCCATATCGGACCACTTTTACGTTATGCCCCCATATAAAACGACGCTCAGATTTGGCTTGCGGAGCCTCTTAGAAGAGCAAAATTCATCCGATCCGGTTGAAATTTGGTACATGGTGTTAGTATATGGTCTCTAACAATCATGCAAAGAATCGTCCACATCGGTCCATAATTATATATAGCCCCCATATAAACCGATCCGCAGATTTGGCTTGCGGAGCATCTAAGAGAAGCACAAGTATATGGTCTCTAACTACTATGCAAAAATTGGCGCACATAGCCCCGATATAAACCGATGCCCCTATTTGGCTTGCGTAGCCTCTAAGAGAAGCAAATTTCATCCGATCCGGCTGAAATTACATGGTGTTAGTAAATGGTCTCTAATGACCCTGAAAAAATTCGTCTACATAGGTTCATAATTATATATAGGCTTCATCTAAACCGATCCCCCGATTTGGCTTGAGGAGCCTCTAGAGAAGCAAATTCATCCGATCCGGCTGAAATTTGGTACATGGTGTTAGTATATGGTCTCTAATGACCATGCAAAAATTGGTCCACATCGGCACATTTGCTACGTAAGTTAGCATATGGTATCCAACAACCAGGAAATGGTTCATATCAGTCCATAATTATATATAGCCCCCATATAAACCGATCCCCAGATTTGACCTCCGGTGCCTTTTGGAGAAACAAAATTCATCCGATCTGGTTGAAATTTGGTACGTGGTGGTGGTATATGATATTTAACAACCATGCCACAAGGGGTCCATATCAGTCCATAACCATATAAACCGATCCCGAGATTCGGTTTTGGAACCTCTTGGAGGAGTAAATTTCATCCAAGTCAGTTGACTCCGATTTTTGGGAATTAAAAATATGAATGGAAACCTTAATAACTTTTGAACTAATTGTGATATCATTATAAATTTTATTGATTTTTGCAGAGAAATTTGTTTTAAGAAATATTGGTAAACATGTAATTCTCAAAATTGGTATCAAAAATCCCCAAATAGGGGAAAAAAGTTATTTTTGCAATTTGCATATTTCTGAGCTGTTTACTGGTAGGATGTTGAAACCTTTTACTATCACTTAGTGGACACAGATTGGCTTAGCAATCGGTGCTTTGCCAAATGAGAATTTTTGAAACAATTTTTTTTTCTTTTTGAAAAATTTCCAATATTGGTAGGAGAAGAACTCATACACTAATTGACAAAAATAAAAGGCTTAAAACGTATCCTTATTTGGTGTTCTATAAGAAACAAGTTAAAACGGTTTGGAGAAATCTATAAAAAATATGTTTGGACAGAAAGAATGTACTTTTTCCAAAAAAAAAAAATATCAAAATTCGATATTTTTTTTAATTCTAATTTGTGAACTGTATAACTTTTAATCTATAGCTTATAAGTATACATTTGTTTCTTCTAAAATTAGAAACCTTACGATAATTATCCAGTCAAAAACGGAACTTCTAGGTTCAAAATTCTGACCCCACTTTGCCAAAAAAATAATTTGTGGGCCCATATTTAAATTAAGTTGTCTTACAACTTTTGGAACTTCAATAGTATTCTGGGATAATTCAAACATTTGTAACAAGGCAGAATATTATCTAACTGTACGAACGAAAAAGATTTTTTTTATATGTTTGGGTGTAAAAATTATATGTTTGGAATTCAATTTTTTTAACCCAAATATTTATGTGCAAGCATATATTATTCATAATTTAGCATAACATGTTTGGGACAGATACGTTAATATGTTAGAACATATTATGTTTGGGACACACAACTTTTGTAAATGCAAACATATATTAACTTAGAAATTGCTTGTTTCGTTCGGAAGTTAGCGTGATTTCAACAGACGGACGGACATGCTTAGATCGACTCAGAATTTCACCACGACCCAGAATATATATACTTTTTGGGGTTTTAGAGCAATATTTCGATGTGTTACAAACGGAATGACAAAGTTAATATACTCCCATCCTATGGTGGAGGGTATAAAAATTAACTTTTTTATACCCACCACCATATAATGGTGAGGGGGTATAATAAGTTTGTCATTCCGTTTGTAACACATCGAATTATCGATTTCAATAATGAAGCGATCGTGCTGAAATTTTGCACAAACTCGTCTTCTGTCTGCATTCAGGTCAAGTTCGAAAATGGGCTATATCGGTCCAGGTTTTGATATTGTCTCATATAAACCGACCCCCCGATTTGGGGGCTTGGGCTTATAAAAACCGTAGTTCTTATCCAATTTGCCTGCAATTTAAAATCCAGAGGTATTTTCGGACCATAAAGAGGTGTGCCAAAAATGGTGAGTATCGGTCCATGTTTTTGTATAGCCCCCATATAGATCGATCTCCCGATTTTTCTTCTTGAGTTTCTAGAATCCGTAGTTTTATCAAATTTGCCCAGAGGTATTTTAGGACCATAAAGAGGTGTGCCAAAAATGGTGAGTATCGGACCGAAACCGTAGTTTTATCCTATCCTATTGAAAATCTAGAGGTATTGTGGTACCACAACTACGTATATATTCCTGAGATTCCTAGGAGGAACATAGGGCCGTGACAAATGCATTCCATTTTGATCTGTCATTGGCTAAGTTTTTTAGTTCTCGCCATGTGTATCACGCATCGTGTACTTCGGCATACACTAGTCTTCTCCACGTGTTCGTTGGTCTACCTGTTCTTCGGCTTCCCTGTGGATTCCACTCAAGTGCTGTTCTTCTTATGTCATCGTGCGGCTTTCTTAAGGTATGCCCGATCCACATCCAATTTCTTCTTCGAATTTCCAATAATGCAGATTGCTCTTGGTGGTACGCCATAGTTCCTCCTTTGTGATAGTGTTTGGCCAAAATATTCGTACTATATTCCTTAGACAGCGATTAATAAATACTTGAATAGCCTGTAGATCTTTGATTGCGGAATTCCATGTCTCACAGCCATACAGTATTACTGATTTTATGTTTGCGTTGAAGATTTTAATTTTCGTGTTCCACGATATGTATGTTGGGCGCCATATCTTCTCTAGGGACGCGTTTTTATCCGTAGTTTTTATCCAATTGTCCTGAAATTTGAAATCTAAAAGTATTTTAGGACCGTAAAGAAGTGTGCCGAAAACGGTGAGTATCGGTCCATGTTTCAGCATAGCCCCATTAAGACCGATCTATCGATTTAACTCCTTGAGTTTCTAGAAACTGTAGTTTTTATCCGATTTGCCTGAAATTGTATTTTAGACTCACAAAAACGTGTATGGGATTTAGATTTTATCGGTCCATATGGTAAGGCCTCCATATAGACCAACTTCACTTCTTGAGTGTATAAAAGGAGCACAGATCATGGAAATTGCTTGAAACTAAATGTAAAATTTCCAGATTTTACTTCTTGTAATCATTTAAATAATGGGGGAGAAAATCTACAAATTTTAGATTTCACATCAAGACGTTATTTTATCATTTTCTTGCACACACATGAATCCTTTAAAACTCAAACAAAAATGGTTCTTAAAAATCCACAATCTGATATAGTCTTCGTAGGTAAAATCTTTAAATTTATCTTCGGGAAGTGTACTAGTTGAACGGCTCTGCTAGGGAGAATACCTGTCATCAAACACCCCTGAAATTTTAAAGGAAACTATAATATTTGATTCATGGTGGTGGGTATTTAAGATTCGGCCCGGCCGATCTTACTGCTGTTTATACTTTTTGCCTTTATTTAAGATTTAGTGTTTAAATGTGTGCCATGAGCATGTTTTCCTCCAAGTGCTCATTTTTTTAGTAAATCAGAAAAGCTTCTCCATGGCAATGGCTGTCACACTCTTACGACCACTGTGATATGCCATAATCAGTGATGAGCTTGCCATCCCTTGGAGTACTTATTTCACAAAATTCTTTTGCAAAACTAGTTAACAATTTTTAAATTTTCAGCATGTTCTACAGTTCAAGAAAATGGTCTTGGCTTCATAAATGATTAGCATAAATTTCTCATACCAAAATGACCATGAGAATATAAATGGCTTTGTTAAAGCATCAATCGTTTTAGATGAAATACTTGGTTGGAGGCTTTGTGAAATAAGATTCGGAAACGAAGATGACCTAGATTATTTCATAAACCCGTCTTGCTAATGCCATTATTTATAAAAAATTCAAAGAAAGTTCATGACAGTCCATTTAGAAGGGACATTTGTGAATGTCAATTCAACAGATTGCCTAATTTAGAAGTCAAACTAATGTGTCCACTGATACCACCCAAGAATCCCCACCCTCGCAATTAGTGGTTGTCAGCTAGATATCGTGCGGATGACATTTTGTATACCCTTCACCACAGGATATAATAACGCCAAAAAGGAAAATCTGCGACCCACCGTTTAGTCCTACGATTGTCTTAGAATTAAATTCTGATCAGGGTTGGCCTGTCGCAAACTGTGACGTTTGCACATAAATCTACGAGGGTATAATACGTATGTAGCAAAAGTCGTAAACCTAATGTAGAAAACCTAACTAAAATAAATTATGAAAATTATTAATTTAATTTAGTTTGGCTTCTAGATACAAGGGATGTAAAAAACAAGTTAGTAAAGTAGAAAGTCCGTCATACCCTAAACCACCCTTACTGAATTAGTAATCATAAGCATTTGTTGGGTAACATTGATATAGGTTTTGGAGAACATAAAGGGGGGTACATGTATAAGGGTGTCTTGTCACAATCTGAGCAGAAATGTCTTATATTAGGAGCTATAGTTTATTTTGCACCAAAAGAGTTAGTATTCCACTAATATTGAGTCCATTATTAAAGAAGTAAGTAAAGAAGAAAATCGGGCGGGGCCGACTATATAATACCCTAAACCACTATTACAGAATTAGTAATCATAAGCATTTGTGGGGTAACATATAGGTCTGGGAGATAAACCGCAGTTGCATATTTAAGAAAATTAAGGGGTACATGTCTATGGGTGCTTTGTCTCAATCTGACTACAGCTCATAGTCAGTATGGCCAGGGAAAATGTTCGGTTTACCATACAAGGACAAAAACAGTTCCCTACTTTCCCATACATTCCCAAACAATTTTCCCTACAATATTTTCGTTAAATTTAAACAAATTTTACAAAACAAAAATGGTTCTAAGTACTTTATTATCTTAAAACATGAAAATGCAACGTATATAACTTAGAAAATAAATTTGTATTACCACCACGGTTGCCACCGTTGGTAGAATTCTATAAAAATAGTATTTTTTTTTTTTTGTTAAATCTCTATAGAAAAAATTTTTTAATTTTGGAAAAAGTTTCTATAAATAAATTTTTGTGAGAAATTTTTCTATAGAAATAAAATTTTGACAATAAATTCTATAGAAATAAAATTTTGAGAAAAAATTCCACAGAAATAAAATTTTGAGAAAATTTTTTATAGAAATAATATTTTGAAAAAAATTTCTATAGAAGTACAATTTTGACAAAATGTTCTATAGAAATAAAATGTAAATGTAAAGTTTACCACACATTGTTAAAGATCAAGCCTTGCCGGCTTCTACGGAGTTAGTATGCCACTAATATTGAGCCCATTATTGAAAAAGAGAAAATCGTTAAATTAGTGTGGTAATAAATACAAATTTGTAAAAATCGAGCAATATTATTATGTAAGAGCTACAAGTACGTATAAGTACGATCGGCTAGTACATCAAAATTTTAAATTTGAGTAACATTGGTTAATAAATAAGAGTACTATGGCCAAATTTGCGAAAATCGAGCGATGCATATATATGGAAGCTATATCTAAATCTGAACCAATTTGCATAATATTTTGCGGGTTTGATTAATACCACAAAAGATTACGTTGTGCAAGATTTGAGTAAGATCAGTTAAGAAATGAGGCCTGTATGGTCAAACATAAGGTTATTAGGGGCGAATTTTTCAAAATCGGGTGACACATATATGGGAGCTATATCTACATCTGAACCGATTTCGATGAAATTTTGCACATATAGTTAGTACTATAGAGGACTGGATCTAGCCAACCTTGACTAAGATTAGTTAATAAATAAGGGTTCTATGGCCAAATTTGGGAAAATCGGGCTATACATATATATGGAAGCTATATCTAAATCTGAACCGATTTCGATGATTTTTTGCACATATAGTTAGTGCTATAGAAGACTACATTTAGCCAAATTTGAGTAAAATCGGTTGATAAATAAGGGTTTTTATGGTCAAATTTAAAAAAATCGGGCGGAACATATATATGGGAGCTATAGCTAAATCTGAACCGATTTCGATGATTTTTTGCACATATAGTTAGTGCTATAGAAGATTATATTTAGCCAACTTTGAGTAAGATCGGTTGATAAATAAAGGTTTTGTGGCCAAATTTGGCAAAATCGGACGATACATATATATGAGAGCTATATCTAAATCTGAACCGATTTGGATGAAATTTTTGCAGACTTGAAGGGCGATAGAAAAGATTAACTTTTGCCAAATTTGGTGACGATCAGTTTGAAAAAAGCGCAACGTGACCCCATTTGTCGAAATCGGGCGATACATATATATGGGAGCTATATCTAAGTTTAATCCATTTTCTTCCAAATTCACAGCGTTCGTCCTTGTGCCCAAAAACTCCCTGTACCAAATTTCATCAAAATCGGTTAATAATTCTGACCGGAATCCTGTGAACAACAAGTACATGGACAGACGGACGGACGGACACCAAGCGCTAGATCGACTCAGGAGGTGATTCTGAGTCGATCGGTATATATTTTATGGGGTCGAAAATCAATATTTCTGGTAGGCACATTTTTTGGCCGATCAAACTTATTATACCCTGACCACTATGTGGTTTAGGGTATAAAAATAATAAATTATAATAAGTCTATTGATTCTACTTTTTTTGATTTCCGCCTTAGTGTATTTTTGGGTGATTTGTGCAACCCAGCTGGTTACAGAAAAGTTCAAAAAAGGACGTGGAATTAAGAACACCAAAATTCCACGTTCGTGGATTTGACGTAAATAGTGGAAATGGAATTGTAGTTTATATCCGAACATGGGTGTTAATTTCTTTTTATTTGCATTTTAATGTAACGAACCAAACGCGTAAATGACAAGTAGAGACCTAGCGCCGTCAATGGTTTGATGTTCTCAGCAGCCAATTTCCCATCTTCTAAAGTGTATTGTCTTTGGTATATACATATCCCTCAAATTATAAATGTGCATAAGCGTAGGAAGGCCTCTGGGGAGGGGGCTTAGCCCCCCCCCCAGAATTTGAAAACCTATTTACGATTTTAAATTTTTATAAAAATTAAACAAGTATATACTCGTACAACGCACAAAGTTCCACTAAAGACTTTCATGCACAATCGAATTACTTGGGTTGTGGTAGAAGTCTGATATTTATGAAATAAAGCTGTGGTTGAACTTATGATTTAGTTGAATAAAAAATAGTAATTGATATTAAAACTATTCTTTCATAAATTAATATCTTAGTAATGCTGCAAAAAAGCGTCGCCAAAAAAAAAGTGCAAATGTTCTTTTTGGGTCTGGAAATGGTACAAAATTGGCGGAGAAGCGATAAATGTAATATGAACTTGTCATAGAACGAATGTCCACCGTTTCAACAGCCGTTGCAATGAATTTGCATCACTTCTTAAGGTGTGATCCGAATTCAGTGTTTTGAATGTGAATTAAACATTTTGTGAAATTTTCCCAAATAAATAATTTTTATACTTTTTTAATGCATTCTAACGCTTGTTTGAAACGTTTTCCCTCGAATATTTTCAAATATTATCGATTTTTCTATAATGGATTTAGCATTTTTGTGGCAAAATTTGAATAATTTGTACCATTTTATTTATTCTTACTCTTTTTATACCCTTCACCACTACTGTGGTACAGGGTATAATAAGTTTGTGCATTTGTATGTAACACCAAGAAGGAGTAATTATAGACCAACCTTTTAGTATACGGATCGGCTTAGAATTAAATTCTGAGTCGATTTAGCGATGTCCGTCTGTCTGCCTGTCCGTCTGTCTGTCCGTCTGTCTGTCTGTCTGTTGATGTATTTTTGTGTGCAAAGTACAGCTCGCAGTTTTAGTCCGATTGTCCTAAAATTTGGTATAAGGTCCTGTTTCGGCTCAAAGACGATCCCTATTGATTTTGAAAAAAATCGGTTCAGATTTAGATATAGCTGCCATATATATTTTTCACCGATCTGGTCATAATTGGCGTGTATATCAACCGATCTTCCTCAAATTCCGTACATCCGAATATTTTATGAGTCTCGAAAAACTTGCAAAATATCAGCAAAATCGGTTCAGATTTAGATATAGCTCCCATATATAGCTTTCACCCGATTTACACTCATTTGCCCACAGAGGCCAATTTTTAACTCCGACTTAGTTGAAATTTTGCAAAGGGAGTAGAATTAGCATTGTCGCTATGCGTGCCAAATTTGGTTGAAATCGGTTCAGATTTAGATATATCTCCCATATATAGCTTTCGCCCTATTTACACTCGTATGACCACAGAGGCCAATTTTTAACTCCGACTTAGTTGAAATTTTGCAAAGGGAGTAGAATTAGCATTGTAGCTATGCGTGCCAAATTTGGTTGAAATCGGTTCAGATTTAGATATAGCTCCCATATATATGTTTTTCTGATTTCGACAAAAATGGTCAAAATACCAACATTTTCCTTGTAAAATCGCCACTGCTTAGTCGAAAAGTTGTAAAAATGACTCTAATTTTCCTAAACTTCTAATACATATATATCGAGCGATAAATCATAAATAAACTTTTTCGGAGTTTCCTTAAAATTGCTTCAGATTTAAACGTTTCCCATATTTTTTTACTAACATTGTGTTCCACCCTAGTGCATTAGCCGACTTAAATTTTGAGTCTATAGATTTTGTAGAAGTCTATCAAATTCTTCCAGATCGAGCGATATTTAAATATATGTCCCAAATACATAATATATAGCCCCCAACACATTTGACGGATGTGATATGGTATCGAAAATTTAGATCTACAAAGTGGTGCAGGGTATAATATAGTCGGCCCCGCCCGAGTTTAGACTTTCCTTACTGGTTTTTTACTAACATTGTGTTCCACCCTAGTGCATTAGCCGACTTAAATTTTGAGTCTATAGATTTTGTAGAAGTCTATCAAATTCTTCCAGATCGAGTGATATTTAAATTTATGTATTTGGGACAAACCTTTATATATAGCCCCCAACACATTTGACGGATGTGATATGGTATCGAAAATTTAGATCTACAAAGTGGTGTAGGGTATAATATAGTCGGCCCCGCCCGACTTTAGACTTTCCTTACTGGTTTTTAAACTATTTGAAAAAAGAAAACAAAAAATTACGCATTAAAATATAAAAAATGAAGTAAAAAACTTCCTGTGTAGTTAAAATAGTTAACTTCTTTGTGAAGACATTCTTGGAAGTGCTTTTAATGTTGTGCCTTTAGAACAACTCCCAATTTTTTGCTGGGATAAGTGTGGAACTACCCTACGGGAAATGGATCATCCGCAGAACTGGTACAGGACTAGTCCCTGGTGTGTATGGACGAGTCCCAGTTCTGATCAAAACGTATGGAAGGGACCGTCCACTTTAACATGGGTTTGTCATTGACGGAGTAAACTTACATTTTAGGACTCGTCTTGGACTCATCCCAAAGGACACGTCCTGGGACAATTTAGAAGGAGCAACCCATAAACAGGTCCTCAGCAACCAGTCTCGGACAAACTCTTAGAAATCTCTTTCAATTTGGGCTCCTAATCGAACCCGGAATGAAAAAAAAACTTTTGAAATATGTCGAACAAAAGGTTATTCTGATAATTTTATTTCACTAAATGTAAAAATTACAACTAACTGGAGCTAAGGTACCAGTTCTGTGATAGGTCCATCAGTGGCAATTTGTACCAATTTCCCGTAGGGTACTTGTAGTTGTTTTATTATAAATTGATTGTCGAGTTATTTTGATGTCTATTTTTTTATTCAATTTTATGAAATAAAACATTAGTTGAACCTATAAGTTCAGTCTATAAAGTTTTAGCTAGGGGGGCTATAGCCCCCCCCCCCCCTAGGAAAATTGTCTAGCTACGCTAATGTAAATGTGTCGAAATTTTAAATATTTTTAGCTCGCACCAACCAGAGAAAATTGGTACATCTACACCGTGCCCGCAATGGAATGTGATAATTTGGCCTAAAACGTGGATTCTTTATAGAAAATTTAGTCAAAATTTTATTTTTATTGAGAAATTTGTCAAAATTTTATTCCTATAGAAAATTTTGTTTAAACTTTATTCCTATATAAAATTTTGTTAAAATTTTATTCCTACAGAATATTTTGTCAAAATTGTATTCTTATAAAAAATTTTGTCAAAATTTTATTCCTATAGAAAAATTTGCAAAATTTTATTTCTATAATAAATTTTGTCAAAATTTTATTCCTATAGAAAATTTTGGTAAAATTTTACTCCAACAGAAAATTTTGTCAAAATTTTATTCATATAGAAAATTTTGTTAAAAATTTATTCCTACAGAAAATTTTATCAATGTTTTATTCCTATAGAAAATTTTGTTAAAAATGTATTCCTTCGTTTTGTTTTTATACTCTCCACCATAGGATGGGGGTATATTAACTTTGTCATTCCGTTTGTAACACATCGAAATATTGCTCTAAGACACCATAAAGTATATATATTCTGGGTCGTGGTGAAATTCTGAGTCGATCTGAGCATGTCCGTCCGTCTGTTGAAATCATGCTAACTTCCGAACGAAACAAGCTATCGACTTGAAACTTGGCACAAGTAGTTGTTATTGATGTAGGTTGGATGGTATTGCAAATGGGCCATATCGGTCCACTTTTACGTATAGCCCCCATATAAACGGACCCCCAAATTTGGCTTGCGAGGCCTCTTAGAGAAGCAAATTTCATCCGATCCGGCTGAAATTTGGTACATGGTGTCAACATACGGTCTCTAACAACCATGCAAAAATTGGTCCAAATCGGTCCACTTTTACGTATAGCCCCCATATAAACCCATTTGGCTTGCGAAGCCTCTAAGAAAAGCAAATTTTATCCGATCCGGCTGAAATTCTGTATATGGTCTATAACAACCATGCAAAAATTGGTCCACATCGGTCCATAATTATATATAGCCCCCATATAAACCGATCCCCCGATTTGGCTTGCAAGGCCTCTAAGAGAAGCAAATTTTATCCGATCCGGCTGAAATTTGGTACATAGTGTTAGTATATGGTCTCTAACAACCATGCAAAAATTGGTCCACATCGGTCCATAATTATATATAGCCCCCATATAAACCCATCACCAGATTTGACCACCGGAGCCTCTTGGAAGACCAAAATTCATCTGATTCAGTTGAAATTTGGTACATGGTGTTAATATATGGCCTCAAACTGCCATGCAAAAATTGGTCGAAATCGGTCCATAATTATATATAGGCCCCATATAAACCGATCCTCAGATTTGACCTCCAGAGCCCCTTGGAAGAGCAAAATTCTTCCCATTCGGTTGAAATTTTGTACGTGATGTTAGTATATGGTATCCACCAACCATGCAGGAATTGGTTCCTATCAGCCGTTAAATATATATAGCTCCCATATAAACCGATCCCCAGATTTGACCTCCGGTGCCTTTAGGAGAAGCACAATTCATCCGATCTGCTTGAAATTTGGTACGTGTTGATCGTATATGTTATTTAAAAACCATGCCAAAAGTGGTCCATATCAGTCCATAATCATATATAGCCCCATATAAACCGATCCCGAGATGTGGTTTTTGGAGCCTCTTGGAGGAGCAAATTTCATCCGAGTCAGTTGAAATTTGGTACATTGTGCTAGTATATGGTCGTTAACAACCATGCCATATCGGTCTATAGTTATATATACAGCCCTCAGATAAATCGATCCCCAATCACACAAAAATTGGTCCATATCAAGTTTATAATTGTGTATAGCCCCCATATAAGCGACCCCCATATTTCAATTCTGGCTCTCTACGTACCGTGCAAAAGTCCATATCGATTCGTAATTATTTGTAGACGTACCTATACATACATTTTGTGTCTAATATATACCACGTATGGACTAACTCGCAATTTAGAAAACGATGTTAAGAAGTTTTAAGATACCACAACTCAAGTAATTCGATTGTGGATGACATTCTTTCGTAGAAGTTTTTACGCAATCCATGGAGGAGGGTACATAAGATTCGGCCTGACCGAACTTACGGCCGTATATACTTGGGTTTTTATTAACATATGTGTGACGTCCCAGAGAGTTAGCCGATTTAAATTTTATGTCGAGATATTTTGTGAAGTACAAAATATTTTCTCCAAATCGTTTCATATTTAAATATTTATATACCTCACAACAAATTTGAAAGAGTTAAGACGGTATCAAAAATTTTGGTAACATAGTATTGAAAGGTATAATATAGTCGACTCCGCCCGACTTTAGACTTTATTTACACTTTTTCTTATCGGTATTTGTACTAAAAGAACACGACAATTATATACCTAACAGAATCTAATGTAGTTTGTATTTTATTGCCCACATCTTTATGTTACCTACTATTTCTGAATTCAAATGTAAAAAGCCATTAGGTTAATGTGGAAAAGGGGGTGGGGGGCGAGGTCTATAGACCATAGTTTTTCATTCAAACAATGGCGCTGCCAGGACAGTATAAATGGAGGCCATTCTGCTTAGAAATAAAGTGTACAATAATGGTGTCAAGTTGAATCGTTCATTTGTTAACTGTCAGGATGATAAAAGCACGAAGGAGTTAGATTTACATTCATTCTACATTGACAATGACACATTCCATGATATGTAATAATAAAATTGTATTCGAGCAATTCTTTAGATTAACTAAAAAGATTCAACTACTCAATAACTTCACATATTACTCTTATAAATAATAAATGAACGTGAAACAAAAAGACCAGATAAAGGTCAGGAGGTGCAGACTAAATATGGTTAACCAACTTAATGAAAACAAATGTATACGGCCTTAATTTTGACCAGGCCGAATCTTTAATACCCATCTCCATGAATCATATAGTATAGTTTCCTTTGAGAACCCTTCATCGTAGCTGTTAACTTGATAACATATAGAATCTAAGGTGGCTTAGATGAAACAAACAATATCGGCAAAGTTTCACTCGGTCAATGTAAATGGTAAGTGTGCCTTCTAGCCCCTCAAGAAATTGAAACATAGGGCCGGTATCTTCTGAATATATGAAATCGAAAGTTTGTCTGTTTGCTCGTACTATGTTCCGAATAATTTCGAAAACGACTGAATCGATTTACTTGAGTTTTACAAAAAACGTAGAGAGTGATTTTGTGGTGAAAATGGGGTAATTTTTTATATCGGTGGGGGTCCTCCACCTTGTCCAACTTTTTTATATTTGGTCGTATTAAGCGTTAGAATGTTGGGTTGACCCCGCATTTTTTCCAAATTAATGTAAGAATTGTTCCAAATTTATTATAGAATTGTTTACTCTATAAGGTGTAAGATATTTTTATACCCTCCACCATAGGATGGGGTCAAACTTACGGACGTGTATGTTTGTTTATCCCTAATAATCTCCTGAATTTGGGGGAAAACACCGAATCTGGTAACATTGAAATGGGGAGATTATGAAACTAATATGGGACTCGGAGTTTTTGATATTTGAAACTTCAAATAAAAAATTCTAAGATTTGCTTGAAATTTTCAGTAAAGGTTAGGATCGATCCTCCTTCATTTTCGATATTTGATCAGAGAAGGGGGAAGGCCTTTTTTTAAGAATTTAGTAAAATCTAAACTTCCTTGATTTACTCGAAATATACACGGAACATTGGAGAGGTGATTAAATTAACACAGTGAACATAATTATTTGATATCTGGTCGAGAAAGGGAAACTCCCCTTTGGAATAGTGAAAAATCGAAAGCTTTTCGATTTACGTTGAATTTTTTAGGGAACGTAGAGGTGGCTATGAATTGAATATGGAGTACGTGATTTTGCGATATCTGATCGGGGAGGGGAATCGCTCCCTTGTCAGATCGAACGTTTTTCTTGAAATATTCAGGAGAGAAATAAAATGTTGACAAAATTTTTTATTGATATAAACATTTGACAAATTTTTCAATATAAATAAAATTTTGATAAAATAGAAGTAAAATACTATAGAAAAAATTTGGACAACATTTTCTATAGAAATAAAATTTTAACAAAATTTTCTATAGAAATAAAATTTTGACAAAATTTTCTATAGAAATAAAATTTTGACAACATATTCTAAAGAAATAAAATTTTGACAAAATTTTCTATAAAAATAAACTTTTGACAATATTTTCTATAGAAATGAAATTTTGACAAAATTGTCTGTAGAAAATAAAATTTTGACAAAATTGTCTGTAGAAAATAAAATTTTGATAAAAAGATTAAAGTGATTCAGTGATTCAAGTGAAAGATTCAGGCTCACTTAGACTATTCAGTCCATTGTGATAAAATATTCTACAGAAAAAAATTTGGACAAAATTTTCTGCAGAAATAACATTTTGAGAAAATTTTCTATAGAAATTAAATTTAACTAAATTTTCTATAGAAATAAATTTTTGACAAAATTTTCCATAGAAATAAAATTTTGACAAAATTTTCTATAGAAATAAAATTTTGACAAAATTTTCTACAGAAATAAAATTTTGACACAATTTTCTATAGAAATAAATTTTTGACAAAATTTTCTATAGAAATAAAATTCTGATAAAATTTCTATAGAAGTAAAATTTTGACAAAATATTCTACAGAAAAAAATTTGCACAAAATTTTCTGTAGAAATAAAATTTTGATAAAATTTTCTACAGAAATAAAATTTTGAGAAACTTTTCTATAGAAATAAATTTTTAACAAATTTTTCTATACATATAAAATTTTCTGCAGAAGTAAAATTTTGACAAAATTGTCTATAGAAATAAAATTTTGACAAAATCTTCTATAGACATAAAATTTTGATAAAATTTTCTATAGAAATAAAATTTTGACAAAATTTTCTATAGAAATAAAATTTTGACAAAATTTTCTATAGAAATAAAATTTTGGGAAAATTTTCTATATTAATAAAATTTTGACAAAATTTTCTAAAGAAATAAGTTTTTGACAATATTTTCTACAGAAATAAAATTTTGACAAAATTTTCTATAGTAATAAAATTTCGACGAAATTTTCTATAGAAATAAAATTTGACAAAATTTTTTATAGAAATAAATTTTTGACAAAATTTTCTATAGAAATAAAATTTTGATAAAATTTACTCTAGAAGTAAAATATTGACAAAATATTCTACAGAAAAAAAAATTGCACAAAATTTTCTGTAGAAATAAAATTTTGACAAAATTTTCTATAGAAATAAAATTTTGACAAACTTTTCTATAGAAATAAAATTTTAACAAACTTTTCTATAGAAATAAAATTTTAACAAACTTTTCTATACATATAAAATTTTCTGTAGAAGTAAAATTTTAACAAAATTTTCTGTGGAAATAAAATTTTGACAAAATTTTCTATAGAATAAAATTTTTGACAAAATTTTCTGTAGAAATCAAATTTTGACAAAATTTTCTATAGAAATAAAATTTTGACAAAATTTTCTACAGAAATAAAATTTTTACAAAATATCTATACATATAAAATTTTGAAAAAATTTTCTATAGAAATAAAATTTTTACAAATTTGTCTATGGGAATAAAATTTTGACAAAATATTCTGTTGAAAATTTGTTCTTAATGTGGTAGGTTTTTTGTAAAACTTTCTTAAAACTTTTGTAGATTATTATTATGAGTGGCAACCATGATTGCTAGGGATCATAGGCTTAATTTTTATGATCATATTACGGCTAATAAGGCATCAGGGGTTCTAGGATTCTAGTTCTATAATGTAATATGTCCTGCGGATGAGTCCTTATCTATAGCTGCTCACATAATGAGGCTCTTACTGTCGAAAGGAGTGGAAAAGTTTGCGTTGGGACTGTTCGTTTAAAATTCTTCACTAAATATTATTGAATTTTTAGCAAAATTTTAATTCCGAAATCCTTCTTGACTTTTTTATGAATATGCACTTTGTGGTCATTACTCTTTGCCACTCTCTGCATCATTGAAAAATTATTGTTCTGAAATAAAATCCACCGTTACTTCGAACAAACAAAGGACATCACAGGAAATGACAACGGAAATAATAAAATGGCCAAGATGAGTGCACATTTACTTTATTGCGTTTTCTTTGAAGGAATTGAAATTGGAGCAAGTCTCTTCACAAGAGGATAGATGTGTAAAAGAATTTCCTCAAGTACCTTAAGTGTGTGTTTGAGGAAAAATTGCTTCCATTGGCCACATTTGTTCCAGAGACTTGTTTGCAATCCTCTTCTTGTTCAAGTTCTTCAGCTCATCCAAGGAGTTGTAAAGTTAACTCTCAACATTTGTAAAACGCAGTCAAATGCAGCTCTCGCAGGCGATAAAAATGGCACAAAGATATCAACCATTGCTTTTTCCATAGTTATGCTCACTGACATATATTTCAAATGACTGACACTCACTTAAGGCAAATGGAATATTTATTGAAAAAGCTTGGAATCCAATATCTCACGAGCAGAGTAGTGCGAGGATAGTTTGGAATCGCATTTAGCCATAACGAATGATGTTCTGCTGTAACTTCCAATTGTCTTGCTTAACTTCGAACATTATGAATTCATTCTCTACACAAAATTGAAAACCGATGAATGAGAAATTATTGAAATCAGAGGGACAACATCAGTTATGGTAGATAATATGAACTTATTGAAAACTACGGAAAGAAGTAAAATAAAAATTTAAATCAGCAATTTTAGTAAATTAGAAAGTCGGAGGGGGGCCGACTGTATCATATCCTAAACCATCCCTACTGAATTAGTAAACCTAAGCATTTGTGGGGTACCATTGATACGGGTATGGGAGATAAACCCCATTTCCACACTGAAAAATATGTTGTCGTGAGGCCAAAGATTTCATGTCCTTAAAATACAAATGCAAATTTTGCTTAGCATAGAAGACGTTTTTGTCTAATATAAAGTTTTTTTTCCTTGTCCAAAAGTCGATAAACCTTTATTGCCCTTATAATTAAGTGATTTGACTTAAATATGGGTACCATAACATGAAAGAAATATTTTTTGAGGTAAGGTCAACTTGACTTTAATAATTCAGAAAAATTCTTTAAAATTAATAAAATTGTCTTTAAAATTTTTATCTTTTTGCAACTTGACTACAAAGCAAAAAATCGTTCAAAAATAGGACATATTTTTCAACACTTTATTTTAAAGATGTTTTTTACTTGACACATAGCATACTTTCTACTAGAAGCCGAGCCTGAATTTGGAAAATAAAGTTGTCGTTAACTCGTTTTTAAAGGAGCATATCACGAAAAAAAGTTGAAAATTTGCTTCCTAGAAGCAAGTACACAATACCCAAATTTAAAAGAGAATTGTGTGTTAAAAACATTCTTACTTGTATTCTCCGCTTCTTTGGCTCGGAATCAATACCAAAATTGTTAAAGAAAAGACAAAATCTTTGGAACCGCGCATGCTTTTTTTTTCAGTGCATATTTAAGAACATTAAGGGGTACATGTTTATGGAATTTTATCACAATCTGAACAGAAATGTCTGATATTAGCAGTAAGTTCGGCCGCGCCGAATCTTAAATACCAACCACCATGAATCAAATATAATAGTTTATTTTGAAAACTCTTCGTTGTAGAGCTTATCAAAAATTCAGATTAATTTGCTCTGAACGAAAATAATTTATACGAAAGGGGAATTTCGTTTATCTAAAATTTCATTCTGGAGGAAAATACTTTTTCTTTGGGTGTACCCTAGGGATGCCAGATTTTGAAGAGGCAAAAAGAGTACATTCAGCTTATAAAAAGAGCACATACGAAAAAAATAGAGCACACTTTTTCAAATAACAGAAAAACATTTAATTCCAGTTTATTGAAATATAATTCATTTAAACATAACAAAAAGGTTCATATCATAAACATAAAATAACCTACATTCATCTCAAGCTAATTTTCTTACGATACTTTTAAGTCATTTTTTGGTGTTTTTGTGAAAAACGTTATTGAAGAAGTTTGTTTACATTTAGAACTGAGTACAAAGTTAAGAAGCAACATCGGCATGCTCTTCTACGACCCTGATATATAAAGTAAAACACTATTTAATTAGAAAATAACGGCTAGGAAAATCTCTTCGTGCGACATTTACGTATTTTCAGTTTACTTTTACCATTTATTGAATCCCGTGGGATTAATATTTGCTGTGATGCATGAAAAGAGCACTTAACTAAAAATAGAGCACTTTTACGTGCTCTTTTGACCTATCTTGTTTTAAGAGCACATTTTGTAAAAAAGAGCACATGTGCTCTTTAAAAGAGTACGTCTGGCATCCCTAGTGTACCCCCAAAGAAGTGAAATCTGTCTATATCGATGCCTTGCCAAATGGATCGGTAAAAATAAATGCGATACAAATTTTTGAGAGTCTAAAATACCAGTATATTTACATTTCGGGCAAATCGGATAAAAACTACGGTTTCTAGAAGCTCAAGGATTTATATCGGAAGATCGATCTATGTGTGGGCTATACCAAAACATGGAACAATACTCACCATTTTCGACACACCTTCTGTAACACATCGAAATATTGCTCTAAGACCCCATAAAGTATATATATTCTGGGTCGTGGTGAAATGTTGAGTCGATCTGAGCCTGTCCGTCCGTCCATCTGTTGAAATCACGCTAAATTCTGAACGAAACAAGCTATAGACTTGAAACTTGGCACAAGTAGTTGTTATTGATGTCGGTCGGACGGTATTGCAAATGGGCCATATCGGTCCACTTTTACGTATAGCCCCCATATAAACGGACCCTCAGATTTTGCTTGTGGAGCCTCTAACAGAAGCATATTTCATCCGATCCGGTTGAAATTTGGTACATGGTGTTAGTATATGGTTTCTAACAAACATGCAAAAACTGATCCACATCGGTCCATAATTATATATAGCCCCCATATAAACCGATCCCTTGATGACCCCATATGAAGAAGAAACAAGTATATACGGCCGTAAGTTCGACCAGGCCGAATCTTATGTACCCTCCACCATGGATTGCGTAGAAACTTCTACGAAAGACTGTCATCCACAAATTTCAACTCACTCGGATGAAATTTGCTCCTCCAAGAGGCTCCAAAACCAAATCTCGGAATCGGTTTATATGGGGGCTATAAATGATTATGGACTGATATGGACCACTTTTGGCATGGTTGTTAAATATCATATACTACCACCACGTACCACATTTCAACCAGATCGGATGAATTTTGCTTCTCCAAAAGGCACCGGGGGTCAAATCTGGCGATCGGTTTATATGGGATCTATATATAATTATGGACTGATAGGGACCAATTCCTGCATGGTTGTTGAATACCATATGCTAACATCACGTACCAAATTTTAACCGAATGGGAAGAATTTTGCTCTTCCAAGATGCTCCGGGGGCCAGATCTGGGGATCGGTTTATATGGGGCCTATATATAATTATGGACCGATATCGACCAATTTTTGCATGGGTGTTTGAGGCCATATGTTAACATCACGTACCAAATTTCAACTGAATCAGATGAATTTTGGTCTTCCAAGAGGCTGCGGAGGTCAAATCTGGTGATCGGTTTATATGGGAGCTATATATAATTATGAACCGATATGGACCAATTTTTGCATGGTCATTAGATACCATATACTAGCATCATGTACCAAATTTCAGCCGGATCAGATGAAATTTTTGTCTCTTAGAGGCTCTGCAAGCCAAATCGGGGGATCGGGGGCTATACGTAAAGGTGGACCGATATGGTCCATTTGCAATACCATCCGACCTAAATCAATAACAACTACTTGTGCCATGTTTCAAGTCGATGGCTTGTTTCGTTCGGAAGTTAGCGTGATTTCACCAGACGGACGGACGGATGGACATGCTCAGATCGACTCAGAATTTCACCACAACCCAGAATATATATACTTTATGGGGTCTTAGATAAGTATTTCGATGTGTTACAAACGGAATGACAAAGTTAATATACCCTCCATCCTATGGTGGAGGGTATAAAAATTATTCCATGCGCATTCCAAAAAACAGATCCCATACCTTTGCCAGCGGACTTTTGAGTCTTTCCACGCTTCGGAGACGGTTCACCGGTCGCTGTCCAAACAGGCGACTGTCGATTGGACTCAGGAGTGTAGTGATGGAGCCATGTTTCATCCATTGTCACATATCAATGGAAAACTTGGGTGTATTACCAGTTAACAGCTGCAAACACCGCTTAGAATTATCAAAACGTTGTAGTTTTTGGTCAAATGTGAGCTCGCGCGCACAGAGCTTCCGCATATCCAAATATTGATGAATGATATGACCAACACATTCCTTTGATATCTTTCAGGCCTCTGCTATCTCAATCAACTTCATTTTACGGTCATTCAAAATCATTTTGTGGATTTTTTTGATGTTTTCGTCTGTAACCACCTCTTTCGGGCGTCCACTGCGTTCACCGTCCTCTGTGCTCATTTCCCTACGGTTGAATTTTGCATACCAATCAATTGTTGTTGATTTCCCTGGGGCAGAGTCCGGAAACTCATTATAAAGCCAAGTTTTTGCTTCCACCGTATTTTTCCCCTTCAGAAAACAGTATTTTATCAAAACACGAAATTCCTTTTTTCCATTTTTTCACAATAACAAAAGTTGCTTCACAAAAGACGCTCTATCTCACAAACTAATTGACTTACAGACGTCAAATTTTGACACGAATTATTTGAAGGTTAGTACTATATAAAATAATATGCATTTAATATTAGCGACGCCATCTATGTGTCAGACCGGGGACTTATCAGCCAACCTGTTATATACTTTATATAGTCGGAAATCGATATTTCGATGTGCTACAAACGGAATGACAAACTTTTTATACTCCATCACCATTCTATGGTGTTGGTATAATTATTTAAGAGCTACATATAAGTCTAAACACGATCGGATGATACATTTAAATTGTATGTTTGGGTACCATTGGTTATTATTATGACAGGTTTGATTGATGCCACAATACTTTGTGCCAAATTTGATGATGTTCAGATAGTAAACAAGCGCAATGTGACCCCATTTGTCGAAATCTGGCGATACATATATATGGAGTTATATCTAAATTTGATCCGATTTCTTTCAATAGCGTTCGTTTTTGTGTCAAAAGCACACCGACCAATGTCATCAAAATCGGTTAATAAATGCAACACCATGTGGTGTTCGCAGGATGGACTGGATTGATTCAGGAGGTGGTTCTGAGTCGATCGGTATATATTTTATGGGATCCAAAATCTATATTTCCGGTAGGCACATTTTTAGCAGATCTGGCCACTATGTGGTTTAGGGTATAATGAAGCAGTGAAAAATAAGTAACATTATCCACTTTTTTATTTTACTGTCTCGTAATGTTTTGATAAAAAAAAACACATAAAATTCCAATGAACAATAAAATAAAAAACTATTCACTATTCCTGTAAAGTCTAACATGCATATAGTGTCCATTTGTTAGATTTTAATGTAAGTAAAGGTACAAATTTTATTAAGTACATAATTATTCAATAAAAAAATAATATTCATTTGTGTTTCTAAATACGATAAATTTTTAATGCAATCCAAATGAAAAAGCAAGTAATAACAAGTAAACAAAAATAATATGATTACAATATTAGGTTTCATGAAAAAAACAGAATCAAAATAGATATTATATATTGAAAAACTGATTACAGACTGAAAAAACACTATTAGAATTTAAGTTTGACAAATGTAAAAGGAGACCAATAACAACAATTAAAGTAAAATTTATAAAATTTATAATAACAGATAATGGATAAAGAAAAAACAGAAAAAAAATTGAACGAAAATTTTATAGCAAATAAAGAAAAGTTAAAAATAAAAATAAATATTGCATAAAAATAAGATTACATATTGCATGAATACGAAAACAAATTTTAAGAATTAAAACTGGCTAGCAAACAATATAGAGTAAACAAGTATATACGGCCGTAAGTTCGGCCAGGCCGAAGCTTATGTACCCTCCATCATGGATTGCGTAGAAACTTCATCTAAACACTGCCATCCACAATCGAATTACTTAAGTTGCGGTAACGCTTGCCGATGGCAAGGTATCTTAAAACCTCCTAACACCATCTTCTAAATTGTATGTAAGTCTATACGTGGTATATATTAAATCAAAAAAGATCGATCCAATACGTATATAATTCAGTTTGACAAAGTAGACATAAAATTTTGACAAAATTTTCTACAGAAATAAAAATTTAACAAAATTTTCTATAGAAATAAAATTTTCACAAAATTTTCTATAGAAATAAAAATTTCGACCAAATTTTCTATAGAAAGAAAATTTTGACCAAAATTTCTACAGAAATAAATTTTTAACAAAATTTTCTATAGAAATAAACTTTTGACAAAATTTTCTATACAAATAAAATCTTGGTAGATTATTTTTGGCTCGAGTGGCAACCATGATTATGAACAGAATAAAATTTGAACAAAATTTTCTTTAGAAATAAAATTTTGACAAAATTTTCTATAGAAATAAAATCTTGACAACATTTTCTATAGAAATACAATTTTGGTAGATTATTTGGTAGATTTGGACCGATGTGGACCAATTTTTGCATGGTAGTTAGAGACTATATACTAACACCATATACCAAATTTCAGCCGGATCGGATGAAATATGCTTCTGTTAAAGGCTCCACAAGCCAAATCTGAGGGTCCCTTTATATGGGGGCTATACGTAAAAGTGTAACGATATGGCCCATTTTCAATACCATCCGACCTACATCGATAACAACTACTTGTGCCAAGTTTCAAGTCGATAGCTTGTTTCGTTCGGAAGTTAGCGTGATTTCAACAGACGGACGGACGGACATGCTTAGGTCGACTCAGAATTATGAACAGAATAAAATTTGAACAAAATGTTCTTTAGAAATAAAATTTTGACAACATTTTCTATAGAAATAAAATTTTGGTAGATTCTTTTTGGCTCTAGTGGCAACCATGATTATGAACCGACATGGACCAATTTTTGTGTGATTGGACCAATTTTGGTATGGTTGTTAGCGACCATATACTAACACCACGTGCCTAATTTGAACCGGATCGGATGAATTTTGCTTCTCCAAGAGGCTCCGGAGGTCAAATCTGGGGAATGTTTTATATGGGGGCTATATATAATTATGGACCGATATGGACCAATTTTGGCAAGGTTGTTAAAGATCATATACTAACACCATGTTCCAAATTACAACCGGATTGGATGAAATTTGCTTCTCTTGGAGACTTCGCAAGCCAAATCTGGGGATCGGTTTATATGGGGGCTATATATAATTATGAACCGATGTGGACCAATTTTTGCATGGTTGTTAGAGACCATATACCAATATCATGTACCAAATGTCAGGCGGATCGGATGAAATTTGCTTCTCTTTGAGGCTCCGCAACCCAAATCTGGGGATCGGTTTATATGGGCGTCATATATAATTATGGACCGATGTGGACCAATTTTTGCATGGTTGTTAGAGGCCATATACTAACACCTTGTACCAAATTTCAGCTGGATCGGATGAAATTTGCTTCTCTTACAGGCCTCGCAAGCCAAATATGGAGATCGGTTTATATGGGGGCTATATATAATTATGGGCCGATGTGGACCAATTTTTGCGTGGTAGTTAGAGACTATATACTAACACCATATACAAAATTTCAGCCGGATCGGATGAAATATGCTTCTGTTAAAGGCTCCACAAGCCAAATCTGAGGGTCCCTTTATATGGGGGCTATACGTAAAAGTGGACCGATATGGCCCATTTTCAATACCATCCGACCTACATCGATAACAACTAGTTGTGCCAAGTTTCAAGTCGATAGCTTGTTTCGTTCGGAAGTTAGCGTGATTTCAACAGACGGACGGACGGACGGACGGACGGACATGCTTAGGTCGACTCAGAATTTCACCACGACCCAGAATATATATATATACTTTATGGGGTCTTAGAGCAATATTTCGATGTGTTACAAACGGAATGACAAAGTTAATATACCCCCATCCTATGACGGAGGGTATAAAAAGTTCAATCCAAAATAAATTTATGTGTGGGTTGAAAAAATATTGTTTTAGGGTTTAAAAATAATGTACTTTTGAATATTTATCTGTGAAAAACAATCCAAAACATTAATGTTTATAGTCCGCTTGCGACAAATAATTTATAATTTCAATAAGAACACAATCTTCTTTGGGAGAAAATTCTTCCAAACATATAGTATTTTTGGGACAATGTGCTTCCTAACATATTATATGTTCACATACAACAATCATCATAATATTTCGGCATTGTCCAAAAATATATATGTCCTGCAAAATATGTTTGGGACATATGTTGGAGGAGGGAATTTAATTTTTGAGGGTGTATACACGCAAAGAAAAAAAAACGTTTGGGAAACGTGTACCGAAAACGTTTTTCTTTTGTTAGAGTTTTTTGAATTGCTTCGAAAATTTTAAACTGTTATCACCAAAAAAATTCGTTTGTTACAAAATTTTTTTTTCAATAAAAAAATTTTATTTTTGAAACATTTCGTTTACATCAAACACTGTTCTTTTCTGACTTTAGGTGTTTAATATGACACATTTTTCAGTTCAAAATTTAATATACTACAATGTAATATTGAACATTTTTTCGGAATATTCCGAACATATCTGGAATATATGTAAAAAAAAACAACAAAAAAAAACTTTGGTCGGAGCAGGGATCGAACCCACGACCCTTGGCATGCAAGTCGGACGTAGCAACCACTGCTCCACGGTGCCAAACTAAACGTTTGTTTCTGTTAAATAAACTTTGTTTATTCGGTTCGTGGGCGCCGCAAGCTATGCTATATAAATATAACTTATATGGATATTTATCTATTGATGACCATAACAGGTACATAGTTCAGTGGCTAGTGTGTTGGCTTACAAAGTGCATGGTCCGCGGTTCGATTCTCCGTCCAGGCGAAAGGTAAAAAAATTGTAAAAATTTATAAAATCGTATAATTTCTTCTACATTGTTTGTATTACAGAAAAAAGTGATAATAACTAAAAAGTGGCAGTGAAGTGAGAAAGAAGTGAGGGAAAATGCAATTAGCCAGAAAAAAATTTTTTTGAGATAGTCTTTATGAAATTGTTTTTACATCCTGGAAAAGAATAAACGTTTATCACAAAAAGTATATACTTTTCTTCCAAATACACTTCCTTTCAACGAAAAGCAAATGAGAAACGAACTTTGTTTGTCTAAAATTTCCTTTGGGAGGAAAGAAATATTTTTTTGCGTGTAGCTTATATAGCTTTGTTAATATATCACAGAAAGAAAACTGGATAAATAAAAACTGTATCCTACTTCCTAAAACCCAGAAAAAAAAATTTGCTTTTTAAAGATGCCGCGTCTTTGACCACAATATCTAAGTGAAAGTCAAAATCTTTGGCTGCAAGTAAACTTTTTATCGAGTGTGTCGTCCACGTATAGCTAGCGATGTTTTTATATCCGAGTCATATCTCCACCATTAAATATTGTTTCGTTCTTAATTTTTCTTTCAGAGATAATAAAACTTTGCCGTCCATAACGAAAAAAAAAACAATTTTTTTTGTGCAAGTTTCGTTACTTGCTATATTTTTGTCTTCTGCTTTATCCTGCTCTTAAAACATCATAATCAACCATGATGACCTCAGTTTATCTCTTCTGCGGAAAAAAAAACATTTAAAACATGGTGTTAGAGCTAAGTTATTGTTACAAAGTGGTCTGTGGTCAGTTTAAATTGCCTTCTGGCGATTATGTTAATTGCTAAATAATAAAGAGAAGGAAAGAAAGTATATACGGTCATAGGTTCGGCTGGGTCGAATCTAAAATGCCCACCACCATGGATCAGATAATAATAATTTATTTTAAAGAAAATCTAAACGTACCGGATTAAAATATAGAAATTCAATTGAATATGATGAAACGGATATAGAAGATTAGTTCAAAGGGTAAGGTTAACGCAGCTTAATTAAATATTAATTAAATATTCCATATATAGCTATATCTAAATATTAACTTATTTGGCACATATATAGTATGCTAAAATGTTACTTCTACCCTCAATGCAAACTTTTAAATAATTTGGAATGTAACCTTGGCCTCCGGTGGGTATTATTGTATTGTATTCTCCTTTATTATTTTATATTTCACATGGTATACAATTTAAATAGATAGATGATATTAATACTTAATATAAAGTAGTTACATAGATTAATTTAACCTTGTAATGCCCAAGCCCGCCTTTAGGCGAGCTTCATTTAATAAGAAAGCTTTTAGTAAAACACACCTTAAGACAACAAAAATGTGCAAAATGAAAAGAAAACTTATTTGAAAGAATTCAAGACGCTTAGCAGCATATGCTGAATTTTACGGTATAAATTTTTCTTGCTTAGTTCTCTTGCTTTTGCGTCTTTAACATTGAAAATTTAATCAGCTGGCAAAAAAATTGGGGCATTAGAGGGTTAAAGCCATGCTACTTTGTAGCGTCATGCGTAATTCCATGTTTATTAGGCGTATTCGTTCATTAGTAAGGCTCGATATCTCAAACAATATTTTATATTTTAGTTATTTTATATATATATATATATATATATATATATATATATATATATATATCTATATATATATATATATATATATATATATATATATATATATATATATATATATATATATATATATATATATATATATATATATATATATATATATATATATTATATATATATATATATATATATATATATATATATATATATATATATATATATATATATATATATATAGATATATATATATATATATATATATATATATATATATATATATATATATATATATAAAATAACTAAAATATTGTTTGAGATATCGAGCCTTACTAATGAACGAATACGCCTAATAAACATGGAATTACGCATGACGCTACAAAGTAGCATGGCTTTAACCCTCTAATGCCCCAATTTTTTTGCCAGCTGATTAAATTTTCAATGTTAAAGACGCAAAAGCAAGAGAACTAAGCAAGAAAAATTTATACCGTAAAATTCAGCATATGCTGCTAAGCGTCTTGAATTCTTTCAAATAAGTTTTCTTTTCATTTTGCACATTTTTGTTGTCTTAAGGTGTGTTTTACTAAAAGCTTTCTTATTAAATGAAGCTCGCCTAAAGGCGGGCTTGGGCATTACAAGGTTAAATTAATCTATGTAACTACTTTATATTAAGTATTAATATCATCTATCTATTTAAATTGTATACCATGTGAAATATAAAATAATAAAGGAGAATACAATACAATAATACCCACCGGAGGCCAAGGTTACATTCCAAATTATTTAAAAGTTTGCATTGAGGGTAGAAGTAACATTTTAGCATACTATATATGTGCCAAATAAGTTAATATTTAGATATAGCTATATATGGAATATTTAATTAATATTTAATTAAGCTGCGTTAACCTTACCCTTTGAACTAATCTTCTATATCCGTTTCATCATATTCAATTGAATTTCTATATTTTAATCCGGTACGTTTAGATTTTCTTTAAAATAAATTATTATTATCTGATCCATGGTGGTGGGCATTTTAGATTCGACCCAGCCGAACCTATGACCGTATATACTTTCTTTCCTTCTCTTTATTATTTAGCAATTAACATAATCGCCAGAAGGCAATTTAAACTGACCACAGACCACTTTGTAACAATAACTTAGCTCTAACACCATGTTTTAAATGTTTTTTTTTCCGCAGAAGAGATAAACTGAGGTCATCATGGTTGATTATGATGTTTTAAGAGCAGGATAAAGCAGAAGACAAAAATATAGCAAGTAACGAAACTTGCACAAAAAAAATTGTTTTTTTTTTCGTTATGGACGGCAAAGTTTTATTATCTCTGAAAGAAAAATTAAGAACGAAACAATATTTAATGGTGGAGATATGACTCGGATATAAAAACATCGCTAGCTATACGTGGACGACACACTCGATAAAAAGTTTACTTGCAGCCAAAGATTTTGACTTTCACTTAGATATTGTGGTCAAAGACGCGGCATCTTTAAAAAGCAAATTTTTTTTTCTGGGTTTTAGGAAGTAGGATACAGTTTTTATTTATCCAGTTTTCTTTCTGTGATATATTAACAAAGCTATATAAGCTACACGCAAAAAAATATTTCTTTCCTCCCAAAGGAAATTTTAGACAAACAAAGTTCGTTTCTCATTTGCTTTTCGTTGAAAGGAAGTGTATTTGGAAGAAAAGTATATACTTTTTGTGATAAACGTTTATTCTTTTCCAGGATGTAAAAACAATTTCATAAAGACTATCTCAAAAAAATTTTTTTCTGGCTAATTGCATTTTCCCTCACTTCTTTCTCACTTCACTGCCACTTTTTAGTTATTATCACTTTTTTCTGTAATACAAACAATGTAGAAGAAATTATACGATTTTATAAATTTTTACAATTTTTTTACCTTTCGCCTGGACGGAGAATCGAACCGCGGACCATGCACTTTGTAAGCCAACACACTAGCCACTGAACTATGTACCTGTTATGGTCATCAATAGATAAATATCCATATAAGTTATATTTATATAGCATAGCTTGCGGCGCCCACGAACCGAATAAACAAAGTTTATTTAACAGAAACAAACGTTTAGTTTGGCACCGTGGAGCAGTGGTTGCTACGTCCGACTTGCATGCCAAGGGTCGTGGGTTCGATCCCTGCTCCGACCAAAGTTTTTTTTTGTTGTTTTTTTTTACATATATTCCAGATATGTTCGGAATATTCCGAAAAAATGTTCAATATTACATTGTAGTATATTAAATTTTGAACTGAAAAATGTGTCATATTAAACACCTAAAGTCAGAAAAGAACAGTGTTTGATGTAAACGAAATGTTTCAAAAATAAAATTTTTTTATTGAAAAAAAAATTTTGTAACAAACGAATTTTTTTGGTGATAACAGTTTAAAATTTTCGAAGCAATTCAAAAAACTCTAACAAAAGAAAAACGTTTTCGGTACACGTTTCCCAAACGTTTTTTTTTCTTTGCGTGTATACACCCTCAAAAATTAAATTCCCTCCTCCAACATATGTCCCAAACATATTTTGCAGGACATATATATTTTTGGACAATGCCGAAATATTATGATGATTGTTGTATGTGAACATATAATATGTTAGGAAGCACATTGTCCCAAAAATACTATATGTTTGGAAGAATTTTCTCCCAAAGAAGATTGTGTTCTTATTGAAATTATAAATTATTTGTCGCAAGCGGACTATAAACATTAATGTTTTGGATTGTTTTTCACAGATAAATATTCAAAAGTACATTATTTTTAAACCCTAAAACAATATTTTTTCAACCCACACATAAATTTATTTTGGATTGAACTTTTTATACCCTCCGTCATAGGATGGGGGTATATTAACTTTGTCATTCCGTTTGTAACACATCGAAATATTGCTCTAAGACCCCATAAAGTATATATATATATTCTGGGTCGTGGTGAAATTCTGAGTCGACCTAAGCATGTCCGTCCGTCCGTCCGTCCGTCCGTCTGTTGAAATCACGCTAACTTCCGAACGAAACAAGCTATCGACTTGAAACTTGGCACAACTAGTTGTTATCGATGTAGGTCGGATGGTATTGAAAATGGGCCATATCGGTCCACTTTTACGTATAGCCCCCATATAAAGGGACCCTCAGATTTGGCTTGTGGAGCCTTTAACAGAAGCATATTTCATCCGATCCGGCTGAAATTTTGTATATGGTGTTAGTATATAGTCTCTAACTACCACGCAAAAATTGGTCCACATCGGCCCATAATTATATATAGCCCCCATATAAACCGATCTCCATATTTGGCTTGCGAGGCCTGTAAGAGAAGCAAATTTCATCCGATCCAGCTGAAATTTGGTACAAGGTGTTAGTATATGGCCTCTAACAACCATGCAAAAATTGGTCCACATCGGTCCATAATTATATATGACGCCCATATAAACCGATCCCCAGATTTGGGTTGCGGAGCCTCAAAGAGAAGCAAATTTCATCCGATCCGCCTGACATTTGGTACATGATATTGGTATATGGTCTCTAACAACCATGCAAAAATTGGTCCACATCGGTTCATAATTATATATAGCCCCCATATAAACCGATCCCCAGATTTGGCTTGCGAAGTCTCCAAGAGAAGCAAATTTCATCCAATCCGGTTGTAATTTGGAACATGGTGTTAGTATATGATCTTTAACAACCTTGCCAAAATTGGTCCATATCGGTCCATAATTATATATAGCCCCCATATAAAACATTCCCCAGATTTGACCTCCGGAGCCTCTTGGAGAAGCAAAATTCATCCGATCCGGTTCAAATTAGGCACGTGGTGTTAGTATATGGTCGCTAACAACCATACCAAAATTGGTCCAATCACACAAAAATTGGTCCATGTCGGTTCATAATCATGGTTGCCACTAGAGCCAAAAAGAATCTACCAAAATTTTATTTCTATAGAAAATGTTGTCAAAATTTTATTTCTAAAGAACATTTTGTTCAAATTTTATTCTGTTCATAATTCTGAGTCGACCTAAGCATGTCCGTCCGTCCGTCTGTTGAAATCACGCTAACTTCCGAACGAAACAAGCTATCGACTTGAAACTTGGCACAAGTAGTTGTTATCGATGTAGGTCGGATGGTATTGAAAATGGGCCATATCGTTACACTTTTACGTATAGCCCCCATATAAAGGGACCCTCAGATTTGGCTTGTGGAGCCTTTAACAGAAGCATATTTCATCCGATCCGGCTGAAATTTGGTATATGGTGTTAGTATATAGTCTCTAACTACCATGCAAAAATTGGTCCACATCGGTCCAAATCTACCAAATAATCTACCAAAATTGTATTTCTATAGAAAATGTTGTCAAGATTTTATTTCTATAGAAAATTTTGTCAAAATTTTATTTCTAAAGAAAATTTTGTTCAAATTTTATTCTGTTCATAATCATGGTTGCCACTCGAGCCAAAAATAATCTACCAAGATTTTATTTGTATAGAAAATTTTGTCAAAAGTTTATTTCTATAGAAAATTTTGTTAAAAATTTATTTCTGTAGAAATTTTGGTCAAAATTTTCTTTCTATAGAAAATTTGGTCGAAATTTTTATTTCTATAGAAAATTTTGTGAAAATTTTATTTCTATAGAAAATTTTGTTAAATTTTTATTTCTGTAGAAAATTTTGTCAAAATTTTATGTCTACTTTGTCAAACTGAATTATATACGTATTGGATCGATCTTTTTTGATTTAATATATACCACGTATAGACTTACATACAATTTAGAAGATGGTGTTAGGAGGTTTTAAGATACCTTGCCATCGGCAAGCGTTACCGCAACTTAAGTAATTCGATTGTGGATGGCAGTGTTTAGATGAAGTTTCTACGCAATCCATGATGGAGGGTACATAAGCTTCGGCCTGGCCGAACTTACGGCCGTATATACTTGTTTACTCTATATTGTTTGCTAGCCAGTTTTAATTCTTAAAATTTGTTTTCGTATTCATGCAATATGTAATCTTATTTTTATGCAATATTTATTTTTATTTTTAACTTTTCTTTATTTGCTATAAAATTTTCGTTCAATTTTTTTTCTGTTTTTTCTTTATCCATTATCTGTTATTATAAATTTTATAAATTTTACTTTAATTGTTGTTATTGGTCTCCTTTTACATTTGTCAAACTTAAATTCTAATAGTGTTTTTTCAGTCTGTAATCAGTTTTTCAATATATAATATCTATTTTGATTCTGTTTTTTTCATGAAACCTAATATTGTAATCATATTATTTTTGTTTACTTGTTATTACTTGCTTTTTCATTTGGATTGCATTAAAAATTTATCGTATTTAGAAACACAAATGAATATTATTTTTTTATTGAATAATTATGTACTTAATAAAATTTGTACCTTTACTTACATTAAAATCTAACAAATGGACACTATATGCATGTTAGACTTTACAGGAATAGTGAATAGTTTTTTATTTTATTGTTCATTGGAATTTTATGTGTTTTTTTTTATCAAAACATTACGAGACAGTAAAATAAAAAAGTGGATAATGTTACTTATTTTTCACTGCTTCATTATACCCTAAACCACATAGTGGCCAGATCTGCTAAAAATGTGCCTACCGGAAATATAGATTTTGGATCCCATAAAATATATACCGATCGACTCAGAACCACCTCCTGAATCAATCCAGTCCATCCTGCGAACACCACATGGTGTTGCATTTATTAACCGATTTTGATGACATTGGTCGGTGTGCTTTTGACACAAAAACGAACGCTATTGAAAGAAATCGGATCAAATTTAGATATAACTCCATATATATGTATCGCCAGATTTCGACAAATGGGGTCACATTGCGCTTGTTTACTATCTGAACATCATCAAATTTGGCACAAAGTATTGTGGCATCAATCAAACCTGTCATAATAATAACCAATCAAAGCCATGCTACTTTGTAGCGTCATGCGTAATTCCATGTTTATTAGGCGTATTCGTTCATTAGTAAGGCTCGATATCTCAAACAATATTTTAGTTATTTTATATATATATATATATATATATATATATATATATATATATATATATATATATATATATATATATATATATATATATATCTATATATATATATATATATATATATATATATATATATATATATATATATATATATATATATATATATATATATATATATATATATATATATATATATATATATATATATATATATATATATATATATATATATATATATATATATATATATACATATATATATATATATATATATATATATATATATATATATATATATATATATATATATATATATATATATATATATATATATATATATATATATATATATATATATATATATATATACGTATATATATATATATATATATATATATATATATATATATATATATATATATATATATATATATATATATATATATATATATATATATATATATATATATATATATATATATATATATATATATATATATATATATATATATATATATATATATATATATATATATATATATATATATATATATATATATATATATATATATATATATATATATATACTGGGTCGTGGTGAAATTTGAGTCCATCTGAGCATGTCCGTCCGTCTGCTCCGAACGACGCAAGCTCACTTCCGCTAACTTCGTTATTGATGTAGGTCGAATGGTATTGCAAATGGGCCATATCGTTCCATTTTTACGTCTAGCCCCAAATAAACGGACCCTCAGATTTGGCTTGCCGATCCTCTAAGAGATCCGGCTCAAAATTTAGTAAATGGTGTTAGTATATGGTCTCTAACAACCGTGCATTGGTCCACATTCGGTCCATAATTATATATAGCTCCCATCTAAACGGACCCCCAAATTTAGCTTGCGGATCCTCTAAGAGAAGCAAATGTCATCCGATCCAGCTGGTGATAGTATATGGCCTCCAACAACCATGCAAAAATTGGTCCACATCGGTTAATAATTATATATAGCCCCCATATAAACCGATCCTCCCATTTAGCTTGCGGAGCCTCTAAGAGAAGCAAATTTCATCTGATCCGGCTGAAGTTTCGGTACATGGTGTAAGTAAGTGGTCTCTAATGACGATGCAAAAATTGGTCGAAATCGGTCCGTAATTATATATAGCCCCCATATAACCCGATCCCCAGATTTGACCTCCGGAGCCTCTTGGAAGACCAAAATTCATCCGATTCGGTTGAAATTTAGTACGTGATTTTAGTATATGGTATCCAACAACCATGCAGGAATTGGTTCATATCAGTCCATATTTATATATAGCCCCCATATAAACCGATCCCCAGATTTGACCTCCGGTGCCTTTTTGAAAAGCAAAATTCATCCGATCTGGTTGAAATTTGGTACGTGGTGGTAGTTTATGATATTTAACAACTATGCTAAAAGTGGTCCATATCAGTCCATAATCATATATAGCCTCCATATAAACCGATCCCGAGGTTTGGTTTTGGAGCCTCTTGGAGGAGCAAATTTCATCGGAGTCAGTTGAAATTTGGTACATTGTGCTAGTATATGACCGTTAACAACCATGCTTAACTAGGTCCATATCGGTCTAAAGTTATATATAGCCCTCAGATAAATCGATCCCCAATCACACAAACATAAGCGACCCCCATATTTCAATTCTGGCTCTCTACGTACCATGCAAAAGTCCATATGGATTCGTAATTATTTGTAGACGTACCTATCCATACCTTTTTTGTCTAATATATACCACGTATGGACTTAATCACAATTTAGAAAACGATGTTAGGAATTTTTGAGATACCACAACCCAAGTAATTCGATTGTGGATTAAAGTCTTTCGTAGAAGTTTTTACACAATTCATGGTGGAGGGTACATAAGATTCGGCCTAGCCGAATGTACGGCCGTATATACTTGTTAATTTGTAAAATTTGTTTAAATTTAACGAAAAATATTGTAGTTAAAATTGTTTGGGAATATATGGGAAAGTGGGGAACTTTTTGTCTTGTAGGGTAAACCGAACATTTTCCCTGGCAACACTGACTATGAGCTATAGTCAGATTGAGACAAAGCATTCATAAACATGTACCCCTTAATTTTGTTAAATATGCAACTGCGGTTTTTCTCCCAGACCTACACTCATAGAAAAAATCATGAACGGCGTGCACATTTCAAAACGATTCGTTCATGAAAGTGAATCAACAAACATGTGGTGTCAAACTGTGAACAGGCGGTGTCAATCTTACAACGATAAAATGACACCATGTGTTGTCAAAACAACAACCAGGGTTCATGATCTGAAAACGTTATGGTTACGACTTTATAACCAAAATTAAAAAATGATTTCCGCTAGCGTGACTCGAACCTGTGTTTTCTACACCATACGCGTTAACATTCGCCTTAGCACATTGCACCACCGAGGGAGTTGCCATAATAACGTCTGACGATTATTTTAAGACTTTTCATGGCCAAAGAAAAACGAATGCCGTTCATGACATCGTGAACGCCCGTGGATGAAATTGAGAACATTCCGTTTTGATCTTCTGTGAACGTTTCCGTTTCATTTTGTCACCGTCCGTTCACGACTATGGAACGTATTTTTTCTATTAGTGTATATTAATGTTACCCCACAAATGCTTATGATTACTAATTCAGTAATGGTGGTTTATGATATAGTCGGCCCCGCCCGACTTTCTACTTTACGTACTTGTTTAATAATGGACTTAATATTATTTGTACACTCAAAAAGAGTGAACTCTCTATTTCACCAAAGCCAATTTAATTTTATTTTCGTTCATGGAATTATGTTTAGAGAAAGTTTCCTTTACTCTAATAATTTTTTGCGTACGTTAGTTAAATTAACTTAAACCGAGGAAAAAATATACACAAATGAAGAATAAAGATTAACTAAATTCGTGTCTTCCACAAAATAGTTCAGTATTTCTTTAAATTTGTAAATTTTACTACAAATACGTTCATCATGGACTTCGTATGTCACTACAGACATTCTTGTAATTTGGAACTCCAGTTTTTTCCTTCAAACTACGAATTTTTCTTTACAAGTGAAAAAAATTTAATTATGTCTAATAAATTTTCTTGAAATTGTCAAAAAATATTTATTTATTTTTATGACATCGGTGTGATGCCAGCGTTTGTAATACTGTTTAGTTAACATTTTCTAAAAATATTCAAAATTTTCTACAATTAACCGAAAGTTTTCTTCCTGGTGGTTCATCCGACTCAGTTGAAATTTTGTACGTTGTGTAAGTATGTGGTATCTAATAACCATTGCAAGGTTATTAGATACCACACATAAATTGGTTCATATCGGTCCACAATTAAATATAGCCCCCATATAAACCAATCCCCAGATTTCGTTTCTAATTACCGCGTAAAAATTAGTTCATATCAATTTTTTTTATAAACTCCTCTATACACGCACAGAAAAAACATGTTTGGACATGGTTGCCGCGTCTATGGTTATCTAGAGCATGTAATTGTCGCGAAAACCAGGTATTTTGTCTTTGTAAAAATAGTTTTCGATCAGAGAAAAATGTATACTGGCAATAAGCATTTAAATGATTCTCAAATGCCGCAAACATATTCTATTATTTAAATGATAGAATTTGAGACCGTTATATGGTCAGGTAAATCATGTACCTGACCATTACATTTTTTGTTTTTTTTCAGGGAAAAAAGTATTTTTATAGGTTACGTATAGACATGTCTAAGACCATTACATGGCCATAAAGACCATATACATTTTTTTCGTGGCCATTTAATTTTGTAACTTTTTAACAGCGAAAATAATTTTATAAAAACATTGAGCAGGTACACTCTTAGAAAAATATGTTTTTCATATGTTCCGATATAAACAAAATGTGTTTCGGGCACAATTTTTAAACACAATATATTTAAGTGAAAACATGTAATGTTCCTAAACTAACACTAAATGTTTGGGACATCTATGTTAATATGTTAGAATATAATATGTTTGGGGCATGAATGTTTCATAAAAATCATATGTGTGAATTCAAACATATATAAATTTACAAATTTCGACTAAACATACATATGTTGTGATATTTTATTCAAAGTGACAGAGAGAGTATAGAGAAAGAAATAGAGATTGAAACCGGGAGAGTTGACGAAAGATATCAACATAACACAGCAAAAAAATCAAAAGAGAACAATTTCTGTGAAACCGCTTGTATGTTGTTTCGGAAAACTGTTTTATGATAAGGCCAAAAATTTGATATGCTTAAGTCTAAATATTATTTAATTTGAATATTGGAATGAGTATTCGGAGTAAAGAGAATAGACATTTGAAAAACAAACAGCATATGTTTTCGCCTTGAAAGCAGCATTTTATGTATGTGTGGACATGTGTTTTGTTTATCATTTTGGCATTATGGGCACAATTTTTTTCTTGGTTCGTTAAAAGAAATCAGGGGTCGTCATAAAAATAACGAAAGGGCACTATACTCTTTTTAGAGTTGGGACAGTAAAATGAAATAAGGAGGAAATAGTGAAATGTATAAAAACAAAGTTTAGTTCCTCTTTATTAATAAGTAGTCCACGAGAAGTTGACGGACACCTTCAAATATAAAAGCGGGCATTAAGTTCGAGTTTTGCAGATAAAACAATTTAAAAAGTTTATTTTCTCTAAAATGAATTATTAAAGAAAAATAAAAGGCATTTTAGAGCGATGGTGTTAAATGCTAGTAAAAAGCTGTTCACGCCTAAATAAATGTATGTTTATACTATAAATTTATTTATGTATGTTTATACTCGACTCCACGTTCTTCTTTTGTTAGAGTTTTTGAATTCCTTCAAAATTTTAAAGTTTTGTACCAAAACCAGTTTTTTGTTACAAAATTGTAATTTTTGCAATAAAAAATAATATTTGATCCAAAATCAGTCAATTTCGTTTATATCAAGCACTGTTACTGACTATAAATCTTTAATAATCCACATTTCGAAGTTTCATTATAAAAATTTAATATAGTATAAATATAAATGTGTAAATTAACAAAAAACAAAAAGTGGTCGGTCGGAGCAGGGATTGAACCCACGACCCTTTGCATGCAAGGCAGACATGCTAACCACTGCTTCACGTGGCTGTAAGGTCCTCGGTTCGATTGTCCGTGCAGGCGAAAGGTAAAATTTAAAAAATTTATAAAAGTGAATAATTTCTTCAACATTATTTGTATTACAGAAAAAGGTGCCAAGAACTAAAAAATTTCGTGGAAGTGAAAATTATGTGAGGGAATGAGCACAATCTTCTTTGGGGAAAATTCTTCCAAACATGTTTCGGCAGTATCCAATAATATATGTGCTTCCTGCAAAATATCTTTGGAACATATGTTAAAGAAGGGATTTTTTTGAGGGTGTATGTAATGTAAATAAATAAGTCTTTTTAACAACCATTCAAAAATTTATAATTATATATAAACCCCATATAAAATGATCACATATTTGACTTATGCAGAATCCTGGAGGAGAAAAGTTCATCCGATATGCTTGAAATTTGATATCTCATGCCAGTATATGCTCTCTAATAACATTCGCAAATTGGTCCATATCAGAGAATATTTCATCAGATAGTGTTTATATTTGATGTACGATGTCAGTATATAGGTCCATATCGGTTCATAATTAAATATAGACCCCTTTTTATATAAGAACGGACGTGTTTTATATAGGTATTTAATCTGCCTGTTTTTATCAAATATATACTTCAGATTACTAACATAGAATCCATATGTACTAACAAAAAGTCGTCATTTTCGACGACACTGATTTTGGGCGTAACTAAAGTCCGCACATCTTTCTATTTGTTTTGGACTAATATCTGCTCAATCAGATTTCAACGTCAGTTCTTCCTAACTTGCTTTTTGTATCAATGTTCTTCACATGTACATATATCACTGATATTACTCACACCCGTATACGTCATGTATCTCATATCATGTACTTATCTAAAGGACCATTACGATGACATTTCATTTGATAATCTCGTCATCACCTTGTAATCCAATAAAATCCTTAATAAAACATAAGAGAAGAGAGCACTTTTCACTGTCCCAACTGTGAATCTGTGTTTCACAAAAACAAAACCCCACTCACACACACGCTCATTTCGAAAATCAAATTAAGAGACATCTCGACTTGACTCAGCTCAACTCAACTCGATGCAACACCCGCATTGGGTGCTTTTGAATTACGAATACTGAACATCTGTAGATGTAGTTCCTTTGTGCAGTTATTAAGAGAAAATGAATGTGATCCATAGGGACATATGAACATTTGCAAGATGTTGCTTGTTGCGGGTGACAATATTGTGGTTGATGACGATACACACATACTGGAAAATTGCACACTGAACGCAAATTTGAAATTTTGTCAGCAATGTTTACAAAAATCCAATGTCATCATATTTTCTAAAATAGACTTGATATATGTAAATAGAACTCCATTTTCGAATTCTTGAAGCTCCGTAAAGCAATCAAAACGATCTACCAAAAATGGTCCAAATGGGTCACAATTAGGATGTCCAAATAACCGTTTTTTTTTCAAGGCGGTTTTAACAAGTATATACGGCCGTAAGTTCGGTCAGGCAGAATCTTATGTACCCTCCACCATGGATTGCGTAGAAACTTCTACGACAGACTGTCATCCACAATCGAATTTCGTGGGTTGTGGTATCTTAAAATTTCTTAACATCGTTTTCTAAATTATGAGTTAGTCCATACGTGGTACATATTAGACAAAAAAGGTATGTATAGGTACGTCTACAGATAATTACGAATCGATACGGACTTTTGCACGGTACGTAGAGAGCCAGAATTGAAATATGGGGGGCTATATACAATTATGAACTTGATATGGACCAATTTTTGTGTGATTGGGGATCGATTTATCTGAAGCCTATATATAACTATAGACCGATATGGACCTAGTAAGGCATGGTTGTTAACGGCCATGTACTAGCACAATGTACCAAATTTCAACTGACTCGTATGAAATTTGCTCCTCCAAGAGGCTCCAAAACCAAACCTCGCGATCGGTTTATATGGGGGTTATAAAGGGTGATTCTTTTGAGGTTAGGATTTTCATGCATTAGTATTTGACAGATCACGTGGGATTTCAGACATGGTGTCAAAGAGAAAGATACTCAGTATGCTTTGACATTTCATCATGAATAGACTTACTAACGAGCCACAACGTCGAATTTTCAGTGAATGGGCCCTAGAAAAGTTGGCAGAAAATCCCCTTTTTTATCGACAAATTTTGTTCAGCGATGAGGCTCATTTCTGGTTGAATGGCTACGTAAATAAGCAAAATTGCCGCATTTGGAGTGAAGGGCAACCAGAAGCCGTTCAAGAACTGCCCATGCATCCCGAAAAATGCACTGTTTGGTGTGGTTTGTACGCTGGTGGAATCATTGGACCGTATTTTTTCAAAGATGCTGTTGGACGCAACGTTACGGTGAATGGCGATCGCTATCGTTCGATGCTAACAAACTTTTTGTTGCCAAAAATGGAAGAACTGAACTTGGTTGACATGTGGTTTCAACAAGATGGCGCTACATGCCACACAGCTCGCGATTCTATGGCCATTTTGAGGGAAAACTTCGGAGAACAATTCATCTCAAGAAATGGACCGGTAAGTTGGCCACCAAGATCATGCGATTTGACGCCTTTAGACTATTTTTTGTGGGGCTACGTCAAGTCTAAAGTCTACAGAAATAAGCCAGCAACTATTCCAGCTTTGGAAGACAACATTTCCGAAGAAATTCGGGCTATTCCGGCCGAAATGCTCGAAAAAGTTGCCCAACATTGGACTTTCCGAATGGACCACCTAAGACGCAGCCGCGGTCAACATTTAAATGAAATTATCTTCAAAAAGTAAATGTCATGGACCAATCTAACGTTTCAAATAAAGAACCGATGAGATTTTGCAAATTTTATGCGTTTTTTTTTAAAAAAAAGTTATCAAGCTCTTAACAAATCACCCTTTATATGATTATGGACTGATATGGAACACTTTTGGCATAGTTGATAAATATCATATACTACCACCAAGTACCAAATTTCAACCAGATCGGATGAATTTTGCTTTTCCAAAAGGCACCGGAGGACTGATATGAACCAATTCCTGCATGGTTGTTGGATACTAACATCACGTACAAAATTTCAACCGAATTTCAACCGAATTTTGCTCTTCCAAAGGGCTCCGGAGGTCAAATCCGGTTTATATGGGGGCTATATATAATTACGGACCGATTTCGACCAATTTTTGCATGGGTGTTTGAGGCCATATATTGACACCACATACCAAATTTCAACTGAATCAGATGAATTTTGGTCTTCCAAGAGGCTCCGGAGGTGATCGGTTTATCTTGGCGCTATATACAATTATGGACCTATATGGACCAATTTTTGCATGGTCATCAGAGACCATATTCTAACACCATGTACCAAATTTCAGCCGGATCGGATGAAATTTGCTTCTGTTAGAGGCTCCGCAAACCAAATCGGGGGAACGTTTTATATGGGGGTTATATATAATTATTGACGGATGTGGACCAATTTTTGCATAGTTGTTAGAGACCATATACTGACACCATGTACCAAATTTCAGCAGGATCGGATGAAATTTGTCTCTCTTAGAGGCTCTACAAGCCAAATCGGGGGATCGGTTTATATGGGGGCTATATAAAATTATGGATCGATGTAGACCAATTTTTGCATGGTTGTTAGACATCATATGCTGACACCAAGAACCAAATTTCAGCCAGATTGGTTATAATTTGCTTCTCTTAGAGGCTCCGCAAGCCAAATCTAGGGATCGGTTTATATGGGGGCTATATATAATTATGGAACGATGTTGACCAATTTTTGCATGGTTGTTAGAGACCATATGATAACACCATATACCAAATTTCAGCCGGATCGGATGAAATTTCTTCTCTTGGAGGATCCGCAAGCTAAATTTGGGGGTCCGTTTATATGGGGGCTACACGTAAAAGCTAACTGATATGGCTCATTTGCAATACCATCGGACCTACATCAATAACAACTACTTGTGCCAAGTTTCAAGTCGATAGCTTGTTTCGTTCGGAAGTTAGCGTGATTTCAACAGACGGACGGACGGACATTCTCAGATCGACTCAGAATTTCACCACGACCCAGAACATATATACTTTATGGGGTCTTACACCAAAATTTCGACGTGTTACAGACGGAATAACAAAGTTATCAACAAATGTTGATAAACTGGAGAACTAGTACCAGTCCTGTAATAGGTCCATCAGGGGCAAATTGCGCTAATTTCCCGTAGGCTAGTCATTTTTTTTCTCACCTTCAGTATGTATATCTCTAAAAAAAGTTCCACTTTTGGAAGAAATACGTATATGAAAAATAGAAAGAAATTTCGTTGAAATACAGAAAACCGGTTAACCGATGTTCAAAACTCGGTTTTCGCTGTTAACCGAAAATGCAATTTTTTTCATTATCCGGTTTCGGTTTGTGTAACTGAATCCGGTTAATCGGTTAACCGGTGTCGGTTTTGGATCATAAGGACCTATCTCCTCATTTACGTATTGATCACCTGAAATTCGCAACCTGTTACTGGTTGCCTTTTTTATTTCGGGATTGGGCAATCGGCCAACTAGTGTTGCAATCTGCCAACTGACAGCTCTTTCGTAAAGCCTGGCATTCTTGACGTTAAACGTCAGAAGAACTCAGAACGCATACCACGAAGTGGGCTAGCTCAACAGCCGTGCATCGATTAATTTAATTCAAGTTTGGCGATGAGGCTCCGTCAAGGTCCAGTGGTAATCAATAGTTTGGTGAATTTAACTGAGGTCGTATTCTAAGTCGAATTTCGTGAAGCCCATCCAAAGTCAATTTTTGTTCCATGGAAACCATTGATGCTGTGCGCCAATTGATATGCTGTGCGCCAACTGATAAGGTTTTGAGAAAACCTTAGGCATCACTGAAAATATTGCGTTGGATCCCACACAATTTGTTAATCGCTTAAAAACAGGCTTCTGTTGATTAGTCGAAAGAAATGTTGAAGACGCGGTTGAAGAATTCATGTTTTGGACATACACACCTCAATCAGAGTGTCAAAAGTTCTTCGACAAAAAAAGTTCTTCTTCAAACGCACACAGAAAAAAATATCATCAAAATATTTCAAAATAAAGATAATTGAAGCTGAAAACTTTTTCAAAACTTTTTCGGCCAGACCGAACTTACGGCCGTGGATTGCGTAGAAACTTCTACGGAAGACTGTCATCCACAATCGAATTACTTGGGTTGTGGTAACTTTTGCCGATGACAAGGTATCTTAAAACTTCCTAATACCGTAATATATACCACGTAGTCCATACGTGGTATATATTAAACTTAAAATGGCCGATTAAATACGTATATAATTAAGTTTGACAAAATTTGGGGATCGGTTTTTATACGTAAAAGTGGACTGATATGGACCAATTTTTGCATGGTTGTTAGAGACAATATACTAACACCATGTACCAAATTTCAGACGGATCGGATGAAATTTGCTTCTCTTAGAGCAATCGCAAGCCAAATTTTGGGGTCCGTTTATATGGGGGCTATACGTAAAAGTGGACCGATATGGCCCATTTGCAATACCATCCGACCTACATCAATAACAACTGCTTGTGCCAAGTCGATAGCTTGTTTCGTTCGGAAGTTAGCGTGATTTCAACAGACGGACGGACGAAAATGCTCAGATCGACTCAGAATTTCACCACGACCCAGAATATATACACTTTATGGGATCTTAGAGCAATATTTCGATGTGTTACAAACGGAATGACAAAGTTAATATACCCCCATCCTATGGTGGAGGGTATAATAATTTCACTTTCTAATTAAACTAGAAACATTAAGTCAATTAGGTCAATGATTGAAATTTTTTAAACTTTTAATTAAAAAATTATTTGTATCAATTAAATTTTCAATCAAACTCGGAGGACTAAGTTAGTTAATTTTTTTTTTTTATTTTAATAAAAAGCAAGTATATACAGCAGTAAGTACGGCCGGGCCGAATCTTAAATGCTCACCACCATGAATCAAATAAAGGGTGATTCTTTTGAGGTTAGGATTTTCATGCATTAGTATTTGACAGATCACGTGGGATTTCAGACATGGTGTCAAAGAGAAAGATGCTCAGTATGCTTTGACATTTCATCATGAATAGACTTACGATCTGCCACAACGTCGAATTTTCAGTGAATGGGCCCTAGAAAAGTTGGCAGAAAATCCGCTTTTTTATCGACAAATTTTGTTCAGCGATGAGGCTCATTTCTGGTTGAATGGCTACGTAAATAAGCAAAATTGCCGCATTTGGAATGAAGAGCAACCAGAAGCCGTTCAAGAACTGCCCATGCATCCCGAAAAATGCACTGTTTGGTGTGGTTTGTACGCTGGTGGAATCATTGGACCGTATTTTTTCAAAGATGCTGTTGGACGCAACGTTACGGTGAATGGCGATCGCTATCGTTCGATGCTAACAAACTTTTTGTTGCCAAAAATGGAAGAACTGAACTTGGTTGACATGTGGTTTCAACAAGATGGCGCTACATGCCACACAGCTCGCGATTCTATGGCCATTTTGAGGGAAAACTTCGGAGAACAATTCATCTCAAGAAATGGACCGGTAAGTTGGCCACCAAGATCATGCGATTTGACGCCTTTAGACTATTTTTTGTGGGGCTACGTCAAGTCTAAAGTCTACAGAAATAAGCCAGCAACTATTCCAGCTTTGGAAGACAACATTTCCGAAGAAATTCGGGCTATTCCGGCCGAAATGCTCGAAAAAGTTGCCCAAAATTGGACTTTCCGAATGGACCACCTAAGACGCAGCCGCGGTCAACATTTAAATGAAATTATCTTCAAAAAGTAAATGTCATGGACCAATCTAACGTTTCAAATAAAGAACCGATGAGATTTTGCAAATTTTATGCGTTTTTTAAAAAAAAAAAAAGTTATCAAGCTCTTAACAAATCACCCTTTATTATAGTTTCCTCTGAAATTTCAGGGGGGTTTGATGACAGACATTCTCCGAAGCAGGGCAGTTCAATCAGTACACTTCCCGAAGATTAAAGGTTTTACCTATTACCTGGATTTATAAGAACCATCTTTGTTTGAGTTCTAGAAGAATCATTAACATCTCTTGTAAATGTGCAAGTAAATAATGAAATAACGTCTTGATTTGAAAAGTGAAATCTGTAGATTTTCACGCCCATTATTTAAATGATTACGAGAAGTAAAATCTGCAAATTTTACATTCAGTTTCAAGCAATTTTCATGATCAGGGCACCTTCTATACCCTCAAGAAGTGAAATCGGTCTATATGGAGGCCTTACCAAATGGACCGATAAAAACTAAATCCGATACTACCATACGTGGTATATATTAGACAAAACAGAGGTAACTATATATGAGTAAGTCTACAAATACGGATATGAACTTTTGCGCGGTAATAAGGGACCAGGAATTGAAATGTGGTCCCTTTATATGGGGCAATTTTTGTGTGATTGGGGATCGGTTTATCTGAGGACTATATATAACTATAGACCGATATGGACCAATTTTTGAATGGTTGTTAGATACTATATACTTACACCTCGTACCAAATTTGAACCGAATCTGATGAAATTCGCTCCTCAAAGAGGTTCCGGGGGTCAAATCTGGGGATCGATTTATATGAGGACTGTATGTAATTATGGACAAATTCTTTCATGGTGGTTAGAGACTATATACTTACACCTCGTATCAAAAGGAGGTCAAATCTGGGGACCGGTTTATATGGGGGCCATACGTAAACGTGGTTTGCCACATTACCTGCACATTTTATGAATTCGTGCTTAATGAGTTTTTTAATAAATTCGCAAATATATCTGAAATTATGGGATTCTTATTTTTCGCTCATAGTTGCATGGATGGTAAACACTAGTAAAATGAATGTGGTAAAATCGTAGCCTAGTCGGACAAAAACAAAAACTGTGGCTATCGAAAAACAAATGGGTATACCACTTACCCTACTTGTGCCAAGTTTCAAGTCGATAGCTTGTCTCATTCAGAAGTTAGCGTGATTTCAACAGACGGACGGACGGGCGGACACGGATAGATCGATTCAGAATATCACCACGATCCAGAATGTAAATAATGTATGGGGTCCAATTTTTATACCCACCACCATAGAATGGTGATGGGGGTATAATAAGTTTGTCATTCCGTGTGTAACACATCGAAATATCGATTTCCGACTATATAAAGCATATATATTCTTGATCAGGGAGAAATTCTAAGACGATATAAGGCATATCCGTCTGTCTGTTGTAATCACGCTACAGCCTTCAATAATGGCGCTATCATCCTGAAATTTGGCACAGATTCGTTTTTTGTTTGCAGGCAGATCAAGTTCGAAGATGGGCTATATTGGTCCAAGTGTTGATATAGTCCCCATATAAACCGACTTCCTGATTTGGGGTCTTGGGCTTATAAAAACAGTAGTTTTTATCCAATTTGCCTCAATTGAAAATCTAGATATATTTGAGAACCATAAAAAAGTGTGCCGAAAATGGTTCCCATCGGTCCATGTTTTGGTATAGCCCTCATATAGACCGATCTCCCGATTTTGCTTCTTGGGCTTCTAGAAACTGTATGTACTATCCGATTTGGCTGAAATTGAAAATCGGGAAGTATTTTTGGACCTTAAAGAGGTGTGTCGAAAATGGGGTGTATCGGTCCATGTTTTGGTATAGCCTCCATCAAGGCCGTAGCCAGGATTTTAATTCGGGGGGGGGGGGGGGGGGTTCAACTTAAAAAAAAAATATTCATATAATCTCATGTGTAGAAAATTTTATTTATGCATAGGTATGTATACAATAATTTTATAATATTAAATTGAGCCGACGGGCTTTTTGGTCAGCAAATAAATCAATTACTTCTTCAGTCGGCACATTTATTCGGCGATGAACCGACATTAAGCCAATCCATTGAGTCTACTCTCGCTAGTCGAATTAATCTCTTCATTGTTGAAAGTGAAAGTTCGGAAGAGTACGTAGTAACTGCAGTGATGGAAAATTCAGTACTATAGTACTTTTTTCAATACTTTTTCACCCCGGTCAGTACCGTAGTACCCCCGCGAATGATTTAGTACCTTTTGTGTAGACATTTTTGAGTCGATATCAGATTTATGGTACAATAGCTTTGACAAAATATTTTAATATTTTGAGAAAGTCTTTATCAACCTTATTTGCTAATAGTCGTTTACAAATATGGCAAAACAAACATGTTCATGTGGGAAGAAAATCTCGATTTTGTAAAAGACATAAAAAACCGGATTTTATTGAACTTCAAGAATGTTTTAGTCGAAAAAAGAATGTGATTCTATATTATCGTTTTTTTATTTCGGTAGAAAATGTTGTCAAAATTTTATTTCTATATAGAATTTTTGCAAAATTTTATTTTTATAGAAAATTTTGTCAAAAATTTATTTCAATTGAAAATATTGTACAAATTTTATTTCTATAGGAAATTTTTGCAAAATTTTATTTCTATAGAAAAAATTTTGCAACATTTTTTTCTACAGATTTTTTTGCAAAATTTTATTTCTATAGAAAATTTTGTCAAAATTTTATTTTCTTTAAAATTTAGTCTCTTGACAATAATTTCCCAGTGAAATTTTTGTTGAAATTTAGTAAAAAGTACCTTTCCGCTCAAAAAATACCTTTTTTGTACTTTCTTAAAAATTGTATTTTCCATCCCTGAGTAACTGGCAAAGTGACCAAAATTTTTAAAAGAATATGCACGTTTGGAAATATCTCTTTATTGCACTCTCCAAGTGCTTCCATCGCTGAATTAGGCAGGTTCTTTTCGCAGGTTTTGCGCCATTTCATTTACACATGTGTGTTTGGCTGTTTCGTTGTTGTTGCTACGGCCAAACAAAGCGAGTCATGTTCACAAAAAGAACAACAAACACAAATAAAAAGCAGAAAGACATTTTCCAAAAATGAAATTTGTGGTGCGAGAACAAAAACAATTTGTTTTTTTCGACCGTCGTTTGACGGGCCTTTCAACTAGTATTCTATGATTTGTGCAAGTTTTATAGGTAAGCGTTTTTCAAACAAAACCTCCAGCTTTTCTTCAACATCTTCGATAAGATTTTTCTATGCAGCTAAAAATATATATTTATTTATATAAAAATATTCATTCATTTCGGGGGGGGTTGATCCCCCTCATCCCCCCTGAATACGGCCTTGGCCTCCATATAGACCGATCTCCCGATTTTACTTCTTGGGCTTCTAGAAACTGTATTTACTATCCGATTTACCTGAAATTGGAAATCTAGACGTATTTTGGGACGATAAAGAGGTGTGTCGAAAATGGTCCGTATCGGTCCATGTTTAGGTATATCCCCCAATTTAGACCGATCTCCCGATTTTGCATCTCGGGCGTCCAGAAACTGCATTTACTATCCGATTTGCCTGAAATTGAAAATCGGGAAGTATTTTTGGACCTTAAAGAGGTGTGTCGAAAATGGGGTGTATCGGTCCATCTAGAGGTATAAAAGCAAACACTTCTTTCGGAGTATAGCAGGCGTACTGATCATGAAAATTGCTTGAAAATGAAAATAAAAATTCCAGATTTTACTCATCGTATTCATTTAAATAATGTCGGAAAAAACCTACAGATTTAAGATTTCAAATCAAGGCGTTATTTCATCATATACACGATATGTTTATGATTTCTCTAAAACTCAAACAAAATTGATTCTGATCTAGTCTTCATAGGTAGAATCGGGTTGAACAAATTTGCTTGGGAGAAAATTTGTCATCAAATCCCCTAAAATTCTATATATTATCAAGAAACCCGCTACGAGGAAGAGTTTTCAAAGTAAACTATTATATTTGATTTATGGTGGTGGGTATTTAAGATTCGGCCCGGCCGAACTTACTTCTGTATATACTTGTTTGATGTTACATAGGGAATGACAAAGTTAGTTTAGCCCTATCCTATGATGGTGGGTATAGTAATTATAAGATACAAGAGTCGAACCTACGCTCTCACAGTTCCCGATTTTCACTTATGTTAACTCGTACTCGTCTGGTTATAAACTCGTAATCATTACGTTTTTAGATCATGACTGCCAGTTAAACGTTTGATTCATGAAAGGATCGTTTTGATATTTGAACGCCATTCACGATTTTTTTTCTCTAAGTGGACTTGCTTTTCTCTGTGTAGCTACCACCACAAGCTACCATACAACAGGGAAACGACAAGACAGACTCTTTCATTCATGTTCACATGCATCGAATGAAAAAAGAAACGATGCCATAGAACAAAACACGAAAAGGGATAAGGACACTAAAAGACATTCCCATTTGAAGGTTTTATGAGTGTGTACGAGTATGTGTGTGTCGCTGATATTCGTATATTATGCAGATACTCATTGACGGCAATCACTTCTACTTGGAGAAGAACATGGACCATGTACCACATTTCTTTGTGGATAACCGTGGATATGTAAGTATGAGTGGCTATGAAAGCTTACTGGAACAGATGAAAGTTACCAACTGTCGTAGCCATTATGGCGGCAACCACAGCCGCAATGAGAATTCATATTGTCAGGAAAAATCCGAAAAGCATAGTTGCCATCTTGGAGTATCTAAAACTGCCTTTAGGACGCAAAACCAACCAAACTTAGATTATTGTGTATTAATGAAACATGAAAGCACACATTCACATCAAGCCTACGGTGAGCACAGCCGGACCAATGCTAATATACCAGCCAATATGATTTTAAGGCGTTTTAACCATCAGAATATGCTACAGCACCGAAAGTATACACAACCTTTCAAGAGAGTATTAGTTTGTTATACACAGAAAAAAATATTTTTTGTCTTCACTAACGAAATTAATTGATCTTATTAATTTTTAATTGGAATTTCTTCAATCACTGAAATGATAGGTTAGGTGGCAGCCCGATATATCAGTCTCACTTAGACTATTCAGTCCATTGTGATACCACAGTGGTGAACTTCTCTCTTATCACTGAGGGCTGCCCGATTCTATGTTAAGCTCAATGGCAAGGGACCTCCTTTTTAAAGCCGAGTCCGAATTTACACATTACGTGAAACCACTTAGAGGACCTTTGAAAAACGCAGAAATGTCATCAGCATTACTGAGGTGGAAATACTTTTTTGGTGTTTGGTCGAAACTGACCCTGTGAATGCAAGGCGGGTATGCTAACCATTACACCTCTGTTGCTCCCACCTACAGAGTTAGTATGCCTCTAATATTGAGTTCATTATTAAACAAGTAAATAAATAGAAAGTCATACCCTAAACCACGCTTACTGAATTAGTAATCGTAAGCATTTGTGGGGTAACATTGATATAGGTCTGGGAGATAAACCGCAGTTGGATATTTAAGAAAATTAAGGGGTATATGTTTATGGGTGCTTTGTCTCAATCTGACTATAGCTCATAGTCAGTGTTGCCAGGGAAAATGTTCGGTTTACCCAACAAGGACAAAAAAAGTTCCCTACACGCAGAGAAGAAACATGATTGTCACAATCATATTCGAAGAGCAAAATAATATGATAGGAGCTATTTTTGCGGCGACCATGTAACATTTTAACCTGCAACCATGTTGGATCAGTGAACATGGTTCTAAGAAAAATATAATTGTCCTCATCTAAAATGTTATTATATTGATAAAAAGAATTTTGTTTGAATGAAAAGACAATGGTCACAATTTAAAATGTTATGGTATTCATTCAAAATGTTTTTCTTCTAGTTAAAAGAACATGGTCACAACCTACAATGTTTTGATCTTTATGAAAAAAACTTTTTTCATCTTAGAAAAAAGGACGCCACTTGAGAAAAGAAAACACAAAATTAACTCCATTTATTTGTTTTTATTTATTTATAAACTAATTCATTGTTTGTTTGTATTTATAATGTCATGCAAGCAAACATCACATATTTTTACACACACTATTTTATTTCAATTTCAACAATAAGTAATCATTCCATATTTACATCGTGTGCCCATCAAATGTACAAAATAAATGACCCATATAGCAAAATGCAGAACAAAAGACAGGTATATTTTTCAATTACACTTTCCTTTTTTGTGTTCACATAAAACCACGTGCCACTTATGAATAAATAAATTAACACAAAACACATTAAATCCTTATTCTCCGTCCATTCCAAGAAACAATCAACACACGACTGACACGCAAAATGAAAATCGTGTGTACCTGCTCAATGTTTTTATAAAATTCTTTTCGCTGCAAAAAAGTTAAAAAATTAAGTGGTCACGAAAAAAATGTAAATGGTCTTTATGGCCATGTAATGGTTCTAGACATGTCTATACTTAACCTATGAAAATACTTTTTTCCTTGTAAAAAAGTAAAAAAAATTGAATGGTCAGGTACATGATTTTCCCGACCATTTAATGGTCTCAAATTCTATCATTTAAATGATAGAACATGTTTGCGGTATTTGAGAACCATTCAAATGCTTATTGCCACCATACATTTTTCTCCGCTCGAAAACTATTTTTACAAAGACAAAATACATGGTTTTCGCGGCAATTACATGCTCTAGATACCCAGCAAAAACTCTCATTACCCGGTAATCTTGTAGGTAAGCCTATTTAAAAATTAATAACCACTTATTAATTGGCATCGCTTCGGATTACATTTACATACGCATGTCCTAGAAGGAAAGTACTTCTCCCCAGGCATACTTTCGGCCATAAAATAAGTAGTGCATTTAAAGCATATAATCACCTAATATGTAATGACTTATTCGTAGATACACCAAAGCTTGCAAAATAGCCACTTATTTTCTCAGGCAACCAAATCTCGAAAATATTGATTTCTGGATCAAAATATAGCGAGTGATGCTGTAATAGAAGAACTACTTGAATAGAAACGAATATTGTATAAATAAAAAAATCTAATAAATAATCTAAATAAGATGCAAATTAATTTCACACTTAAAATAGAAATAAATGTAGGTTGTTTAAGGGAGTTGGATTCGTGAATTACGTTATAATATATCCAATAGCCAATTCACATAAGGTTCAAAATCTACTAAAAGTGGATTTTAAGTCTCTTTTTTATAAGGCAAATGGCATTCGAAATTTAGTTTAAGCGCATTTTGGAAGTATAATGTGAATGAGGTATAAGAAAGCATTTATTTTATAACATAATATGACAATGTCATTAAACACAATTATTATGAAATATTTGTGATAAAAAATTCTTAAAGGAAAAATTTTCAGAGTTACCGTTATATTACATATTCTTTTTGATTTTTTTATGTAAGCGCTCGATTATGTGAATAATTATACCTAATGGTACCATCATTTATTCTATTTTATTAATTCGTTAACTACAACTGCATAAAATTTGAGAATAACAATTCGAAAATTACCGAGAAGTATTTATTTTTGTCATTACAAGTTAGTCATTATAACTCGCCGCAATGTAATGCAACGTGTAATGACAGCTTTACTCCTGGTAATGTCAATTGTAATGAGATGTGGTTACCTAGTTTTTGCTGGGTAAGCATTAAATGGATGCGGCAACCATGTACAAACATGGTTTTTCTGTGCGTGTACTATCCCATACATTCCCAAGCAATTTTCCCTACAATATTTCGTTAAATTTAAACAAATTTTACATAATAAAAATGGTTCTAAGTACTTTATTATCTTAACACATGCAAATGCAACGTATATAACCTAGAAAATAAATTTGTATTACCACCACGGTTGCCACAGTTGGTAGAGTTCTACTAAAAATAATTTTTTTTTTTTGTTGAATCTCTATAGAAATAATATTTTGGAAAAAGTTTCTATAAACAAATTTTTTTGAGAAGTTTTTCTATAGAAATAAAATTTTGAGAAAAAATTCCATAGAAGTAACATTTTGAGAATTTTTTTTATAGAAATAATACTTTGAAAAAAATTTCTATGGATATAAAAATAAAATGTCGACAAAGTTTTCTACAGAAATAAAGTTTTCACAAAAATTTCTATAGAAATATTTGATTGGTAGATTTGTGGTAATCTCCAAATTTTGTTAGATTTTTTTTGGCACGAGTGATAACTGTTATTACCACACATTGCTAAAGATAAATCCTTGGCCGATTTCTAATTTCCTCTTGTAGAGCCACCAAAATGTAAAAATTATTACAAATTGTGTTGAGTGAAAATGTCCCTACATTGTGGCCCTAGGTCCCTACAAGACGCTAAATATCAGAAAAAACCTACATATAGGGAATTTCCCCTACCTCTAGCAACACTGGCTGTAGTTTATATTGCACCACGGAGTTAGTATGCCACTAATATTGAGACCATTATTAAACCATTATTAAAAAAGAGAAAATCGCTCAATTAGTGTGGGTAATAAATCCAAATTTGTACAAATCGAGCAATATTCTTATGTAAGAGCTACAAGTACGTATAAATACGATCGGCTAGAACATCAACATTTAAAATTTCAGTAACATTGGTTAATAAATAAGAGTATTAATGCCAAATTAGGGAAAATCGAGCTATGCATATATATGGAAGCTATATCTAAATCTGAACCAAAAGGTTACCTTGTGCAAAATTTGAGTAAGATCAGTTAAGAAATGAGGCCTCTATTGGTCAAAAATAAGGTTATTAGGTGCGAATTTTTCAAAATCGGGAGATACATGTGTGGGAGCTATATCTACATCTGAACCGATTTCGATGAAATTTTGCTCATACCGTTAGAAAGATCGGATATGGCCAAATTTGGGGAAATCGGGCTATTCATATAAATGACAGCTATATCTCAATCTGAACCGATTTCGATGATTTTTTGCACATATAGTTAGTGCTATAGAAGATTACATTTAGCCAACTTTGAGTAAGATCGGTGTATAAATAAAGGTTTTGTGGGCAAATTTGGGAAAATCGGGCGATACATATATATGAGAGCTATATCGAAATCTGAACCGATTTCGATGATTTGTTGCACAAATAGTAAGTGCAGTAGAAAATTAGATTTGGCCAAATTTGATTAAGATCGGTTGATAAATAAGGAAGTTATCGCCAATTTTGGCAAAATTGGGCGATACATACATATATATGGGAGCTATATATAAATCTGAACCGATTTCGATGAAATTTTACACACTTAAAGGGTGGTAAATTAGATTAATTTGTGGCAAATTTGACGATGGTCGGTTAGTAAATGAGCGAAATCTGACGCCATTTATCGAAATCAGGCGATACATATATATGGGAGCTTTATCTAAATTTCATCCGATTTTTTCCAAATTCAATAGCGTTCGTCCTTGGGCCATACAACTACCCTGTACAATATTTCATCAAAATCGGTTAATAATTGCAACCGGAATCCTGCGAACAACAAATAAACGGACAGACGAACGGACGGTCATCAAGGGCTAGATCGACTCAGGGGGTGATACTGAGCGGAGAATACAAGTAAGGATACTTTTAAGACATAATTCTCTTTTGAATTTGGGTTTTGTATACTTGCTTCTAGGAAGCAAATATTAATTTTTCGCTTTTTCAGCTTTTTTATACCCTCCACCATAGGATGGGGGGTATATTAACCTTGTCATTCCGTTTGTAACACATCGAAATATTGCTCTAAGACCCCATAAAGTATATATATTCTGGGTCGTGGTGAAATTCTGAGTCGATCTGAGCATGTCCGTCCGTCCGTCTGTTGAAATCACGCTAACTTCCGAACGAAACAAGCTATCGACTTGAAACTTGGCACAACTAGTTGTTATTGATGTGGGTCGGATGGTATTGCAAATGGGCCATATCGGTCCACTTTTAATTATAGCCCCCATATAAACGGACCCCCAAATTTGGCTTGCGAGGCCTCTAAGAGAAGCAAATTTCATCCGATCCGGCTGAAATTTGGTACATGATGTTAGTATATGGTCTCTAACAACCATGCATAAATTGGTCCACATCGGTCCATAATTATATGGAGCCCCCATATAAACCCATCCCCCGATTTGGCTTGCGAGGCCTCTAAGAGAAGCAAATTTCATCCGATCCGGCTGAAATTTGGTACATGGTGTTAGTATATGGTCTCTAACAAACGTGCAAAAATTGGTCCACATCGGTCCATAATTATATATAGCCCCCATATAAACCGATCCCCCGATTTGGCTTGCGAGGCCTCTAAGAGAAGCAAATTTCATCCGATCCGGCTGAAATTTGGTACATGGTGTTAGTATATGGTCTCTAATAACCATGCAAAAATTGGTTCACATCAGTCCATAATTATATATAGCCCCCATATAAACCGATCACCAGATTTGATCTCCGGAGCCTTTTGGAAGACCAAAATTCATCCGATTCACCAGAGCCCCTTGGAAAAGCAAAATTCTTCCCATTCGGTTGAAATTTGGTACGTGATGTTAGTATATGGTATCCAACAACCATGCAGGAATTGGTTCCTATCAGCCCATAATTATATATAGCTCCCATATAAACCGATCCTCAGATTTGACCTCCGGTGCCTTTTGGAGAAGCAAAATTCATCCGATCTGCTTGAAATTTGGTACGTGGTGATCGTATATGATATTTAACAACCATGCCAAAGTGGTCCATATCAGTCCATAATCATATATAGCCCCATATAAACCGATCCCGAGATTTGGTTTTGGAGCCTCTTGGAGGAGCAAATTTCATCCGAGTGAGTTGAAATTTGGTACATACTGCTAGTATATGGTCGTTAACAACCATGCCTAACTAGGTCCATATCGGTCTATAGTTATATATATCCCTCAGATAAATCGATTTCCAATCACACAAAAATTGGTCCATATCAAGTTCATAATTGTATACAGCCCCCATATTTCAATTCTGGCTCTCTACGTACCGTGCAAAAAGTCCATATCGATTCATAATTATTTGTAGACTTAACTATACATAACTTTTTTGTCTAATATATACCACGTATGGACTAACTCACAATTTAGAAAACGATGTTAAGAAGTTTTAAGATACCACAACCCAAGTATTTCGATTGTGGATGGCAGTCTTTCGTAGAAGTTTCTACGCAATCCATGGTGGAGGGTACATAAGATTCGGCCTGGCGGAACTTACGGCCGTATATACTTGTTTTTCTTCAAATGTTATCAAAGTCCTTTAAAAACGAGTTAATAACAACTTTATTTTCCAAATTAAGACTCGCCTTCCATAAAAAATTATCCTATGTTTCAAGTAAAAAACCTCTTTAAAATAAAGTTTTGAAAAACATGTCCTATATTTGAACTTTTTTTGCTTTGTAGTCAAGATGCAAAAAACAACAAATTTAAAGACAATTTCATTAAATTTAAAGAATTTTTCTGAATTATTCAAGTCAAGTTGACCATAGCCCAAAAATGTTTACTTTCATGTTATGATACCCATTTTTAAGTGAAATCACTTAATTATAAGGACAATACGGCTTCATTGCAAAGTTCATCGTCTTTTGGACAAGGAAAAAACTTTATATTAGAGAAATGCGTCTTCTTCGCTAAGCAAAATTTGTATTCGTATTTTAAAGACATGACATCTTTGACCTCACGACAATATTTTTTTCAGTGCGGGGAATCAAATCTAGGGGTCGGTTTATATGTAATTATGGACTAATATGGACCAAGTTTTGCATTCTTGTTAAAGGCTGAAGTTTGTACTTCATGTAAATAAAATTTGGGTATCGGTTTATATGGGACTATATATAATTATGGACCGATATGGATCAATTTTTGCGTGGTTGTTAAATGCAATATACGAATATCACATACAAAATTTGATGGCGGATCTGATGAAATTTGCTCCTCCACTTTAGGGCTACACCTAAAAGTGGTCCCATATGACGCATTTATAATACCATACACAGAAAAAAATTTCAAATGTTTCCAATTAAAATCTTAATTGAGTTTTAAAAAATATTCAATTAAAAATTTAATTGAATCAACAAATTTTTTAATTGAAATAAAAATCAATCACACAAATTAATATTATCAATTAATTTTTAATTTCAATTTAATTTCATTTCGTTTATTTATTTTGGGTTCCTAATACACAAGATATATATCTTATAAATTTTATAATTGGATCAATTAATTTTTTAATTGAGTGCCAATTAATTTTTTAATTGATACTATAATTTGTGTGATTGAAGACATTTCAATTAAAAAATTAATTGGATCAAATAATTTCGTGATTGATTCAGAAAAAAAATTTTTGTGTGTACGACCTACATCAATAACAATTACTTGTGCCAAGTTTCAGGTCGATAGCTTGTTCCGTTTGGAATTAAAAACAAAGTACTGACGGACTAACATATCTAGATCGACTCGGAATTTAGCGACGATCCAGAATATATATATATATATATATATATATATATATATATATATACTTTATATATTCCTATAGAAATAAATTTTCCAACATTTTATTTCTATAGGAAACCTTGGCAAATATTTTTTTCATTTCTACAGAAAATTTTGCCAAAAATTTATATCTATAAAAAGTTGGGTCAAAATTTTATTTCTATAGAAAATTTTGTATAATGTTATTTCTATAGAAAATTTTATCAAAATTTAATTTTTGTAGAAAATTCTGTCAAACTTTTATTTCTATAGAAAATTTTATCACAATTTTATTTGTATAGAAAATTTTGTCAAAATTTTATTTCTATCGAAAATTTTGTCAAAATCTTATTTCTATAGAAAATTTTCTAACAATTTTATTTCTATGGAAAATTTTCTAAAAAGTTTATTTCTATAGAAAATTTTTCTAAAAATTTGATTTCTATAGAAAATTTTCAAAACTTTTTAATTTCTATAGAAAATTTTCAAAACTTTTTAATTTCTATAGAAAATTTTGTCAAACATTTTTGTATGGAAAAATTTAGGAAAAATTTATTTCTATAGAAAATTTTTCATAATTTTATTTGTATAGAAAAGTTTGACAAATTTTATTTCTATCGAAAATTTTGTAAAAATTTTATTTCTATACAAAATTTTGTCAAAATTTTATTTCTACAGAAAATTTTGTTTTTGATACCCATTTTTAAGTGAAATCATTTAATTATAGGAACACTCCGACTTTATCGACTTTTGGATAAGGAAAAAAACTTTATACTAGAGAAATGCGTCTTCTATGCTAAGCAAAATTTGCATTCGTATTTTAAAGACATGAAACCTTTGACCTCACGACAATATTTTTTTCAGTGTGGTTTAGGATATAATAAACCCAGAATGAAAGGAGATTTTGAGTTATTCTAGAAAACTTAAAATAAATTTTGTAATAAGTGGCGATATAATCATGGAAATTTACTTAAAATAAAGTTTATAATCTTTATGATCCTTGCTTGAAACTTTCATACCCTCCACCATAGGATGGTGATGGGGGTATAATAATTTTGCCACTCCGTTTCTAATACATCGAAATATCGGTTTCCGACTATATAGTCGGAATTCTAATTCTACACGCAAAAAAATAATTCTTTCCTCCCAAACGAAATTTTAGACAAACAAAGTTCGTTTCTCATTTGCTTTTTGCTGTAAGGAAGTGTATTTGGAAGAAAAGTATATACTTTTTGTGATAAACGTTTATTCTTTTCCAGGATCTAAAAACAATTTCATAAAGACTAACTCAAAAAAAAAATTGTTTTCTTGCTAATTGCATTTTCCCTCACATCTTTCTCACATACACGAGGTTTTTTAGTTCTTAACACCTTTTCCTGTAATACCAACAATGTAGAAGAAATTATACGATTTTATAAATTTTTAAAATGTTTTTTACCTTTTGCCTGGACGGAGAATCGAACTGCGGACCATGCACTTTGTAAGCCAACACACTAACTACTGAGCTATGTACCTGTTATGGCCATCAATAGATAATTATCCATATAAGTTATATTTGTATAGCATAGCTTGCGGCGCTCACGAGCCGAATAAACAAAGTTTATTTAACAGAAACAAACAGTTAGTTTGGCACCATGGAGCAGTGGTTGCTACGTCTGACTTGCATGCCAAGGGTTGTGGGTTCGATCCCTGCTTCGACCAAAGTTTTTTGTTTTTGTTGTTTTTTTTTTTTTAACATATATTCCAGATATGTTCGGAAGACTCCGAAAAAATGTTGAACATTACATTGTAGTATATTAAATTTTTAACTGTAAAATGTGTCTTATTAAAGACCTAAAGTCAGAAAGGAACAGTGTTTGATATAAACGAAATGGTCTATGTTGTTGTTTCAAAATTAATTTTTCTATTGAAAAAATAAAAATTTTGTAACAAACAATTTTTTTTTTGTGATAAAAGTTTAAAATTTTCGAAGCAATTCAAAAAACTCTAACAAAAGAAAAACGTTTTCGGTACACGTTTTCGGTACACGTTTTCCAAACGTTTTTTTTTACTTTGCGTGTAAGACGATATAACGATTTCCGTTTGTATCTCTGGATGTCTGTTGTAATCACGCTACAGCCTTCAAGAATAAAGCTTTCCAAAGATGTTTTTCTCGTTTTAAGTTAATGTATAAAGCAAAAATTAATCAAACTTAAGAGAATTTTCTCATATTGGGAAAATTCAACTCGAATAAAGTAATTTTCATAGCGCAAAGTTGAATCTGCCATTTTTGGACAGTGGCATCTCTTGCACACATATTATACAAGTCTTCAACTTCATCTTGAAGTTTCATTTTTATTTCGTGGTTTGTTAGCTGTTATAAAACTATATCCAACATCTGTAATTGTTCATTCATCGTTGGGATATCATCGATACCGCTAAACATGGATATGTCATGAATAGAATTAAAATGTCCCCTCTCCCGAAACATATACGAAATAGCAGAGACACTACATGGAAGAATATGAAAGTCCTTTATGTGTAAAATGTCATTGACTTCAATTACTTGGTTACTTCATGCAAATCTAGTAACACAAATGTAAACTGCCAAACTTGGTATGCTACAAAAAAGAAGAACATATTAATCGTAGTTCAGGAAAATCTATTCTCCTTGAGTTTATTTTAATTGACTTTTTCTTTTCGTCTTTTGAAAACTTGTTCGTACAAGTTTCTTTCAAAAGGGATACACATTTTTATGCATTCACTTTGGGTGGTAAGAATTAGAATTTTTCACTTTCCGACAGTCAAAAACTTTTAAACATCTACAATGAAACGAATTCCTATATGAATTCATTAAAAGAACTATTTTGCTCGACAAAAAAAATATTTAATACAATTACTTTATGCTTCACTTAAGGATCTTCTTTAAGTGAAGACGGCTTCTTTAAAATAAGGAAACAACACAACTTCAAATTTATCTTCTACAAAATTGAAATTATAATTCAGCACTTATATACCGAATTTTCAATTTTTGTATCCAATATACTGCGGTGAGTACTTATGGATATATTTTATCTGGCGGGCCGACAATATTATACCCTATCATTAAAATAGATTTTGAAAATAGACCGTATGGTTATTTTATCTAAATCTGATAAACGTTTATATTTCTTTTATCTAAATCTGAACAGAAACGCCTGATGTTACACGCAAAGAAAAAAGTTAGAAAAACGCGTACCGAAAATGTCCAAAAATCTTCGACAGATTTCAAAAAGATGTCCGGCATTACATACTACTATATTAAATTTTTATTATAGACTTCAAAATGTGTCTTATTAAAGACTTAAATGAAATGAGACAGAAATGAACAGTGCCTGATACAAACAAAATGTACTGTGCTCTTGGAACAAAAATTATTCCGTTTATTTTAAAAGTAAAATTTGTAGAAGTCACCGCAGTGTACGGCACGTCACCGTACATGGTCAGTAGCACTAACCGAAATATTGGAAATACATATTAAAACAAATCAATAATCGATTGTTTCTATGACCTCACGCCGAACAAAATTAATAACCAAAATTTCATTTCTACAGAAAATTTTGACAAAATTCCGTTTCTGTAGAAATTGCGTCAAAATTCCACTTCAATAGAATATTTTGTTTCTACAGCAATTGTGTCAAAATGTTATATCTATAGAAAATTTTGCCAAATTTTATTTCTATACAAAATTTTATTTCTATAGAAAATTTTGTCAAAATTTTACTTCTATACAAAATTTTGTAAAAATTTTATTTACATTGAAAATTTTGTCAAAAGTTTATTTCTATAAAAAAATTTCCCGAAATTTTATTTCTATACATAATAGCAAATATTACGTTCCATAGTCGTGAACGGACGGTGACAAAATGAAACGGACACGTTCACAAAAAATCAAAACGGAATGTTCACAATTTCGTCCACGGTCATTCACGATTTCATGAACGGCATTCGTTTTTCTTTGGCCATGAAAAGTATTAAAATAATCGTTAGACGTTATTATGGCAACTCCTCGGTGGTGCAATGTGCTAAGGCGACTGTTGTTGTTGTTGTTGTAGCCCCTGTGGAAATGGTATAGAAAAAGACAAAACAAACAAAGGATAAACGATTACAAACAAATACAGGGATTAGACATTTCAAGCATCCACATCCAGTTCAAGGAAGCGTGCTGCCTCAACTGGATGTGTCCAAAGCGAAGCAGGTGTCAGATCTGTCGGTCTAGCAGGACATTCGAAGAGGTGCCTCGTGATATGAGGCGAATGTCCACAATTCGGGCAAACATCCTGAATTGCCGGGTTCAATACGGAGAGGTAACTATTTAGGTACCTAGAGATCCCCGATCTTAGCTGGGATAGCACCGACCTGGTTTCTCTAGGAAGCCGTCTCTCATCTTCGTTGATCGGTGGTGGCCTACCTCCCTGTACAACACTGCACTGGTAGGAGTTGATCGCATCTTGAACCGCTGCCGTGTGCACTGCCCTCAATGCCGTCCTTATTCCCTCATCACTGTCATCGCCGATCACATGTTCTATTGACTGTAAGTCCTTCCTAAATCCAACCTACCCCTCTCGGTCGTTGCCCTCCTTGAGGTGGCGTGGTTTGGGTGGTTTACACTTCTACACTTTATCAGGTGCTGTTGGGTGAGGAGGGTGCAGTGTTGCCTCACCGATAGCATTTTGGACTCATGATGCAGATGCTGTTCCGGGGTCTTGGAGTGACACCCGGTCGCAATCCGCAGCGCAGTATTTTGCACCGTCTGGAGATTTCTCCATTGGGTATCGCTAATACTGGGAGTCCAAACAGGGGCTGCGTAATCGATAAGGGGACGACCAATAGACTCGTAGGTCTTTTGTATCGTCTCTTTATCTTTCCCCCAGGTGCTACCAGCCAATGCCTTTAGGATCTTGTTTCTGCTCCCAACCTTCTTAGCTACCATTACCGCATGTTTACCAAAGAGGAACAGGCTATCAAACGTCACACCAAGAACCTTGGGGTTCCTGGAAGTGGGGATACTCTGGCCACGAATGTGGATATCGAGTTCCATGTTCACCTCCTAAGGCGACTGTTAACGTGTATGGTGCAGAAAACACAGGTTCGAGTCACGCTAGCGGAAATCTTTTTTTTAATTTTGTTTATAAAGTCGTAACCATAACGTTTTCAGATCATGAACGCTGGTTGTTGTTTTGACAACGCATCGTGTCATTTTATCGTTGTCAGATTGACACCGCCTCTTCTCAGTTTGACACCACATGTGTGTTGATTCACTTTCATGAACGAATCGTTTTGAAATGAGCACGCCGTGCATGATTTTTTCTATGAGTGTAGAAAATCTAGTCAAAATTTAATTTCTATAAAAAATTTATAGAAATGTAAATAAAAAGTTTATTTACGTTGAAAATTTGGTCAAAAGTTTATTTCTATAAAAAATTTTCGCGAAATTTTATTTCTATAGAAAATCTTGTCAACATTTTATTTCTATAGAAAATTTTGTCAAAATTTAATTTCTACAAAAAATTTATAGAAATGTAAATAAAAAGTTTATTTACATTAAACATTTTGTCAAAAGTTTATTTCTATAAAAAAAATTTCCCGAAATTTTATTTCTATAGAAAATCTTGTCAAAATTTTATTTCTATAGAAAATGTTGTCAAAATTTCATTTCTATAAAAATGTATAGAAATGTAAATAAAAGTTTATTTACATTGAAAATTGTCAAAAGTTTATTTCTATAAAAAATTTTCCCGAAATTTTTTTCTATGGAAAATCTTGTCAAAATTTCATTTCTATAAAACATTTTCTCAAAATTTTATTTCTATAAAAAATTTATAGAAATGTAAATAAAAAGTTTATTTACATTTAAAGTTTTATCAAAAGTTTATTTCTATAAAAAATTTTCCCGAAATTTTATTTCTATAAAAAATTTTCCCGAAATTTTATTTCTATAGAAAATCTTGTCAAAATTTTATTTCTATAGAAACTGTTGTCAAAATTTCATTTCTATAAAAATGTATAGAAATGTAAATAAAAGTTTATTTACATTGAAAATTGTCAAAAGTTTATTTCTATAAAAAATTTTCCCGAAATTTTTTTCTATGGAAAATCTTGTCAAAATTTTATTTCTATAGAAAATATTGTCAAAATTTCATTTCTATAGAACATTTTCTCAAAATTTTATTTCTATAAAAAATTTATAGAAATGTAAATAAAAAGTTTATTTACATTTAAAGTTTTATCAAAAGTTTATTTCTATAAAAAATTTTCCCGAAATTTTATTTCTATAGAAAATGTTGTCAAAATTTTATTTCTATAGAAAATGTTGTCAAAATTTAATTTCTATAAAAAAATTTCCCGAAATTTTATTCCTATAGAAAATCTTGTCAACATTTTATTCCTATAGAAAATTTTGTCAAAATTTAATTTCTATAAAAAATTTATAGAAATGTAAATAAAAAGTTTATTTACATTGAAAATTTTGTCAAAATTTAATTTCTATAAAAAAATTTTCCGAAATTTTATTTCTATAGAAAATCTTGTCAACATTTTATTTCTATAGAAAATTTTGTCAAAATTTAATTTCTATAAAAAATTTATAGAAATGTAAATAAAAAGTTTATTTACATTAAAAATTTTGTCAAAAGTTTATTTCTATAAAAAAATTTCCCGAAATTTTATATCTATAGAAAATCTTGTCAAAATTTTATTTCTATAGAAACTGTTGTCAAAATTTCATTTCTATAAAAATGTATAGAAATGTAAATAAAAGTTTATTTACATTGAAAATTGTCAAAAGTTTATTTCTATAAAAAATTTTCCCGAAACTTTTTTCTATGGAAAATCTTGTCAAAATTTTATTTCTATAGAAAATATTGTCAAAATTTCATTTCTATAGAATATTTTCTCAAAATTTTATTTCTATAAAAAATTTATAGAAATGTAAATAAAAAGTTTATTTACATTTAAAGTTTAATCAAAAGTTTATTTCTATAAAAAATTTTCCCGAAATTTTATTTCTATAGAAAATGTTGTCAAAATTTTATTTCTATAGAAAATGTTGTCAAAATTTAATTTCTATAAAAAATTTCCCGAAATTTTATTTCTATAGAAAATCTTGTCACCATTTCATTCCTATAGAAAATTTTGTCAAAATTTAATTTCCATAAAAAATTTATAGAAATGTAAATAAAAAGTTTATTTACATTGAAAATTTTGTCAAAATTTAATTTCTATAAAAAAAATTTCCCGAAATTTTATTTCTATAGAAAATCTTGTCAACATTTTATTTCTATAGAAAATTTTGTCAAAATTTAATTTCTATAAAAAATTTATAGAAATGTAAATAAAAAGTTTATTTACATTGAAAATTTTGTCAAAAGTTTATTTTTATAAACAAATTTCCCGAAATTTTATTTCTATAGAAAATCTTGTCAAAATTTTATTTCTATAGAAAATTTTGTCAAAATTTCATTTCTATAAAAAATTTATAGAAATGTAAATAAAAGTTTATTTACATTGAAAATTTTGTCAAAAGTTTATTTCTATAAAAAATTTTCCCGAAATTTTATTTCTATAGAAAATTTTCCCGAAAATTTATTTCTATAGAAAATTTTGTCAAAATTTTATTTCTATAGAAAATTTTGTCAAAATTTAATTTCTATAGAACATTTTCTCAAAATTTTATTTCTATAAAAAATTTTCTCCAAATTGTATGTCTATAGAAAATTTGCTCAAAATTTTATTTCTATAAAAAGTTTTTCTAAAAAAATTTATTTCTATAGAAAAATTATGAAGTACATTTGAGTTTTAGAGGAACATTTTGCAAAATCTACCAAAACGTTAAGAATTCTAGCAATCTACTTAACAGTAACAAAATCTACCATTTTTGGTAGAATTCTACCAACTGTGGCAACCGTGAATATGACCCCAATTATTGAAATCGGGCGATATATATAAATTGGGGGCTATACCTAAAATTGATCCGATTTTCTTCAAATTCAAAGCGTTCGTCAATGTGCCAAAAGAAACACACTGTACAAAATTTCATCAAAATTGGTTAATATGTACGACTGTAATCCTTGGAACAACAGATACATGGATAGACGAACGAACGAACGGACGAACACCAAGGGATAGATCGACTCAGGAAATGATACTGAGTCGATTGACATATATATTATATGGGGTCTAAGTGGGTCTTCTATGCTACGTAAAAATGGCATTTGAATTTTTAAGGGCATGCAGTTTTTGTGCGTACGACTATATTTCTTCAGTGCATTTTAGGATAATCTTTGCTAATCCTTGCATCACATTGAGTAGTTGCTTTAATTCATCTATCGTGCTACTCTAAAGAAACTTAAAATTTATTCTTCTTTGGGTACATTCCCACTCATACATATGCAGATAATTTATTTTTTGCCCCAGTGCTGACACAAACCACGAAGGAAATATTCATGGCTCTTTATGGAGTCTTGATGCAAACTTCCCCATTTAGAGTGGTTGGGTTTGTACTTAGCCGCAATGCAAATATGAACAAGATCTCCTTGGTGAAACAGTGCATTTTCGGTTGGATGATTGTAAATAGCTTGGGGTTATCAGCATCGCTTACAATATTCACAACCATGAGACACAAATGATATGTTGAGGGAATAGATATGCAATTTTTGTGATTTTTGTACAATCTGAGATTGATTGAATATGAAAAGTCAACTACAATGTAGAATAGGTTAATGGTAAAATAACCACAGGGAAAGCTCGTCAAGTTATTGATAAAGAGGAAATGATATGAAGTGATGGACTACCATTTTCAGATTCATCGGTATACGTTGTTTGTACACGAAGTTAATAAAAACAAGGCCGAATCTTAAACCCGTCCATCCATGGATCTAATATAAAATTGTGAGCGCAAATCAAAAATGCGGATGTTTAATAATTTATTACGAAAAAATTGAACCTGGTGTTTAATCAAAAAATTGTCCATCCCTAGCCATTACTATTTCCCATTTTTCTGGCAATATAAGAATATTGCGAAAAAACATGACTCGTATTTTGACCCAATCCACGAATCATTCTTCCCAAAAACAAAAATGCTGATTAACCAGGTCACGCGTTATCGATCGGGACAAGTTGTAATCAGAAGGATCAATAGTGGGGCTATGCGGCGCGTTGGTTACGACTTGCAATTTGAGTGTTTCCACCATGTGGCTGAACAATTATTTGTTCTAAAGGTGGGTTTAATAGGGCGGTGCACAAATTAGCTTTCCAGTGGTAATAAATACAATTTTCACAAACAAACCGCGGAAAGTATGAATTTGACAGACTCACCGGTAACCCTTAGTGTTGAGTTTCAATCATCACTTGTCATCCAATCTTTATGATGGTATACTTTCTGCCCGTAGACAAACATTTTAGCAGTTCTTTGGGAGCAGCTTCAAGGTACGTGTACACTCAAAAAAAAGTGAACTCTCTATTTCACTAAAGCCAATTTAACTTTATTTTAGTTCATAGAAATATGTATTATGTTTGGAGAATGTTTTCTTTACTCTAATACTTTTTTGTGTACGTTAGTTAAATTAACTAAACCCGAGGAAGCATAAAGATTAACTAAATTCGTGTCTTCCACAAAATAGTTCAGAATTTCTTTAAATTTGTAAATTTTACCAAAAATGCGTCCATCGTGAACTTCGTATGTCACTAAGGACATTCTTGCAATTTTGAACTCCAAGATTTTTCTTCAAACTACAAAATTTTCTTTAACAAGTGAAAAAACTTAGTTATGTCTAATAAATATTCTTGTATTTGTTGAAAAATATTTACTTATTTTTATGACATCGGCGTGATGCCAACGTTTGTAATACTGTTTAGTTAAAATTTTCTACAAATATTCAAAATTTTCTAAAATTAACCGAAGGTTTTCTTCCTGGTGGGTTCACTGTTTTTTCAGTGTAGTTAACTTTGTTGACAGTCGACTTGTAATTTTTTTGTTGACAGTCGACTTGTATTTTTATTTCTATAGAAAATGTTGTCCAAATTTTATTTCTATAGAAAATTTGTTCAAAAGTTTAGTTTTGTAAAAAGGTTTGTCAAAATGTTATTTCTAAACAAATATTTGCCAAAATTTTATTTTTCATAAAAATTTTGCCAAAATTTTATTTCAGTAGAAAATTTCGTCCAAATTTTAGTTCACACAGATTTTTGTTAATTTTTGTTTCTTACAAAATTTCAAAATTTTATTTCTATAGAAAATTTTGTCTAAATTTTGTTTCTATAGAAAATTTTGTCTAAATTTTGTTTCTATAAAAAAAATTTGTCCAAATTTTATTTCTACAGAAAATTTTGTCAATATTTGATTTCTATAGATTTTTTTTATTTCTATAAAAAATTTTGCCAAAATTTTATTTCTATAGAAAATTTCGTCTAAATTTTATTTCACACATTTTTTTTTTTCATACAAAATTTTGTTAAAATGTTATTCCTATAGAAAAATTTTTAGAAATTTTATTTCCTTACAAAATTTTATTTCTATGGAAAATTTTATCCAAAATTTAATTTCTATTGAAAATGTTGTCCAAAATTTATTTCTATAGCAAATTTTGTCCAAATTTTATTTCTATAGAAAAAATTGTCAAAATTTTATTTCCATGCAAAACTTTGTCAAACTTTTATTTTCGTACAAAATTTTGTCAAAATTTTATTTCTCTAGAAAATTTTGTCCAAAATTCATTTCTATAGCAAATTTTGTCCAAATTTTATACCTATCGAAAACTTTGTCAAAATTTTATTTCTATAGAAAACTTTTGTCAAAATTTTATTTCTATAGAAAATTTTGTCAACATTTTATTTCCATGCAAAATTTTTTCAACATTTTATTTTCATACAAAATTTTGTCAAAATTTTATTTCTCTAGAAAATGTTATACAAATTTTATTTCTATTGAAAATTTTGTCCAAAATTTATTTCTATAGCAAATTTTGTCCAAATTTTATTCCAATCGAAAAATTTTATTTCTATAGAAAACTTTTGCCAAAAATTTATTTTTATAGAAAATTTTGTCAAAATTTTATTCCTATGGAAATTTTGTCAAAATTTTATTTCTATAGAAAAATTTGTCAAAATTTTATTTCTATAGAAAATTGTGCAAAAATTTGATTTCCATGCAAAATTTTGTCAAAATTTTATTTTCATACAAAATGTGTCCAAAATTTTATTTTCTTACAAATTTTTTTTTCATACAAAATTTTGTCAAAATTTTATTTCTCTAGAAAATTTTATACAAATTTAATTCCTATCGAAAAATTTGTCAAAATTTTATTTCCATGCAAAAATTTGTCAGTCCAAGATTTATAAGAATCATTCTTTTTTGAGTTTATAAGAAACTTAATCTTCTGGCCTAACTGTGCAAGAAAATCCAATGAACTAATGACTTTCATATGATTTGAAGTCTATATTTTGTAGATTTTTACACTCATTACCCTCACTACTTGAATGAACACGAAGAGATCGATCGGATAATTCGATTTCTAAGTTGTGACAATTTGTATGATAATTTTCTTGAAGGATTATCCCAAAGGGAAATGGATTAACCACAGTACTAATACAGGACTAATCCTTGGTGAGCACGGATGAAAAAGACTGTTTTTCATATGTTTGGGTGTAAAAATTATATGTTTGGAACTCAATTTTTTAACACAATATTTTTAAATGAAAGCATATAATGTTCATAAACTAGAATAATATGTTTGGGACATATATGTTAATATGTTAGAACATATTATGTTTGGGACATAAAATGTTTGTAAATATAATATGCTTAGATGCAAACATATATTTATTTGGAAATAGCCTATAAACAAATATGTGTTTAGAAAGAGAGAGAGACCTAGAGAGTATGCTGCAAGTAAAATAATGGAAGTAACCAATTGGCGCCTTAAAAATATATCCACACAAAGAAAATTTCATTAAAATTTTTTTTCTACCAGTGTAGAGGGTGTGCATGTACTAGTTCCAGTTCTGGTGAAACCCGGTTATTTTATCATGGGTTTGTCACTGACGGGGCAATTTTACACTTTAGGACATGACTTGAACTCATCCCAAAGGACACGTCCTGGGACAATTTATTAGAAGCACCCCTAGACAGGTCCTCATGAACCAGTCTTGGACAAACTCTTAGAGATCTGTTTCATTTGGACATCCATTCCCATGAAACAGATCTCTCCCATCAAAAATTAAATACTTTTGAAATATTTTGAACAATAGCTTATTTTGATAAATATATACACTAAATGTGTAGATCTAATAAGATTTTAATATCAAACGATTACGGAAATCAATAAATTATGACTGTTTCAAAATTGGTACAAACTTCAGTACCGGTAACAGTCCTGTGATAGGTCCCTCAGTGTCAATGTGCACAAATTGCCTGTAGGGAGGTTTCTTAAAATCCACCTGAATTCTTTTTCAAGGGGCTTTCAGTGGAAAGTATTACATTCGATTCGTGATGGTGGATATTTTAGGACCGGCGCGGCCCAACTTACAACTATATATACTTGTTTTTATTTGTGGTTATATATCATTGCTTTATTTGTTCTATTTATGGCATTAGCTGTAGGTGCTAGCTATGAGATGTCGTACCCAGCAAAAAAATTTGGAAGTTCTTCTCAAGGCACAACTTTAAAAGAACTTGCCAAAATGCCCTCCAAAAGATGTTCTTTATTTTAACTGCTTAATTTGATCAATTTTTATACCCACCACCATAGGATGGGGGGTATATTAACTTTGTCATTCCGTTTGTAACACATCGAAATATTGCTCTAAGACCCCATAAAGTATATATATTCTGGGTCGTGGTGAAATTCTGAGTCGATCTGAGCATGTCCGTCCGTCCGTCCGTCTGTTGAAATCACGCTAACTTCCGAACGAAACAAGCTATCGACTTGAAACTTGGCACAAGTAGTTGTTATTGATGTAGGTCGGATGGTATTGCAAATGGGCCATATCGGTCCACTTTTACGTATAGCCCCCATATAAACGGACCCCAAAATTTGGCTTGCGAGGCCTCTAAGAGAAGCAAATTTCATCCGATCCGGCTGAAATTTGGTACATGGTGTTAGTATATGGTCTCTAAAAACCATGCAAAAATTGGTCCACATCGGTCCATAATTATATATAGCCCCCATATAAACCGATCCCCCGATTTGGCTAGCGAGGCCCCTAAGAGAAGCAAATTTCACCCGATCCGGCTGAAATTTGGTACATGGTGTCAGTATATGGTCTCTAACATCCATGCAAAAACTGGTCCACATCGGTCCATAATTATATATAGCCCCCATATAATCCGATCCCCAGATTTGGCTTGCGGAGCCTCAAAGAGAAGCAACTTTCATCCGATCCGGCTGAAATTTGGTACATGGTGTTAGTATATGATCTCTAACAACCATGCAAAAATTGGTCCACATCGGTCCATAATTATATATAGCCCCCATATAAACCGATCACCAGATTTGGCTTGCGAGGCCTCTAAGAGAAGCAAATTTCACCCGATCCGGCTGAAATTTGGTACATGGTGGTAGTATAAATATGGTCTCTAATGACCATGCAAAAACTGGTCCACATTGGTCCATAATTATATATAGCCCCCATATAAACCGATCCCCCGATTTGGCTTGCGAGGCCTCTAAGAGAAGCAAATTTCACCCGATCCGGCTGAAATTTGGTACATGGTGGTAGTATAAATATGGTCTCTAATGACCATGCAAAAACTGGTCCACATCGGTCCATAATTATATATAGCCCCCATATAAACCGATCCCCCGATTTGGCTTGCGAGGCCTCTAAGAGAAGCAAATTTCATCCGATCTGGCTGAAATTTGGTACATGGTGTTAGTATATGGTCTCTAACAACCATGCAAAAATTGGTCGACATCGGTTCATAATTATATATAGCCCCCATATAAACCGATCCCCCGATTTGGCTTGCGAGGCCCCTAAGAGAAGCAAATTTCACCCGATCCGGCTGAAATTTGGTACATGGTGTTAGTATATGATCTCTAACAACCATGCAAAAATTGGTCCACATCGGTCCATAATTATATATAGCCCCCATATAAACCGATCACCAGATTTGGCTTGCGAGGCCTCTAAGAGAAGCAAATTTCACCCGATCCGGCTGAAATTTGGTACATGGTGGTAGTATAAATATGGTCTCTAATGACCATGCAAAAACTGGTCCACATCGGTCCATAATTATATATAGCCCCCATATAAACCGATCCCCCGATTTGGCTTGCGAGGCCTCTAAGAGAAGCAAATTTCATCCGATCTGGCTGAAATTTGGTACATGGTGTTAGTATATGGTCTCTAACAACCATGCAAAAATTAGTCGACATCGGTTCATAATTATATATAGCCCCCATATAAACCGATCCCCCGATTTGGCTTGCGAGGCCTCTAAGAGAAGCAAATTTCACCCGATCCGGCTGGAATTTGGTACATGGTGTCAGTATATGGTCTCTAACAACCATGCAAAAACTGGTCCACATCGGTCCATAATTATATATAGCCCCCCTATAAACCGATCCCCCGATTTGGCTAGCGAGGCCTCTAAGAGAAGCAAATTTCATCCGATCCGGCTGAAATTTTGTACGTGATGTTAGTATATGGTCTCTAACAACCATGCAAAAATTGGTCCACATCGGTTCATAATTATATATACCCCCATATAAACCGATCTCCAGATTTGGCCTCCGGAACCTCTTGGAAGACCAAAATTCATCTGATTCAGTTGAAATTTGGTACGTGATGTTAGTATATGGTATCCAACAACCATGCAGGAATTGGTTCCTATCAGTCCATAATTATATATAGCTCCCATATAAACCGATCCCCAGATTTGACCTCCGGTGCCTTTTGGAGAAGCAAAATTCATCCGATCTGCTTAAAATTTGGTACGTGGTGGTAGTATATGATATTTAACAACCATGCCAAAAGTGGTCCATATCAGTCCATAATCGTACATAGCCCCATATAAACCGATCCCGAGATTTGGTTTTGGAACCTCTTGGAGGAGCAAATTTCATCCGAGTGAGTTGAAATTTGGTACATTGTGCTAGTATATGGTCGTTAACAACCATGTCTAACTAGGTCCATATCGGTCTATAGTTATATATGGCCCTCAGATAAATCGATCCCCAATCACACAAAAATTGGTCCATATCAATTTCATAATTGTATATAGCCCCTATATAAGCGATCCCCATATTTCAATTCTGGCTCTCTACGTACAAAAAGTCCATATCGATTCGTAATTATTTGTAGACTTAACTATACATAACTTTTTTTGTCTAATATAGGCTAAATCACAATTTAGAAAACGATGTTAAGAAGTTTTAAGATACCACAACCCAAGTAATTCGATTGTGGATGATAGTCTTTCGTAGAATTTTCTAGGCAATCCATGGTGGTGGGTACATAAGATTCGGCCTGGCCGAACTTGCGACCGTATATGCTTGTTTATAACTCGTTTTTTTTCATATTTTTAATGGGAAATTAATTTTTTTTCAAATAGGTTAAAATCAGACTAACCCCCATTTTCATGAAGCTCCGTTAGTGCTACGTTAGCTAACGAACTTTTAAACCGTGATATCTACATATCTGTCATTTTGCGTATATATTCCAAATGCCAGTTAGAAACTTAACTGTTGAAAATTTGTCAGTTAAAGCTAACCGGAGAAAAGTTATTTCCATTTTTCTTTCTGTTAACAGGCAGTTAAAGCCTAACGGAGCTACATGAAAATGGCCGTAAGAAATAATAAAATGGTATAAAATGTTTAAATTTTGTCGAAAAACATGCTAAATCCATTCTAGAAAAATTACGAATTTTTGAAAATATTTGGTGTCAAACGTTCCAGACAAGCGTTAGAATGCATTCAAAATCATAACAAATTTTAAAAATTATTTATTTGTCAAAATATCGCAAAATTTCTTAATCCACATCCAAAACACTGAATTCTCCTCACACCTTAAGAAGTGATGCAAATTCAGTGCAGCGGCTGGTGAAATGGTGGACATCCGTCTAATGATCCGTCTAAGCCCATGTTAAATTCATCGCTTCTGCGTCAATTTGGCACCACTTCCGGATCCAAACAGAACATTTTCACTACTTTTTTGGCGACGCTTTTTTTTTTTGCTGGGTAGCACGTCGATTTCATGCATCTTAACCCAAACTTTTTTATTTATCGAAGTTTGCTATGAAGTGTTAATATTTTCTTTTCTCCTCTACGAGAGGACATTAGCTCCAATTATAACTTTATTGACTTACACTTCTCTTCTTACTTTCATATTTCAATTAATTCCAAAGTTTTCCCTTTGTAATATAAACTTCTTAGTACACGTTTTTTTTTTTTTTTGATACTTCCATCTTTAGGATATTCTCAGCTTCATTGAGTTCATAAAGTTCATAGAAGGCGATAAATATGTAAGTTGAAGAAAAGAAGAAAGAGACAAGACTATTATAAATATGTCAGGACAAACGAGTTTAAGAAGATCCCATGAACAAAAAACAGGGAAAAAAACATTATAGAATTTTTCATGTCATTCGAAAAGCCGGTGATGATGCCATGAACGGTGGAGGATAATGTTCTGACAGCTATTTCTATTAGTAATCAGTTCTGAGTTAATTCCTAGTATTTTTGACAGCAATAGAAACAAACCACTGATATGGAGAGAAACTGTTAATATTTTCTTTGTAATATTACTATGGTCAGTCACTATAAGGTGCCTATATTACAATCACGCTAAGTGAAACCGAAGTTCGGCCCGGCCGAATCCACTACCAAGAATCAAATAATATAATTGTATTCTTTGAAAACTCTTCGTTGGGTTACTTGGAAATATATTGAATTTCTGGTGAATTTGATGACATATGGAAATCGCGCGACTTAATATATGGGGCCTATACCAATCTAGGGACCGATCCACATGATATTCGCTACACCTATTTACGGACTCAAAATGCCTCTAGATTTTGAATTTCAGGCAAATCGGATAAAAGTTGGGATGTCTAGACGCTCAAGAGATCAAATCGGGAGATCGGTCTATATGAGGGAAATACTAAAACATGAACCCATACACACTATCTTCAGCACACTTATGTGTGGATCTAAAATACTTCTAGATATCCAATTTCAGGCAAATGCTTTTTCTAGAAGCCAAAAAGTCAAATCAGCAGATCGGGCATATGGGGGCTACAACAAAACATGGACCGATACACACAATGTTTCGCACACTTGTTTATGAACCCAAAATACCTCTAGATTTTTAATTTCATGCAAATCGGATAAAAATTCGGATATCTACACGCTCAAGAAATCAAATCGAGATATCAAGCTATATGTTGGCTGTATCAAAACGTGAACCGATACACACCACATTCGGCGTACTTACTTGATAGAAGCCGTAGCGGTGTCAAAAGTACGTTAAGTACGGATTTTCCAAATCCAAGAAGAAAATTCTTAATTTAATCCCGAAAATATTAAGTACAGATTTCTTAATTTTAGAATTTTTAATCGTGTTTGTGCTTCCTTTGAGTACGGGAAGTGCTTGATTCAAGCCTAGTGAATCTCTATTTAATGCTAATCTCTACTTGATTCAATCTTCATTTAAACTTAAATTGAGTCGTTTTTGAAGCGGTATCAGGGCTTAGATCAATATTTTTTATTTTTGAATATAATGTGCTTGTTTCAATAACGATCTGTTTTTCATTTAATCCCTAACCGTATACAATATTATTTATATTATTATATGGGCTTGATTTTAGTGTAATTTGTACTTGTTTTAATCTCAATGTGCGCTTAATTTCCATAAAATAAAAATAGGTTCATATATTTATACCCTTCACCACTACTATGGTACAGGGTATAATAAGATTGTGCATTTGTATGTAACGCTTTTAGTATACGGATCGGCTTAGAATTAAATTCTGAATCGATTTAGCGATGTCAGTCTGTCCGTCTGTCTGTCTGTCTGTTGGTGTATTTTTGTGTGCAAAGTACAGCTCGCAGTTTTAGTCCGATTGTTTCGGCTCAAAGACGATCCCTATTGATTTTGGAAAAAATCGGTTCAGATTTAGATATAGCTGCCATATATATTTTTCACAGATGTGGTCATAATTGGCGTGTATATCAACCGATCTTCCTCAAATTCCGTACATCCGAATATTTTATGAGTCTCGAAAAACTTGCAAAATATCAGCCAAATCGGTTCAGATTGAGATACAGCTCCCATATATAGCTTTCGCCCGATTTACACTCATTTGCCCACAGAGGCCAACTTTTTGCTCCGATTTAGTTGAAATTTTGCATAGGGAGTAGAATTAGCATTGTAACTATGCGTGCTAAATTTGGTTGAAATCGGTTCAGATTTGGATATATCTACCATATATAGCTTTCACCCGATTTACACTCATATGACCACAGAGGCCAATTTTTAACTCCGATTTAGTTGAAATTTTGCACAGGGAGTAGAATTAGCATTGTAGCTATGCGTGCCAAATTTGGTTGACATCGGTTCAGATTTAGATATAGCTCCTATATATATGTTTTCCTGATTTCGACAAAAATGGTCAAAATACCAACATTGTCCTTGTTAAATCGCCACTGCTTAGTCGAAAAGTTGTAAAAATGACTCTAATTTTCCTAAACTTCTAATACATATATATCGAGCGATAAATCATAAATAAACTTTTGCGAAGTTTCCTTAAAATTTCTTTCGATATTTAAATGTTACACAATGTTAGTACAAAAAAATATAGGAAACATTTAAATCTCAAGCAATTTTAAGGAAACTTCGCAAAAGTTTATTTATGATTTATCGCTCGATATATATGTATTAGAAGTTTAGGAAAATTAGAGTCATTTTTACAACTTTTCGACTAAGCAGTGGCGATTTTACAAGGACAATGTTGGTATTTTGACCATTTTTGTCGAAATCAGGAAAACATATATATGGGAGCTATATCTAAATCTGAACCGATGTCAACCAAATTTGGCACGCATAGCTACAATGCTAATTCTACACCCTGTGCAAAATTTCAACTAAATCGGAGCAAAATATTGGCCTCTGTGGTCATATGAGTGTAAATCGGCCGAAAGCTATATATTGGAGCTATATCTAAATCTGAACCGATTTCAACCAAATTTGGCACGCATAGCAACAATGCCAATTCTACTCCCTGTGCAAAATTTTAACGAAATCGGAGTTAAAAATTGGCCCCTGTGGTCATATGAGTGTAAATCGGGCGAAAGCTACATATGGAAGCTATATCTAAATCTGAACTGATTTCAACCAAATTTGGCACGCTAGCAACAATGCTAATTCTACACCCTGTGCAAAATTTCAACTAAATCGGAGCAAAATATTGGCCTCTGTGGTCATATGAGTGTAAATCGGGCGAAAGCTATATATGGGAGCTATATCTACATCTGAACCGATTTCAATAAAATTTGGCACACTTGACTACACTACTAATTGTACTCCTAGTGCAAAATTTCAACCACATTGGGGTAAAACTCTAGCTTCTGGGACCGTTTTAGTCCATATCGGGCGAAAGATATATATGGGAGCTATATCTAAATCTTAAGCGATTTCAATACAATTGGGCACACTTGACTGTAGTACACGGATGAAAAAGGCTGTTTTTCATAAGTTTGGCTATAAACATTATATGTTTGGAACACAAATTTTTAAACACAATATTTTTGAGTGCAAGCATATAATGTTCATAAACTAGCATAACATATTTGGGGCATATATGTTAATATGTTAGAACATATTATGTTTGGGATGGATGCAAACATATATTAATTTAGAAATAGCCTATAAACATATATGTGTTTAGTAGCTTGGATCGCTATTTAACAGGGAGCGATATTGAATTAAGTTGGTGGCTGTTGCTTGTTATTACAAAATTAACATTTTATTTTTCCTTGGGCAATTGATCAGCTACTTCTTTGATCCTTACAAACTGTGTGGTCCGCTGTTCGAATCCCCTTCCGGCAAAAGGTAGAATTAAAATAAAAAAAAATCATACATAACATAATTTCTTCTACAATGTTTGTATTACAGAAAAAGGTGCTAAGAACTAAAAAATCTCGTGGAAGTGAGAAAGATGTGGGGGAATATACAATTAGGCAGAAACAAAATTTTGAGCATTCAGGTCGAAAACCTATGTTGTTAGCACCTATATTACCTGTTTTTTTTTCATAATTCGTTATGATTGTAAATATATAAATAAATAAATAAAATTTTGAGCACAATATTGTTTGTGACAATTTTTTTTAAGCATATAATATTTTTGGGTGCAAAATGCTTCCAAACATATTATATGTTCACATAATAACATATTGTTTTTTGGAAGACAACATTATTGAATTTGGATGCAAAAATACAAAATGTTTGGAACTTAGACTACCCAAACATATATTGTTTAGACCAATATGCTTTCAAACATATTATATATTGGAAGAGATCAAACATATAAATGTTTGGGCAATACCCAAAAATGTATATGCTTGAAGCAAAATATGTTTGGGAGTATATGTTACAGAAGCGATTTTTTGTGAGCGTGTACTTGAATGGATTTAGAATTTTTTTCGACAAAATTTCAATAATTTGTACCATTTTATTAAAGCTTACTTGGTGTATAAAATTATAAATAAAACTATAAAATAAAACTAAATCGGAGCAAAATATTGGCCTCTGTGGTCATATGAGTGTAAATCGGCCGGAAGCTATATATTGGAGCTATATCTAAATCTGAACCGATTTCAACCAAATTTGGCACGCATAGCAACAATGCTAATTCTACTCCCTGTGCAAAATTTCAACTAAATCGGAGTTAAAAATTGGCCTCTGTGGTCATATGAGTGTAAATCGGGCGAAAGCTGTATGTGGGAGATATATCTAAATCTGAACCGATTTCAACCAAATTTGGCACGCATAGCTTTAATGCTAATTCTACTCCCTGTGAAAAATTTTAACTAAATCGGACCAAAAAATTGGCCTCTGTGGTCATATGAGTGTAAATCGGCCGAAAGCTATATATTGGAGCTATATCTAAATCTGAACCGATTTCAACCAAACTTTGCACGCATAGCTACAATGCTAATTCTACTCCCTGTGCAAAATTTCAACTAAATCGGTCATATGAGTGTAAATCGGGCGAAAGCTATATATGGGAGCTATATCTAAATCTGAACCGATTTCAACCAAATTTGGCTCGCATAGCTATAATGCTAATTCTACTCACTGTGCAAAATTTCAAACAAATTGGGGTAAAACTCTGGCTTCTGGGACCGTATTAGTCCATATCGGGCGAAAGATATATATGGGAGCTATATCTAAATCTGAACCGATTTCAATAAAATTTGGCACACTTGACTATAGTACTAATTGTACTTCTTGCACAAAATTTTAAGCAAATTAGCGTAAAACTCCGGCTTCTGGGGCCATATAAGTCCATATCGGGCGAAATATATATATATGGGAGCTATATCTAAATCTGAACCGATTTCTTCCAAAATCAATAGGGATCTATTCTGAGCCAAAACACATAATTGTGCCAAATTTGAAATCGATTGGACTAAAAACTAAAACTGCGACCTAGACTTTGATTACAAAAATGTGTTCACGGACAGACGGACAGACGGACATGGCTATATCGACTCAGGATCCCACCCTGAGCATTTTTGCCAAAGACACCATGTGTCTATCTCGTCTCCTTCTGGGTGTTGCAAACATATGCACTAACTTATAATACCCTGTTCCACAGTGTGGAGCAGGGTATATATATTTTTCGTTAAATTTAAAAAATTTTACAAAACAAAAATGGTTCTAAGTACTGTATTATCTTAAAACATGAATATGCAACGTATATAAATTAGAATATACATTTGTATTACCACCACGGTTGCCACAGTTGGTAGAATTCTACCCCAATTAGTAATCTTTTTTGTTAAATCTCTATAAAATAAAATTTTTGAAAAAGTTTCTATAAACAAATTTTTGTGAGAAATTTTTCTATAGAAATAAAATTTTGACAATAAATTCTATAGAAATAAAATTTTGAGAAAAAATTCCACAGAAATAAAATTTTGAGAAAATGTTTTATGGAAATAATATTTTGAAAAAAATTTCTATAGAAATACAATTTCGACAAAATGTTCTATAGAAATAAAATGTTGACAAAATTCTCTACAGGCCTAACGTTTACCACACATTGTTAAAATCAAGCCTTGCCGACTTCTAATTTCCTTCTCTAGAGCCACAAAAATGTAAAAATTATTACAAATTGTGTTGAGTGAAATGTCCTACATTGTGGCCCTACGTCCCTACAAGACGCTAAATATTAGAAAAACCCTCCACATAGGGAATTTCCCCTACTTCTTGCAACACTGGCTGTGTTGATATTGCGCCTACGGAATTAGTATGGCACTAATATTGAGCCCATTATTAAAAAAAGAGAAAATCGTTAAATTAGTGTGGGTAATAAATACAAATTTGTAAAAATCGAGCAATGTTCTTATGTAAGAGCTACAAATACGTATAAGTACATCAAAATTTGAAATTTGAGTAACATTGGTTAATAAATAAGAGTACTATGGCCAAATTTGGGAAAATCGATATATATGGAAGCTATATCTAAATCTGAACCAATTTGCATAATATTTTGCGGGTTTGATTTATACCACAAAAGGTTACCTTGTGCAAGATTTGAGTAAGATCAGTTAAGAAATGAGGCCTGTATGGTCAAACATAAGGTTATTAGGGGCGAATTTTTCAAAATCGGGTGATACATATGTTTAAGCTATATCTACACCGATTTCGATGAAATTTTGCACATATAGTTAGTACTATAGAGGACTGCATCTAGCCGACTTTGAGTAAGATTGGTTAATATATAAGGGTTCTATGGGCAAATTTGGGAAAATCGGGCTATGCATATATATGCACTGTTAGAAAAATATGTTTTATATATGTTCCGATATAAACAAAATGTGTTTCGGGCACAATTTTTAAACACAATATATTTAAGGGCAAACATGTAATGTTCCTAAACTAACACAAAATGTTTGGGACACATATATTAATATGTTAGAATATATTATGTTTGGGGCATGAATGTTTCAAAAAAAAATAATATGTGTGAATGTAAACATATATAAATTTACAAATTTCGAGTAAACATATATATGTTGTGATACTTTATTCAGAGAGCGACAGAGAGAGAGAGTTAGTATAGAGAAATAAATAGAGATGGAAACCGGGAGGGTGGAATAAAAAGATATCAACATAACACAGCGAGAGAATGAAATGAGAGCAATTTCTGTGAAATCGCTTGTATGTTGTTTCGGAAAACTGTTTCATGATAAGGCCAAAAATTTAATATGCTTAAGTCTAAATATTATTTAATTTGAATATTAGAATGAGTATTCGGAATCAAGAGAATAGACATTTGAAAAACAACAGCATATTACAGAAAAAGATGCGAAGAACTCAAAAATTTCGTGGAAGTGAAAATTATGTGAGGGAATGAGCACAATCTTTTTTGAGGAATTCTTCCAAGCATATACTATTTTTGGACTCAAAATGCTTCCAAACTTATAATATGCTCACATAAAACAAACATATTAATGTTTCGGCAGTATCCAATAATATATGTGCTTCCTGCAAAATATGTTTGGAACATATGTTAGAGAAGCGATTTTTCTTGAGGGTGTGGGAGCTATATCTAAATCTGAACCGATTTCGATAATTTTTTGCTATAGAAGATTATATTTAACCAACTTTAAGTAAGATCGGTTAATAAATAAAGGTTTTGTGGCCAAATTTGGGAAAGTCGGGTTACATATTGTTAGTGCTATAGAAGACTACATTTAGCCAAATTTGGGTAAGATCGGTTGATAAATAAGGGTTTAATGGTCAAATTTAGAAAAATCGGGCGGTACATATATATGGAAGCTATAGCTAAATCTGAACCGATTTCGATGATTTTTTGCACATATAGTTAGTGCTATAGAAGATTATATTTAGCCAACTTTGAGTAAGATCGGTTAATAAATAAAGGTTTTGTGGTAAAATTTCGGAAAATCGGGCGATACATATATATGAGAGCTATATCTAAATCTGAACATCGCAGACTTGAAGCGCGATGGAAAAGATTACCTTTTGCAAATTTGGTGACGATCCGTTTGAAAAAACGCGCAACGTGACCCCATTTGTCGAAATCGGGCGATACATATATATGGGAGCTATATCTAAATTTGATCCGATTTATTCCAAATTCGTTAGCGTTCGTCCTTGTGCCCAAAAAACTCCCTGTACCAAATTTCATCAAAATCGGTTAATAATTGCGACCGGAATCCTGTGAACAACAAATACATGGACAGACGGACGGACGGACGGACGGACGGACGGACGGACACCAAGCGCTAGATCTACTCAGGAGGTGATTCTGAGTCGATCGGTATATATTTTATGGGGTCTAAAATCAATATTTCTGGTAGGCACATTTTTTGGCCGATCAAACTTATTATACCCTGACCACTATGTGGTTTAGGGTATAACAAATTTATTATAAACAATAACTGTATACAAGATTTTTTTTGTTTTTGTCGATTTTCTTATATCGATTATATGGGTTAGGTTTCTAGATCTTCTATCCAGAAGCCTCGATAAAGGCACATATATCCCTCAGATTACAGTCCCGTACACTTCGAATCTCCTAAAATAAAAGGGAACCCAGTATCTTGTTTCTTCTACAAGCAGAGAAGGAATATGATCACCTCAAACATGTTTCAAGAGCAAAATGTTATTTTTGGACGGTGAACATGGAACATTTTTGTCGCAATCATGTTCTTTTCTCGGAAAACATATACGTCATTGCCGAAATCAGGTACATACTTTTCGAGAACATAACATGGTGGTTACATGTTCCCCGTCCAAAAATAACAGTTTGCGCTTAATACATGTTTGAGGTGATCATATTCCTTCTCTGGGTGTAAATGGTAATACCGGACACTGGCATAGAAAATTGTACGAGTCTTCCTTAGACTCCTTGTTCATCTACAAATATCATCAGTCATTAAGACAATCCTTATCAGGTGTTTCCCAAGTATGCTATGTAACGATGTTATCCGTGCCACGTACACCTTCCTTAGTACAGTACATCTGCCTCCTTATTACCCCCATTATTCAATAATGTTCAGGTACCCAGCACGGTGTGATATTATGATATTCAGAGAGAGAGAGCGAGAGATCTAAGCTCTTTACGACGGCGACTGATTACCTTCGATATTATGTTTGCATTATCTAATTAATGCTGCCTGACTGTTCATGAAAAACTTGATATCGCTTCTGAATATCAGCCTTATCAACAGGAGTTCCCCAGCTTTTGCAATGGCTAATACCTCCTCCCTAAAATGATACATCCGTTGTCCATCTTATAGGACTCCCTGATTCCCAATATCTCCGCAGTAAATACCACTGCCACTGTCTTCAACCATTTTCGATCCATCCAATAAATTCTCAATACTCTATACTGGGGATAATCGATTTCAACTTGCTCTCATATACATGCGGCGTGGCTATATAGACTGTCCTTATATGTTGCCCAACCGGAGTATTGTGTACTTGCATTCCGTGTTTCCAATCGAGTCCAAGCTCTTCTGTATCACCTCAGCTATTTTCCTGATATGCAGATTAGAGGAGCAAACTCCCATCAAAACCTCCAGAGCTGCAGTTGCCGTTGTTCTCATTGCACCAGTCATATAAATAAAAGTTGTCCTGTTTATTCTGTTGAATTTTCGTATATGATTCCGATGGTTCGTAATGGTCCGTCAGTCGTCGGAGACTCAATCTCATTTCTTGAAATTGTGAGTTCTTATACCTGGTGGTTTTTTCTCCTCTAGTGAAGAGCACTAGCTCCATTTTCTTTGGGTTAAGTATAAACCACAGGTTAACCTAAGTATAAACCTAACCTAACCTAAGTATAAACCACAGTTCCTTACCCAGTCGGATAGAACTTGTCAAGCCTTTCTCATTATATCAGAGATCGTGTCCAGAAATTTCCCTGACACCATTATAACAACATCATAGGGTTATACCACTGTTTTTATCCCGATGTTGTGAAGACAAGTCAGAATCCCATCTACTATGAGTAACCAAAGTAAAGGCGATATCGCACTTCTTGGGTGAATTTGGGTGGAATTTTTGTATATGATTCCGATGGTTCGTAATGATCCACCAGACGTGGCATCCATATGTTAGGTGGCTACTGGTCTTATAACCACTGTAAAACTCCAGAGAATGAGGAAGGGCTTCATCCCTTAAACATTCACCAACCAGATTTTACCACGTATATAGTGCCGCATACGTCTTCTTTAGACGAACAGCTGTATTTTGTAGACACTCCCAAGTACATAACTGATTTCGAGAAACTCAATCTCATTCCTTGAAATTGTGGTTCCTTACACCCGGTGGTATTTCTTCCTCTATTTAAGAGCACTAGCTCCGTTTTCTTTGGGTTAACGCCTAAATCACAGTTCCTTGACCAGTCGGATAGATCTTGTAAGGCCTCACATATTATTTCAGAGATCCTGTCCAGAAATTTTCCTGACACCATTATAACAATATCATCCGCATACGCCATAGGGAGCCACTGTGGTGCAATGGTTAGCATGCCCGCCTTGCATACACAAAGTCGTGGGTTAGATTCCTGCTTCGACCGAATACCAAAAAGTTTTTCAGCGGTGGATTATCCCGTAATCAGTAATGCTGGTGACATTTCTCAGGGTTTCAAAGCTTCTCTAAGTGGTTTCACTGCAGTGTGGAACGCAGTTCGGACTCGGCTATAAAAACGAGGTCCCTTGTCATTGAGCTTAACATGGAACCGGGCAGCACTCAGTGATAAGAGAGAAGTTCACCAATGTGGTATCACAATGAACTGAATAGTCTAAGTGAGCCTGATACATCGGTCTGGCACCTAACCTAACCTATCCGCATACGCCACTATTTTTATACCGAAATATTGCTCTAAGACCCCATAAAGAATATATATATTCTGGGTCGTGGTAAAATTCTGAGTCGATCTGAGCATGTCCGTCCGTCCGTCTGTTGAAACCACGCTATCTTCCGAACGAAACAAGCTATCGACTTGAAACTTGGCAAAGTAGTTGTTATTGATGTAGGTCGGGCGGTATTGCAGATGGGCCATATCGGTCCACTTTTACGTATAGCCCCCATATAAACGGTCCTCCAAATTTGGCTTGCGGGGACTCTAAGAGAAGCAAATTTCATCCGATCCGGCTTAAATTTGGTACATGGTGTAATAATATGGTGTCTAACAACTATGCAAAAATTGGTCCACATCGGTTAATAACTATATATAGCCCCCAAATAAACCGATCCCCCGATTTGGCTTTCGGAGCCTCTAAGAGCAGCAAATTTCATTCGATCCGGCTGAAATTTGGTACATGGTGTGGTGCAAAAAATGGTCCACATCGGTTCTTAATTATATATAGCCATATAAAACGATCACCAGATTTGACCTCCGGAGCCTCTTGGAAGACCAAAATTGATTGATTCAGTTGAAATTTGATACGAGGTGTTAATATATGGTCTCAAACACCCATGCAAAAATTGGTCGAAATCGGTCCATAATTATATATAGCCCCCGTATAAACCGTTCCCCAGATTTGAGCTCCGGAGCCCCTTTGGATGAGCAAAATTTATCTGATTCGGTTGATATTTGGTACGTGATGTTAGTATATGGTATCCAACAACCATGCAGGAATTGGTTCATATCAGTCCATAATTTATATAGCCCCCATATAAGCCGATCCCCAGATTTGACCTCCGGTGTCTTTTGGAGAAGCAAAATTCATCCGAATTCATTCAGCCAAAAGTGGTCCATATCAGTCCATAATCATATATAGCCACCATATAAACCGATCCCGAGATTTGGTTTTGGAGCCTCTGGGAGGAACAAATTTAATCCGAGTCAGTTGAAATTTGGTACATTAACAACCATGCCTAACTAGGTCCATATCGGTCTATAGTTATATATAGCCCTCAGATAAATCGATCCCTAATCACACAAAAATTGGTCCATATCAAGTTCATAATTATATATAGCCCCTATATAAGCGACCCCCATATTTCAATTCTGGCTCTCTAACACGTATGGACTAACTCACAATTTAGAAAACGATGTTAAAAAGTTTTAAGATACCGCAACCCAAGTAGTTCGATTGTGGATGACAGTCTTTAGTACAAGTTTCTATGCAACCCATGGTGGAAGGTACATAAGATTCGGCCTGGTCGAACTTACGGCCGTATATACTTGTTATCCCTTTGTTGTGAAGAAAAGTCAGACATACATCTGCTATGAGTAAGTAAAGTGAAGACGATATCACACCCCTTAGGTTAGCCCCTTTGTTGTAGTCGCATTTCTTGTAGAGTTCATCAGAACCGATCCCATATTTCTATGAATTAATATCCCCAGTCGATTATAAAATCACTCACACCATTCCATGCCAATGCAATTCTTTTCTTATTATTAGCGCCTTCAATACCCAGATCCATGATCAGAGAATGAAGACGACCCATTTTTGTCGGCGGCGGCTAACACCAAATTTTTGAATCCGGCGGATGTGGCTTGACGGCTAAGCCGATATAAATTTGTCCATTCTGCGGCGGAAAATTATCCATTACTTGTTCATCCAATCTTACAATAAAATTTACATTTCATTCAAATTTTCTGAGCTAAATTTTTGCAATATTATTATAGCAGCTTGAAAATGATTGATTGTGGGCGGAGGGTTCAAAATTTTGGAAAAACATTACCGCGTTTATAAATACATTTTTCTGATTTAAATCGATATATGTGATTAATTGGCGGCTAAATTTGAGTCGAGATGAGTCCACGTATTCGGCGGAGGTGCGACTCGGCGTCTTCATTCTCTGTCCATGACATACATGTTGATTTTATACTCACGTCGACATCCTTGACTGTTCAATCCATTTAATATAAGCGATTTGCATTCGTTATCTGGAATAAAGTTTTTTTTAGGTCCACTGCACAATTTTTCAAGTAGACCCACTGTTTATACTTAAAACTAACTAACATTGTGTCAGCTAGTCTCGCAGGTGGCTAAAAATCTTCACATAGACATTGTTCTCTTCAAACAGTTTTTTCCTACACTTATTTCACCTGGGCAAGTAGTGTGAGAGAGCCGTTTTATGTCCGCGAGACAATTTGTAGAATTAAGGTTTGAAAGTTTTCTTTGTCGTGAAACTTTTTTTATGAATACCGGAGAGAAAAGTAAGCGTTAAAGCATCTACAAAATTGACCAACTTTGATTATATGGATGTAGTTGTCACTCAGAGGAAACATACATCAGTGTTATCCTTACATTTATTGTTGTATATTTAAGCCTTAGAAGAAATTCGACAATGATAAAACGATGAAAACTTCAAGATTTACACAACTTTTTCATGAAAAGAAAAAAGTGTTTATGTCTACAAAGAAAAAATACCGACAAAGTAACGTGGCACGTTTTAAAGTTGTACTGAAACATGGAAATAGGGTTTTTTGTTTGTTTTCTTAGGAAAAGAAAAATATAAATTAGGAAAAGTATCGCAGATAAGAGTCTGGTAGTTATTATGCATATAATATCACACAAAAATGTTTGTGGTTAGTCGTATATACAGTTATTCTCGTTTATTTAACTCGATGAAAATCGCCAAATTGTTGGGTAGTTCACCGAGTGAGGCATTTATCCAAACTCGCTTAATTACCTCTAGTGGTGAATAAACATATATGTCTAATACCTTAAATGGGTAAAAAGTGAAGGGAATTATGCCATGCACAGAGTTGTAAAAGAAAAACAAGTATATACGACCATAAGTTCGGCCAGGCCGAAGCTTATGTACCTTCCACCATGTCATCCACAGTGGAATTACTTGGGTTGCGGTAACACTTGCCGATGGCAAGGTATCTTAAAACTTCCTAACACCGTAATATATACCACATAGTCCATACGTGGTATATATTAAACTAAACAAGTATATACGGCCGTAAGTTCGGCCAGGCCGAAGCTTATGTACCCTCCATCATGGATTGCTTAGAAACTTCTTCTAAACACTGCCATCCACAATCGAATGACCTTAGTTGCGGTAACGCTTGCCGATGGCAAGGTATCTTAAAACCTCCTCACACCATCTTCTAAATTGTATGTAGTCCATACGTGGTATATATTAAATCAAAAAAGATCGATCCAATACGTATATAATTCAGTTTGAAAAAGTAGAAATAAAATTTTAACAAAATTTTCGATAGAAATAAAATTTTCACAAAATTTTCTATAGAAATAAAAATTTTGACAAAATTTTCTATAGAAAGAAAATTTTGACAAAAATTTCTACAGAAATAAAATTTTAAAAAAATTTTCTATAAAAATAAAATCTTGGTAGATTATTTTTGGCTCGAGTGGCAACCATGATTATGAACCGAATAAAATTTGAACAAAATTTTCTATAGAAATAAAATTTTGACAAAATTTTTTATAGAAATAAAATTCTGACAATGATGAAAATTTTATTATGAACCGAATAAAATTTTAACAAAATTTTCTCTAGAAATAAAATTTTGACAAAATTTTCTATAGAAATAAAAATTTGGTAGATTATTTTTGGCTCTAGTGGCAACCATGATTATGAACCGATATGGACCAATTTTTGTGTCATTGGACCAATTTTGGTATGGTTGTTAGCGACCATATACTAACACCACGTTCCTAATTTGAACCGGATCGGATGAATTTTGCTCCTCCAAGAGGCTCCGGAGGTCAAATCTGGAGAACGTTTTATATGGGGGCTATATATAATTATGGACCGATATGGACCAATTCTGCCACTAACACCATGTTCCAAATTACAACCGGATTGGATGAAATTTGCTTCTGTTGGAGACATCGCAAGCCAAATCTGGGGATCGGTTTATATGGGGGCTATATATAATTATGAACCGATGTGGACCAATTTTTGCATGGTTGTTAGAGACCATATACCAATATAATGTACCAAATTTCTCTTTGAGGCTCCGCAACCCAAATCTGGGGATCGGTTTATATGGGCGCTATATATAATTATGGACCGATGTGGACCAATTTTTGCATGGTTGTTAGAGACCATATACCAACATCATGTACCAAATTTCAGCCGGATCGGATGAAATTTGCTTCTCTTTGAGGCTCCGCAACCCAAATCTGGGGATCGGTTTATATGGGGGCTATATATAATTATGGACCGATGTGCACCAATTTTTGCGCGGTTGTTAGAGACCATATACCAACACCATGTACCAAATTTCAGCCGGATCGGATGAAATATGCTTCTCTTAGAGGCTCCACAAGCGAAATCTGGGGATCGGTTTATATGGGGGCTATATATAATTAAGGACCGATATGGACCAATTTTTGCATGGTTGTTAGAGACCATATACCAACATCATGTACCAAATTTCAGCCGGATCGGATGAAATTTTCTTCTCTTTGAGGCTCGGCAAGCCAAATCTGGGGATCGGTTTATATGGGGGCTATATATAATTATGGACCGATGTGAACCAATTTTTGCGCGGTTGTTAGAGACCATATACCAACACCATGTACCAAATTTCAACCGGATCGGATGAAATTTGCTCCTCTTTTAGGCTCCGCAACCCAAATCTGGGGATCGGTTTATATGGGGGCTATATATAATTATAGACCGATGTGGACCAATTTTTGCATGGTTGTTAGAGACCATATACCAACACCATATACCAAATTTCAGCCGGATCGGATGAAATATGCTTCCGTTAGAGGATCCACAAGCCAAATCTGAGGGTCCCTTTATATGGGGGCTATACGTAAAAGTGGACCGATATGGCCCATTTTCAATACCATCCGACCTACATCAATAACAACTACTTGTGCCAAGTTTCAAGTCGATAGCTTGTTTCGTTCGGAAGTTAGCGTGATTTCAACAGACGGACGGACGGACGGACGGACGGACGGACGGACGGACGGACGGACGGACGGACATGCTTAGATCGACTCAGAATTGCACCACGACCCAGAATATATATACTTTATGGGGTCTTAGAGCAATATTTCGATGTGTTACAAACGGAATGACAAAGTTAATATACCCCCATCCTATGATGGAGGGTATAAAAAGGCCGATTAAATACGTATAAAATTTTGACAACATTTTCTATAGAAGTACAATTTAGAAAAAATTTTCTATAGAAATAAAATTTGTAAAAATTTTTCTATAGAAATAAAATTTGGAAAAAACTTTCTATAGAAATAAAATGTTGACAAAATTTTCTATAGAAATAAAATTTTGACAAAATTTTCTATAGAAATAACATTTTGACAATGTTTTCTATGAAAATAAAATTTTGGTAGATTATTTTTGGCTCGAGTAGCAACCATGATTATGAACCGATATGGACCAATTTTTGTGTGATTGGGGATCGGCTATATATAACTATAGACCGATATGGACCAATTATGGCATGGTTATAAGCGGCCTTATACTAACACCACGTTGCAAATTTCAACCGGATCGGGTGAATTTTGCTCCTCCAAGAGGCTCCGGAGATCAAATCTGGAGAACGGTTTATATGGGGGCTATATATAATTATGGACCGATATGGACCAATTCTTGTGTGTTTGTTACACATTCTAATACTATGTTCCAAATTTCAACGGGATCGGATGAATTTGGCTCCTCCAAGAGGCTCTGGGGATCGATTTATATGGGGCTATATATAATTATATACCGATATGGACCAATTCTTGCATGGTTGTTAGGGAACATATACCAACACCACGTACCAAATTTCAACCGGATCGGATGAATTTTGCTCCTCTAAGAGGCTCCGGAGGTCAAATCTGGGGATCGGCTTATATGGGGGCTATATATAATTATTGACCGATATGAACCACTTTTGGCATGGTTGTTAGAGACCATATACTAACACCACGTACCAAATTTCAACCGGATCGGATGAATTTTGCTTCTCTAAGAGGCTTCGGAGGTCAAATCTGGGGATCGGTTTATATGGGGGCTATATATAATTATAGACCGATGTAGACCAATTTTGGCATGGTTGTTAGAGACCATATACTAACACCATGTACCAAATTTCAGCAGGATCGAATGAAATTTGGTTCTCTTAGAGGCTCCGCAAGCCAAATCGGGGGATCGGTTTATATGGGGGCTATAGGTAATTATGGACCGATATGGACCAATTTTTGCCTGGTTGTTAGAGACCACATACTTACACTACGTACCGAATTTCAGCCGGATAGGATGAAATTTGCTACTCTTAGAGCAATCGCAAACCAAATTTGGGGGTCCGTTTATATGGGGGCTATACGTAAAAGTGGACCGATATGGACCAATTTTTGCATGGTTATTAGAGACCATATACTAACACCATGTACCAAATTTCAGCCGGATCGTATGAAATTTTCTTCTCTTAGAGCAATCGCAAGCCAAATTTGGGGGTCCGTTTATATGGGGGCTATACGTAAAAGTGAACCGATATGGCCCATTTGCAATACCATCCGACCTACATCAATAACAACTACTTGCGCCAAGTTTCAAGTCGATAGCTTGTTTAGTTCGGAAGTTAGCGTGATTTCAACAGACGGACTTACGGACGGACATGCTCAGATCGACTCAGAATTTCACCACCACCCAGAATATGTATACGTTATGGGGTCTTAGAGCAATATTTCGATGTGTTACAAACGGAATGACAAAGTTAATATACCCCCATCCTATGGTGGAGGGTATAAAAATAAGCGAGCAAAGTAGAAAGTTGGGCTATATACTACCCTAAACCAACCCTACTGAATTACTAAATTTAAGCATTTGTGGGATATCATTGGGATAGGTTTGGAAGATAAAGCACATTTCCATATATCAGAATATTAACGGGTACATGTTTATGGGAGAAGTGTCTGATAGTATATATAGTTGTAGCTATAGTTGATATTGCAACTACAGAGTTAGTATACAAGTAATATTGAGTTATTAATAAAAACAAGTGAGTAAAGTAGAAAGTCGGACGGGGCCGACTATATCATACCCTAAACCACCACTACTGAAATAGTAAACATTGTTTGTGGGGTATCAATGGTATAGGTTTGGGAGATAAACCGCATTTCCATATTTAAGAACATTAAGGGGTAATGGTTATGGGAGTTTTATCACAGTCTGAACAGGAATGTCTGATATTAGGAGCTATAGTTGATTCTGAACCTACAGAGTTAGTATGCCACTAATATTGAGTCCATTCAACAAGTGAGTAAAGTAGAAAGTCGGACGGCGCCGACTATATTATACCCTAAACAATCCCTACTGAATTAGAAGACATTGCTTGTGGTATAGGTACATATATGGTGTAGGTTTGGGTGATAAACCGCATTTTGATATTTAAGAACAGCGTTGCCAGAATTGTTTCACCAAAAACCGCTAGATTTGTCCAAAAAACTAGCCAAAAAAGCTAAAAAATTTTAAAAAATAGCTAGAAAAAAAGCTAAATTTTTTTGTATCAAAAGTCACGTTTTTGATTGAAATTTAACAAATTTAAAGGCTTTATTTCACTTAAAATGCATATTATTTTAATTGTATTCATTTTATTTCCATTTCTGTGAGACCGTAAGAAAATCTAAGTCATATTAGCTCTGTTTGCGTACTCGATACATTTGGATTACTATCACAAATTTTTACTGGAAGTCCTTCGTTTATATTTCCTAGTAAAAACATTTTTCCCAGTAAACTTGCAATTATCAGCTGGTTAATCATCAACAAGTCAAATGTGCGATATATTGCACAATGTCACATAGAACTGCATTCGAAAATATCAACATATTTCATTTTAACTGAATTAATGATAAATTCGTGAACGAGTACACTTCTCCTAATATTTCCCAAGAGAATAAAACCCATTCTAACTATCTTGCAAGTTTATACTGAATAACTTTTATTCAAAAATTTCCCTACAAACCTATTGTTGTCCAATTTTCGTAAATGTAAATCCATTCCTTTAATAAATAGCAGATTTTTTGATCCTATCACTACGATTTTTTTTTATTGCATATTTTTATGTTAAAAAAATAATACCACATTCAAAACTTTATTATTATTATTTTATTTATTATTATTATATTATTTCTATGTTCGGTTCCAAAGATTTTGAACACTAATGATTTTGGTATTGATTCCGAGTCAAATTTGAACTTATTCGTTTTTATACCCTCCATCATAGGATGGGGGTATATTAACTTTGTCATTCCGTTTGTAACACATCGAAATATTGCTCTAAGACCCCATAAAGTATATATATTCTGGGTCGTGGTGGAATTCTGAGTCGATCTAAGCATGTCCGTCCGTCCGTCCGTCCGTCCGTCCGTCCGTCCGTCCGTCCGTCTGTTGAAATCACGCTAACTTCCGAACGAAACAAGCTATCGACTTGAAACTTGGCACAAGTAGTTGTTATCGATGTAGGTCGGACGGTATTGAAAATGGGCCATATCGGTCCACTTTTACGTATAGCCCCCATATAAAGGGACCCTCAGATTTGGCTTGTAGAGCCTCTACCAGAAGCATATTTCATCCGATCCGGCTGAAATTTGGTACATGGTGTTGGTATATAGTCTCTAACAAGCGTGCAAAAATTGGTCCACATCGGTCCATAATTATATATAGCCCCCATATAAACCGATCCCCAGATTTGGCTTGTGGAGCCTCTAAGAGAAGCAAATTTCATCCGATCCGGCTGAAATTTGGTATATGGTGTTGGTATGTGGTCTCCAATAACCATGCGAAAATTGGTCCATATCGGTCCACTTTTACGTATAGCCCCCATATAAACGGACCTCCAAATTTGGCTTGCGATTGCTCTAAGAGAAGCAAATTTCATCCGATCCGGCTGATATTTGGTACATGGTGTTGGTATATGGTCTCTAACAACCATGCGAAAATTGGTCCATATCGGTCCACTTTTACGTATAGCCCCCATATAAACCGATCCCCAGATTTGGCTTGCAAAGCCTCAAAGAGAAGCAAATTTCATCCGATCCGCCTGAAATTTGGTACATGACATTGGCATATGGTCTCTAACAACCATGCAAAAATTGGTCCACATCGGTTCATAATTATATATAGCCCCCATATAAAACGATCCCCAGATTTGGCTTGCGAAGTCTCCAAGAGAAGCAAATTTCATCCAATCCGGTTGTAATTTGGAACATGGTGTTAGTATATGATCTTTAACAACCGTGCCAGAATTGGTCCATATCGGTCCATAATTATATATAGCCCCCATATAAAACGTTCTCCAGATTTGACCTCCGGAGCCTCTTGGAGGAGCAAAATTCATCCGATCCGGTTCAAATTAGGAACGTGGTGTTAGTATATGGTCGCTAACAACCATACCAAAATTGGTCCAATCACACAAAAATTGGTCCATATCGGTCCATAATCATGGTTGCCACTAGAGCCAAAAATAATCTACCAAATTTTTTTTTTTTATAAAAAATTTTGTCAAAATTTTATTTCTATAGAAAATTTTTTCAAAATTTTATTTCTAGAGAAAATTTTGTTAAAATATTATTCGGTTCATAATAAAATTTTCATCATTGTCAAAATTTTATTTCTATAGAAAATTTTGTCAAAATTGTATTTCTATAGAAAATTTTGTTCAAATTTTATTCGGTTCATAATCATGGTTGCCACTCGAGCCAAAAATAATCTACCAAGATTTTATTTCTATAGAAAATTTTGTCAAAAGTTTATTTCTATAGAAAATTTTGTTAAAATTTTATTTCTGTAGGAATTTTTGTCAAAATTTTCTTTCTATAGAAAATTTTGTCATACAATTTAGAAGATGGTGTTAGGAGGTTTAAGATACCTTACCATCGGCAAGCGTTACCGCAACTTAAGTAATTCGATTGTGGATGGCAGTGTTTAGAAGAAGTTTCTACGCTATCCATGATGGAGGGTACATAAGCTTCGGCCTGGCCGAACTTACGGCCGTATATACTTGTTTCAGCTTTTTATTCATGAACTACCACAGTGCTTTAAAAACGTGCTAACGAAAACTTAAATTTCCAAATTCAGACTCTAAGTAGAAATAATTCTATGTATACGTTTTTAAAATAAAATGTTGAAAACCCGCTTCTATTTTTGAGCCCTATTTTGGTTTGTGGTCAAGATACAAAAACTCCACAAATTTAAAGACTATTTCATTAATTTTAAGAATTTTGTAGAATTGACCCTAGCCTTCTTTCATGTAAAGATACCAACTTTTAAGTTAAATCAATTAACTATAAGGACAAAACGACTTTATCGGCTTTTGGACAAGGAAAAAAGTTTATATAAGAGAAAATCGCGTTCGTATTTTAAGGACATGAAATTCACAAATGCTATTATAACCAAAATTCGCGGACGTATTTTAAGGACATGAAATCTTTGGCCTCACGACAATGTTTTTTTAGTGTACAAAGCAATTCACATCTACTTAGAATATTATAATAACATAAAATAGAATATTATAATAACATAAAAAGGATAAACGAGTCAAATGCTAATATTCCTAATAATTTACTGACAGTTTATATAAGGAATTTGTATGGTAATAGTAGATTTAAAGTTTACGATAACTTTTACGAATACGAGGAAAAAACTTTACAACAAGGTGTATTTGCTCCAATTGAGCTTCGAATTATTTCATATTTCAATAGGAACATGTCGAAAATAAAAAAGCCAAAAATAGCTAAAAGGGTCATGAAAAAAAGCCAGAAAAAAAGCTAAAAGCTAAATGCATTTTTTTCCCGCTAAACGTCTTCAAAAAAAGCAAAATCTAGCGGGAAAAAAGCTAAATTGGCAACGCTGTTTAAGAACATAAAGAAGTACATGTTTATGGTACTCTTCCCACAATCTGAGCAGAAATGTCCGATATTAGGAGCCATAGTTGATTTTGCACCTACAGAGTTAGTATATAACTGTCATACTATATGAGTCCATTAAAAAAAAAAAAAAAACTAGTATATACGGCCGTAAGTTCGGCCAGGCCGAAGCTTATGTACCCTCCACCATGGATTGCGTAGAGACTTCTACTACAGACGGTCATCCACAATTGAATTACTTGGGTTACGGTAACACTTGCCGATGGCAATGTATCTTAAAACTTCCTAACGCCGTCTTCTAAATTGCAAGGTAGTCCATACGGGATATATACTAAACTAAAAAAGGCCGATTAAATACGTATATAATTAAGTTTAAGAAAAAAAATCTATAGAAATAAAATTTTGACAAAATTTTCTATAGAAATAAAATTTTGACAAAATTTTCAAAGAATTAAAATAATGACAACATATTCTATAGAACTAAAAATTTCAACAACATTTTCTATAGAAATAAAATTTGACAAAATTTTCAATAGAACAAAATTTTCTATAGAAATAAAATTTTGATAGATTATTTTTGGCTGGAGTGGCAACCATGATTATGAATCGATATGGACCAATTTGTGTGTGATTGGGAATCGGCTATATATAACTATATACCGATATGGACCAATTTTGGCATGGTTGTTAGGGACCATATAGGTTAGGTTAGCTTAGGTGGCAGCCCGATGTATCAGGCTCACTTAGACTATTCAGTCCATTGTCATACCACATTGGTGAACTTCTCTCTTATCACTGAGTGCTGCCCGATTCCATGTTAAACTCAATTATAGCCGAGTCCGAACGGCGTTCACCATTGCAGTGAAACCACTTAGAGAAGCTTTAAAACCCTCAGAAATGTCACCAGCATTACTGAGGTGGGATAATCCACCGCTGAAAAACTTTTTGGTGTTCGGTCGAAGAAGGAATAGAACCAACGACCTTGTGTATGTAAGGCGGGCATGCTAACCATTGCACCACGGTGGCTAAAAAGTAAAGACCATATAATAACACCACGTACCAAATTTCAACCGGATTGGATGAATTTTGCTTCTCCAAAAGGCACCGGAGGTCAAATCTAGGGATCGGTTTACATAGGGGCTATATATAATTATGGACCGATATGGACCAATTCGTGCATGGTTGTTAGAGACCATATACTTACACCACGTACAAAATTTCAACGGGATCGGATGAATTTTGATCCTCCAAGAGGCTCCGGAGTTCAAATCTGGTGATCGGTTTGTATGGGGGCTTTATATAATTATGGACCGATGTGGACCAATTTTTGCATGGTCATTAGAGACCATATACTAACACCATGTACAAAATTTCAGCCGGATCGGATGAAATTTGCTTTTCTTAGAGGCTCCGCAAGCGAAATCGGGGGATCGGTTTATATATAATTATGCTATATATAATTATGGACCGATGCGGACTAATTTTTGCATGGTTGTTAGAGACCATATACTAACACCATATACCAAATTTCAGCCGGATCGGATGAAATTTGCTTCTCTTAGAGGTTTGCTTTTCTTAGAGGCTCCGAAAGCCAAATCGGGGGATCGGTTTATATGGGGGCTATATATAATTATGGACCGATGTGGACCAATTTTTGCATGGTTGTTAGAGACAATATACCTACACCTTGTACCAAATTTCAGGATCGGATGAAATTTGCTGCCCTTAGAGGGTCTGCAAGCCAAATTTGGGGGTCCGTTTATATGGGGGCTATACGTAAAAGTGGACCGATATGGCCCATTTGCAATACCATCCGACCTACATCAATAACAACTACTTGTTTCAAGTCGATAGCTTGTTTCGTTCGGAAGTCAGCGTGATTTCAATAGACGGACGGACGGACGGACATGCTCAGATCGACTCAGAATTTCACCACGACCCAGAATATATATACTTTATGGTGTCTTAGAGCAATAGTTCGATGTGTTACAAACGGAATGACAAAGTTAATATACCCCCATCCTATGGTGGAGGGTATAAAAAAAAGTATATATATATATATATATATATATATATATATATATATATATATATATATATATATATATATATATATATATATATATATATATATATATATATATATATATATATATATATATATATATATATATATATATATATATATATATATATATATATATATATATATATATATATATATCTATATCTATATATATATATATATATATATATATATATATATACTTTCCGATGGCAAGGTATCATAAAGCTACTTAACATCGTCTTCGGTTAATCTGAGGGCTATATATAACTATACTATAACTATAGACCGATATGGACCTAATTAGGCATGTTTGTTAAAGGCCATATACTAGCACAATGTACCAAATTTCAACTTAATCGGATGAATTTTGCTCCAAAATCAAATCTGGGATCGGTTTATATGGGGGCTATATAGAATTATGGACCGATATGCACCAATTTTGGCATGTTTGTTAAAGATCACATACTAACACCACGTACCAAATTTCAACCGGATCGGATGAATTTTGCTCTTCCAAGAGGCTACAGAGTTAAAATCCAGTGATCGGTTTATATCTCTAAGGGGCTCCGCAAGCCAAAGGGTTGGTTTATATGGGGACTATATATAATTATGGACCGATATGGAACAATTTTTGCGTAGTTGTTAGAGACCATATACTAACACCATGTACCATATTTCAGCCGTATCGAATGAAATTTTCTTAGGGGCTATATATAATTATGGACCGATGTGGACCAATTTTTGCACGGTTGTTAGAGATCATATACCAACACCATGTACCAAATTTCAACAGGATTGGATGAAATTTTCTTCTCTAAGAGGCTTCGAAAGCCAAATCTTGGGGCTTTTTTTTATTAAGTCTATAGATATAAAATCCTTAAAGCAATGAATTTAGTATAGTATAATTAGCCAAGCAATACTCTCGGTTCGAATTGGTGTTCCTAGATCGTGGAGGATTTGGGGCTGCAAGATGCAATATTATAGTAGGGTGATAACGATCTTCAGGTTGCGTTAAAGCATGACAGGATTCCAAACTTATATTAAATGTTCTATTAACAAACACCAGATCAAGTAATCTGCCGTGTGAATTGAAAATACCAATTATTTGAAAAAGGCCAAGATTAAGTAATGAATGAAGAAAATTATTAGAAATACTATTTGAGATTACAGGAATTAAACTCTCAGATTCAGAAGAGTGTAACCAGGAGACAGAAGGGAGATTGAAATCGCTTAAAACTATTAATTTTCTCAAAATTTTGTTTCTATAGAAAATTTTGTCAAAATTTTATTTCTATAGAAAATTTGTCAAAATTTTATTTCTATAAAACATTTTCTTAAGATTGTATTTCTATAGAAAATTTTGCCAAAATTTTATTTCTATAGAAAATTTTGTCAAAATTTTATTTCTATAGGAATTTATGTCAACATTTCATATCTTTAGAAAATTTTGTCAAAATTTTATTTCTATAAAAAATTTTCTCAAAATCTTATTTCTATGGAAAATTTTGTCAAAATTATTTCTATGAACGGACGGACACCAAGGGCCAAATCGAGTCAGGATAGGTTTAAATTTTATGGAGTATAAAATCGATATTTCTGGTAAACACATTTGTTTGCAGATCAAAGTTTTTATACCCTAAACCACATAGTGGTTTGGGTATAAAAAAATAAATACTAATTAAAAGAGTTCACACTTGAATAACTTTTCATTACAAAATAAAATTCACATCATACACAATTTTCGACTAAAATATATTTTGAATCGCAAATTGAGAAAATTAAAAAAACATATTCTTACACACAAAAATTACCATTAAAAATCCTTGCCTCAGGGCAAAACTGTTGCACCGTTCACCATAAACTTCGTTACCAACTGATTATTATCAAAGCATTTTAGGGTAAAATTGGGAGCCACCGTGGTGCAATGGTTAGCATGCCCGCCTTGCATACACAAGGTCGTGGGTTCGATTCCTGCTACGACCGAACACCAAAAAGTTTTTCAGCGGTGGATTATCCCACCTCAGTAATGCAGGTGACATTTCTGAGGGTTTCAAAGCTTCTCTAAGTGGTTTCACTGGAATGTGGAACGCCGTTCGGACTCGGCTATAAAAAGGAGGTCCCTTGTCATTGAGCTTAACATGGAATCGGGCAGCACTCAGTGATAAGAGAGAAGTTCACCACTGTGGTATCACAATGGGCTGAATAGTCTAAGTGAGCCTGATACATCGGGCTGCCACATAACCTAACCTAACCTAGGGTAAAATTGAATTTCATTAGAGGTGTATAGGTGGGTAGAGTTTGTGTTGTAAGGCTATAATTGGAGAAACTATAAAGATAATTCTGCAATAAAAGCCAAAACAAGGAATAAGCGTAGTAATTTGTTTCACAATTTTGTACATTTTTTAACTCTACTTACTCCCTTAATAGGACAATCGTACGGTATATTACTTGATCTTCTCATTTCATCCAAAAGACCTTTAGTAAATGGATTCCCCATGACTGTGGTCAACATATCGCAAATATTAAGTCTGATATCAAAAAACTTAATGGATCTCGAAGATCCCTGTGGCGTAAAACAGACCTGAGCATGAATCTCGGAATTCCTGTTCAAAGCGCGACCCAAGAAAAAATTTGCATTTATGGCATATTTGTTGGTTGCAATTTTCTCGAAGTCACAATCAAATCGTTTAACAAGTGTACCAAATTTCTGGCATGTTACATTTGACACAACAAGATTAAATAGCCTTCTTGCCATCTAAAAGTAGACAATTTGCTAATCTGAACTACCAATGCAGTATACAAAGTTCCTATGACTCACCTCAATGCTTTGAAAATATTGGCTGACAAAAAGAATGCAAATTATTTGTTTCCACATTTCGTTGAAATGTTACCTCGATGAATAATATCTGCTACTGGATGGGATTAATTAAAATTTTCTCAATTCTCTAGATTTTTGTATATCCATGGTTAATGAAGCTTGAATTTGAGTTTCTAAAAATATTAAAAAAAAAAAAAAAAACAATTATATATGAGTTCGGCCGGGCCGAATCTCAACAACCCACCACCATGGATCGCATATAATAAGTTCCTGACGCAGTACATTATAAGAAAATCTATATGATGATCTTCGCTACGTGTATGAAATGGTGGCAAATCAATTAATATCGGCTCTATAGTAATACAGTGCACTCGCAAACCAGAGGTTGCCGAACACCTGTTGACCGAAGCAGACGCTCGCCTTATGATGACAGAAATGAGGCAGAACAAGTCCGTAACGCCGGAAAATAATACTGTTGCCAAGGGACAGCAAGACGAGCGCTCCACAACATTGGTTTAGATAGGTTAGGTGGCACCCCGATGTATCAGGCTCACTTAGACTGTTCAGTCCATTGTGATACCACATTGGTTATTTTTCAGCTGTAAAAATTAAACTTTCATTATCCGAAAAGTATCAAAAGGTGCGAATGCAGTTTGCAAAGAACATAAAATTTGGACGACAGATGACTGCAAACGTGTTATCTGGTCAGATGAATCAAAATTTAACGTTTTGAATCGGAAGGTAAACAATATTGCTGGCGTCGTTCTGGTGATACCATTCAACGCCTTCATGTTAAAGAAACTGTGAAGCATGGTGGTGGAAGCATGATAGTTTGGGTTGCTTCACTTGGTGTCACATTGCAGAAAATTGATGGTATAATGAAGAAGGAAGACTACCTCGCCATTTTGCAGACTCATCTTCCCGAGTTTGTTGACAAGAGTGTCCATCCTGAAGATGAAGTCGTATTTCAACAGGATGGTGATCCGAAGCATAGTGCAAAAATAGTAAAACAAGTATATACGGCCGTAAGTTCGGCCAGGCCGAAGCTTATGTACCCTCCACCATGGATTGCGTAGAAACTTCTACTGAAGACTGTCATCCACTATCGAATTACTTGGGTTGCGGTAACACTTGCCGATGGCAAGGTTTCTTAAAACTTCCTAATACCGTAACATATAGTCCATACGTGGTACATATTAAACTAAAAAAGGCCCATTAAATACGTATATAATTAAGTTTAAAGTTTCTATAGAAATAAAATTTGGAAAAAATTTTCTATAGAAATAAAATTTGGAAAAAAATTTCTATTGAAATAAAATTTTGACAAAATTTGCTATAGAAATAAAATTTGACAAAATTTTCTATAGAAATAACATTTTGACAATGGTAGATTATTTTTGGCTCGAGTGACAACCATGATTATGAACCGATATGGATCAATTTTTGTGTGATTGGGGATCGACTATATATAACTATACACCGATATGGACCAATTTGGCCTTATACTAACAACACGATGCAAATTTCAACCGGATCGGATGAATTTTGCTCCTCCAAGAGCCTCCAGAGATCAAATCTGGGGAACGGTTTATATGGGGGCTATATGTAATTATGGACCGATATGGACCAATTTTTGCATTGTTGTTAGAGACCATATACTAACACCACGTACCAAATTTCAGACGGATCGGATGAAATTTGGTTCTCTTAGAGCCTCCGCTAGCCAAATCGGGGAATCGGTTTATATGGGGGCTATATGTAATTATGGACCGATATGGACCAATTTTTGCAGGGTTGTTAGAGATCATATACTAACACCACGTACCAAATTTCAGCCGGATCGGATGAAATTTGGTTCTCTTAGAGGCTCCGCAAGCCAAATTTGGTTCTCTTAGAGCCTCCGCAATTTAGTTCTCTTAGAGCCTCCGCAAGCCAAATCGGGGAATCGGTTTATATGGGGGCTATATGTAATTTTGGACCGATATGGACCAATTTTTGCATGATTATTAGAGACCATATACCAACAGCATGTACCAAATTTCAGCCGGATCGGGTGAAATTTGCTTCTCTTAGAGCAATCGCAAGGCAAATTTGGCGGTCCGTTTATATGGGGGCTATACGTAAAAGTGGACCGATATGGCCCATTTGCAATACCATAACAACTACTTGTGTCAAGTTTCAAGTCGATAGCTTATTTCGTTCGGAAGTTAGCGTGATTTCAACAGACGGACGGACGGACATGCTCAGATCGACTCAGAATTTCACCACTACCCAGAATATATATACTGTATTTGGTCTTAGGGCAATATTTCGATGTGTTACAAACGGAATAACAAAGTTAATATACCCCCATCCATCCTATGGTGGAGGGTATAAAAATGGCATATTGAGCAAAAATTTCAAGTGATGAATTGGCCAGCGCAAAGTCCCGACCCGATTGAGAATTTATGGTCAATCGTGGGAAGACGGCTGGGATTGTACAAATCAGCTCCATCAAAATTAGAAGACCTGTGGGTACGATACAGCTTGAGTGGCAGAATATGCCAGATGAAATTATACAGGAATTGGTTGAAAGTATGCCAAAATGTATAAATATGGTATTAAAAAACAAGTATATACGGCCGTAAGTTCGGCCAGGCCGAAGCTTATGTACCCTCCATCATGGATTGCGTAGAAACTTCTTCTAAACACTGCCACCCACAATCGAATTACTTAAGTTGCGGTAACGCTTGCCGATGGCAAGGTATCTTAAAACCTCCTAACACCATCTTCTAAATTGTATGTAAGTCCATACGTGGTATATATTAAATCAAAAAAGATCGATCCAATACGTATATAATTCAGTTTGACAAAGTAGACATAAAATTTTGACAAAATTTTCTACAGAAATAAAATTTTAACAAAATTTTCTATAGAAATAAAATTTTCACAAAATTTTCTATAGAAATAGAAATGTTCACAAAATTTTCTATAGAAAGAAAATTTTGAAAAAAATGTCTACAGAAATAAAATTTTAACAAAATTTTCTATAGAAATAAACTTTTGACAAAATTTTCTATAGAAATAAAATTTTGGTAGATTATTTTTGGCGAGTGGCAACCATGATTATGAACCGAATAAAATTTGAACAAAATTTTCTATAGAAATAAAATTTTGACAATGATGAAAATTTTATTATGAACCGAATAAAATTTTAACAAAATTTTCTCTAGAAACAAAATTTTGACAAAATTTTCTATAGAAATAAAATTTTGGTAGATTATTTTTGGCTCTAGTGGCAACCATGATTATGAACCGATATGGACCAATTTTTGTGTGATTGGACCAATTTTGGTATGGTTGTTGGCGACCATATACTAACACCACGTTCCTAATTTGAACCGGATCGGATGAATTTTGCTCCTCCAAGAGGCTCCGGAGGTCAAATCTGGAGAACGTTTTATATGGGGGCTATATATAATTATGGACCGATGTGGACTAATTTTTGCACGGTTGCTAGAGACCATATACCAATACCATATACCAAATTTCAGCCGGATCGGATGCAATTTGCTTCTCTTTGAGGCTTCGCAAGCCAAATCTGGAGATCGGTTTATATGGGGGCTATATATAATTATGGACCGATGTGGACCTATTTTTGCATGATTGTTAGCGACCATATACCAACACCATGTACCAAATTTCAGCCGGATCGGATGAAATATGCTTATCTTAGAGGCTCCACAAGCCAAATCTGGGGATCGGTTTATATGGGGGCTATATATAATTATGGACCGATGTCGACCAATTTTTGCATGATTGTTAGAGACCATATACTAACACCATGTACCAAATTTCAGCCGGATCGGATTAAATATGCTTCTCTTAGAGGCTCCACAAGCCAAATCTGGGGATCGGTTTATATGGTGGCTATATATAATTATGGACCGATATGGACCAATTTTTGCATGGTTGTTAGAGACCATATACCAACACCATGTACCAAATTTCAGCCGGATCGGATGAAATATGCTTCTGTTAGAGGCTCCACAAGCCAAATCTGAGGGTCCCTTTATATGGGGGCTATACGTAAAAGTGGACCGATATGGCCCATTTGCAATACCATCCGACCTACATCGATAACAACTACTTGTGCCAAGTTTGAAGTCGATAGCTTGTTTCGTTCGGAAGTTAGCGTGATTTCAACAGACGGACGGACGGACGGACATGCTTAGATCGACTCAGAATTTCACCACGACCCAGAATATATATACTTTATGGGGTCTTAGAGCAATATTTCGATGTGTTACAAACGGAATGACAAAGTTAATATACCCCCATCCTATGATGGAGGGTATAATAAAGGGTTATGGACCAAGTACTAGAAAATATTCCAACTGACACCGGTATAGGTTAGGTTAGGTGGCAGCCCGATGTATCAGGCTCACATAGACTATCCAGTCCATTGTGATACCACATTGGTGAACTTCTCTCTTATCACTGAGTGCTGCCCGATTCCATGTTAAGCTCAATGACAAGGGACCTCCTTTTTATAGCCGAGTCCGAACGGCGTTCCACATTGCAGTGAAAACCACTTAAAGAAGTTTGAAACCCTCAGAAATGTCACCAGCATTACTGAGGTGGTGTTCGGTCGAAGCAGGAATCGATCCCACGACCTTGTGTATGCAAGGCGGGCATGCATTCTTGTTGTTTTATTTAGAATTGAAGAAGGAATAAAGAAACAATTAAATTATTTTGAGTTTCTTTATTACTGCTTATTTTATTCGTTTAGAAATGAAAAAAAAAATAAAAATATTATTGACTCATTTCTGCACGCCACTGTATGGGAGCTATATTTAAATTTGGACCGATTTCCATGATTTTTGCACATATAGTTAGTACTAAACAGGATAAGAGTAAGCCAACTTTGAGTAAGATCGGTTTGATAATTAAGGGTTTTATGGTAAAATTTGGGAATATTGGGCGATACATATATATGGGAGATATAGTTAAATCTGAACCGATTTCGATGAGTCTTTGAACATATAATAACTACCATAGAAAATTAGGTTTGCCCAACTTTGAGTAAGATTGTTTGATAAATAAGCGGCTTTTAGACAAATTTGGAAAAATCGGGCGATACATATATATATTGGAGCTATATATAAATCTCAACCGATTTCGATTAAATTTTGCGCACTTAAAGAATGTTAAATTAGATTAAATTAGATTACTTTGTGGCAAATCTGACGCCGATCGGTTAGTAAATGTATGACATCTGACCCTATTTATCGAAATCCGTCGATACATATATACGAGAGCTATATCTAAATTTAATCCGATTTTTTCCAAATTCAATAGCGTTTATCCTTGTGCCTAACAAACAGTATATATCACATCGGTTAATAATTGCGACCGGAATCCTGCGAATAACAAATATATGGACAGACAGACGAAAGGACAAACACCAAGAGCTAGACCGACTGAGGAGTGAATATTTTATGGGGTCTAAAATCAATATTTCGGGTAGACAAATTTTTTGGCAGACCAAAGTTACTAGATCCTGACCACTATGTGGTTTAGGGTATAAAAATTGTCAGATTTTAAAGAAGCCGCATATTTGGCTCGGAACCAATAGCAGAATTTTAAGGGTCGATATTTGACATTAAGCTTTCATTATAACTCTTTTAAAATTTGTCTAGTATTACTAATTCAATAGGGTTGCTATAGGATATCATTTAATCAGCACCTCCAAGATATGAAAGTTTGTGTATTTGCTGTGGAATTTTACTAACTATACCTTTTATCGATTACAAAGAGAACAGTTTAGCATAAAATATGAATTGTCTTGCCCTCAAGGAATTCATTGCAATATAACCAAAGCAACTAAAAGGAAACTGTCCAAGCACATGCTTTAAAGAAGGCTAACAAAAAATTCTATGTAACATAGGACCCAGCAAGAATAGCATATTCTCGACATGAATACATATTCCTCCAGGGCCAATATTCAAAAGAGCAATGCAAAACAGCAACAGACTAAAGCAAAGGTAGTTGGTCACTAAAGGCCTCGAACCAAATCCTTTTTGATCTCTGCACTTATGCCAACAAAAAAAAACACAATATAGGTCCATGTACTATGATAAATCATGAAAGTCATTATAGATAGCAAAAAAAAAAAATTACTTGCTCATGAATATCCACAGGGAGGAATCGGACTCAAGGCTAATATTGCTATCATGTCGAAAGAAATTAATAAAATTCTCCTGATTTGAATACCAACAAGGAAGAGTAGTAGAAATACGGTAAAATGCATCATGTCCTAAACTCTCTATATCACTAGAGAAAATGATTTTTTTTCACTAGTAAACGGTCCTTGGTTAGCAAAGAACTACAGCGTGTATATTAAGTTAGTACACTAAGTACTAACTTAATATACACGCTAATCTAATGAAATCTATGGTTGGGTTTATATCGTATGCAGACTATATATAATTATGGACCGATATGGCTCATTCTGTATAGTCTATTTAAAGGAAAAATCAATTGTTTATGGAACTTCAAAAATACAAAACTAGGATTTTACTGGGAAGTTGATATCCCAGCAAAAAAATTTGGAAGTTCTTCCAAAGGCACAACTTTAAAAGCACTTCCAGAAGATGTACACCCAATGATGTTCTTTATTTTAACTACACAGGAAGTTCTTTTCATTCAATTTTTTATAACATGCATTTTTCATATTTTTAATGGGTTATTTTAACTTTTTTTGTTTCAAATTGGTTAAAAACAGTTTAAGAATGCATAAAATGGTACAAATTATTTAAATTTTGTCGAAAATAGTGCTAGATCCAATCTGAAAAAATTGTGAATTTTTGAAAATATTTGAGGTCAAACGTTTCAGACAAGCCTTACGTTTTACAAGCCATTAAAAATTATAAAAAAAATTATAAAAATTATTTATTTGACAAAATATCACAGAATTTTTTAATTTACATCCAAAACATTGAATTCGAATCACACCTAAAGAAGTGATGCAAATTCAGTGCATCGGCTGTTGAAATGGAGGACTTCCGTCCTATGACAAACCCATGTTAAATTCATCGCTTCTGCGTCAATTTTGCACCACTTCCGGATCCAAAAAGAACATTTTCATTACTTTTTTGGCGACGCTTTTTTTGCTGGGATGTAATGCAACACAGTGAAGCGCTGTATTTTATTTTTTATACCCACCTCCATAGAATAGTGATTGTGATATAAGTTTGTCATTTCGTTTGTAACACATCGGAATATCGATTTCCGATTATATAAAGTATATAATTACTTGATCAGGGAGAAATTCTAAGACGACACAACGATGTCCGTCTGTCTGGCTGTTTGTTGTAAATACGCTACAGGCTTATCTAATGCGGTTGCCATAGTTGATAGAATTCTAAAAAAATGGTAGATTTTTTACTCTTTGGTAGATTGGTAGAAATCTCGAGTGTTTGGTAGATTTTGCAATATATTCCTATTCATATTTTCTATAGACAAAATTTTCTAGAGAAATAAAATTTTGACAAAATTTTCTATTGAAATAAAATTTTGAAAAAAAAAAATTCTATTGAAATAAAATTTTGACAAAATTTCTATAGAAATAAAAAATTTGACAAAATTTGCTATAGAAATAAAATTTTGACCAAATTTTCTATAGAAATAATTTTTTGACAAAATTCTCTATAGAAATAAATTTTGGACAAAATTCTCTATAGAAATAAATTTTGGACAAAATTCTCTATAGAAATAATTTTTGGCGAAATTTTCTATAGAAATAAAATTTTGAGAAAAAGTTGTCTATAGAAATAAAATATTGACAACCTTTTCTACGGAAGTACAATTTTCACAAAATTTTCTATAGAAATAAAATTTTGACGAAAATTGCTATAGAAATAAAGTTTTGACAAAATTTTCTATGGAAATAAAATTGTGGAAACATTTTCTATAGAAATATAATTTTGACAAAATTTTCTATAGAAATAAAATTTTGACAAAATTCTCTATAGAAATAAAATTTTGGACAAAATTCTCTTTAGAAATAATTTTTGACAAAGTTTTCTACAGAAATAAAATTTTGAGAAAAATTTTTCTATAGAAATAAAATATTGAGAAAAATTTTTCTATAGAAATAAAATATTGAGAAAAATTTTTCTATAGAAATAAAATATTGACAACGTTTTCTATGGAAATAGAATTTTGAAAAAATTTTCTATAGAAATAAAATTTTGATAAAAATTGCTATAGAAATAAAATTTTGACAAAATTTTCTATGGAAATAAATTGTGGAAAAATTTTCTATAGGAATAAAATGTTGACAAAAAAAATTCTATAGAACTAAAAATTTAACAAAGCTTTCTATAGAAATAAACTTTTGACCAATGTTTCTATAGAAATAAATTTTTGACAAAATTTTCTATAGGAATATTTTTTTTACAAAACTCTCTATAGAAATAAAATTTTGACAACATTTTATATAGAAATAAAATTTTGACAAACTTTTCTATAGAAATAAAATTTTGACAAAATTTTCTATAGAAATAAAATTTTGACAAAATTTTCTATAGAAAAAAAAAATTTTGACAAAATTTTCTATAGAAATAAAATTTTCACAAAGTTTTCTATAGAAATAAAATTTTGACCTAATTTTTTATAGAAACAATTTTTTGACAAAATTCTCTATAGAAATAAAATTTTGACAAAATTCTCTATAGAAATAATTTTTGACAAAATTTTCTATAGAAATAAAATTTTGAGAAAAAATTTTCTATAGATAAGATATTGACAACGTTTTCTATGGAAATACAATTTTGAAAAAATTTTCAATAGAAATGAAATGTTGACAAAAATTGCTATAGAAATAAAATTTCGACAAAATTTTCTATGAAAATAAAATTGTGGAAAAATTTTCTATAAAAATATAATTTTGACAAAATTTTCTATAGAAATAAAATTTTGACAAAAAATTTTCTATAGAACTAAAAATTTAACAAAGCTTTCTATAGAAATAAACTTTTGACCAAATTTTCTATAGAAATAAACTTTTGACCAAATTTCATATAGAAATAAATTTTTGACAAGATTTTGTATAGCAATATTTTTTTTTACAAAATTCTCTATAGAAATAAAGTTTTGACAACATTTTCTATAGAAATAAATTTTGGACAAAATTCTCTTTAGAAATAATTTTTGACAAAATTTTCTACAGAAATATCGAGCTTTATGGACAGATTTAGATTAAGGAACATGAGTTGACACAATGACTCTATTAATCATGTTCCTTAATCTAAATCTGTCCATAAAGCTCGATTAATAATTGTAAAATTAGAAATAAATTTTTGACAAAATTTTCTATGGATTAAAATTGTGGCAAAATTTTCTATAGAAATATAATTTTGACCAAATTTTGTATATTATTTCTATTTTATTTCTAAAGAAAGAAAATTTTGACAAAATTTTTTATAGATATAAACAACAAATTAGCTTTCTAAAAATAAATTTCGTGTTGTTGCATTACTATGTAAGAAAACGAAATAAAAATAAGATTAAGATACTTGTAAGTTATATGAAAAGATGATGTACAGTGGGAGAAAAGATGATTCAATTTGTAAGAGGAAATTTCCCAAATGTTTTCTCCATAAGGAGTTAGCATAAAGGGCCCGGAATTGAGTTATCTCTCCCAGCCAGATCTAAGGTTAAAGGCTATGGAAAGGTTCATTTGCCCGAACCGAAACATGTACAGTCCAGGCGTGTATATATTTTTGTATCTGGCGTTTTCTTTTCAATGGCTCTATTAATCATGTTCCTTAATCTATATGTGTCCATAAAGCTCGAAAAATAATTGTATAATTAGTTATACATTTTTGACAAAATTTTCTGTACAAACAAAATTTTGGCAAAATTTCTATAGAAGTAAATTTTTGAAAAAAAAAAATTTTTCTATATATGTAAAATTTTGACAAAATTACGATAGAAGTAGAATTTTGACAAAACTTGCTTTACATTAAATATATTAATTTTCGTGTAAGGTCAGTTAGTATCAAAGTCTCATGGAGAGTAAATTCTCCCTTTTGTTAAAGTGGTAACTTTAACAAAAACTAACCTAACCTTTGGCACAAGCTGAAATCGTAAAAACATTTAAATTTGTACACATTTACCACGGAATTTTTTTTATTTGGTAGATTTTTGTTACATTTAATTCACATGTTGGTAGATTATTATTGGTACGAGTGGCAACCGTGCATGGAAGACCGAATTATCATACGATTTGCTTCAAATATTAAATATTACGGTATTTTGGGTCCATAAAGAGCTGTGTCAAATTTGTTATATGTTGGATATAGCCCCGATATTTCCTTCAAAGACGCGGAGTATCAAGTTTTGGGTACTTGATTCTAGGAAATAAATATTAATTTATTCAACTTTTTTGTTCATGAGCTATCAAAGTCCATCAAAAACGGGTTAACGATAACTTCAATTTCCAAACTCACAGTGGACTGCAAAAAAAGTTATGCTCTGTTTCAAGTAAAAACGATTTTAGAATAAAGTGTTGAAAAACACCTCCTATTTTAAAACGCTTTTTTTTGTTGTTGTCAAGATGCAAAAAAAGTCGAAAAATTTAAAGACGATTTCATTAATTTTGAATTAAACTTTTTTCTCAAAAATTAATGACAAGTCGAATCAATTTATTATAAGGAAAAATTACTTTATAGAAAAGTATTGAGAAATGCGTCTTATCATAATAAGCAAAAAACTTATTCGTGTTATAAGGATACGAAATCTTTGGCTCACAATAATATTTTTTCAGTGTTTATATATGTTCCTCCAATTTAGGCAAAAATGGCACAACTCCCATTATTTTTAAACTTTCCACAGAATCGGTTAAGATTTAGATAAGGCTTCGGCTTGTGTAAATTTTACCAAAATAATGTCACAAACTTCACAATTGACCACCTATCTTGACGAAATCTAGCACATATCCTTGTAAAATCGCCACTGCTAAGTAGCAAAAATTGTCAAAATGACCCTAATTTACCTATACCTTAAATGCATATGTATCGCCCGATAAACCATAAATGCTTCTTTGTGCAATTGCATAAAAATTGCTCTAATAGAATATTCACCATTTTTTTACAAAAATTGTGTTTCGTTCCGACGATTGAAATTTTAAGTCTACACTGAAAAAAACATTTACGTGGTATTAAAGTTTACGCAACCTAGGTAAGGTTAGGTTAGGTGGCAGCCCGATCAGACTCACTTAGACTATTCAGTCCATTGTGATACCACATTGGTGAACTTCTCTCTTAACACTGAGTGCTGCCCGATCATGTTAAGCTCAATGACAAGGGACCTCCTTTTGGTAGTCGAGTCCGAACGTCGTTCCACATTGCAGTGAAACCACTTAGAGAAGCTTTGAAACCCAGAGAAATGTCACCAGCGTTACTGAGGTGGGATAATCCACCGCTGAAAAACTTTTTGGTGTTCGGTGAAAGCAGGAATCGAACCCACGACCTTGTGTATGCAAGGAGGGAATACTAATCATTGCACCACGGTGGCTTGCTTACGCAACCTAAATTTTAGGATGCAAAATTGACAAAAGTATTAAAGATAAAGATAAAAACGCTAAGTATTATGTTGAGGGTTTAGCGTCTTTGGTTTGAAGTTTTTTTTTTTGGAATTAAGAAAAAATTTTTTGCTTTGAAGTATCTGTTATAACTGGCATTTGAGTACCTTAATTACTAAACCGCGAAAAGAGAATGACAATTTTATATATGAGAACTGTATCCTAATTTTAATTTAATTGATCCTAGATTTAAAATCAGATAGGTTGCTAAAAAATTTCTTTATTTGAAAGAGGGCGCATCTTTGGCTCGGAATCAGTACCAAAATCCTTAAGGGAAGGTCAAAATCTTTGGATTCAAGTATTTCTAGAAATATCAAACATTTTGTCCAAATCGTTTCAGATTTAAATATTTCTATATAGTATTATAAATCTTTATAAGCTCTCAACAAATTTTAAGGAGTTAGATAGTAAAGGGTGATACGGTCAAAATTTGGTAAAGGGAAAACGCGTGTAAATCGGTGAAATCTCTTATTTAAAAAATCAAATTAAATTTCTTTTTCAAGTTCAATTAGTATAAAATTCAGGAAAAATATTCAGTTAGGCTTTCGCTTTTCCAAATCCGAATTGCCGGGCCTCACGCTTGGCACCTGCCATCAGATTTTGTACAGTCACCTTGTCCACCTTCTTCGCCGCAGAAAGCCAGTTTGCCTTGAACTACTGCTCGTCCTTAGCAGTTTTTTTGGTCTTCTTTAGGTTCCGCTTGACAATAGCCCAGTATTTCTCAATTGGGCGGAGCTCTGGCGTGTTGGGAGGGTTCTTGTCCTTGGGAACCACCTGCACGTTGTTGGCGGCGTACCACTCCATGGCCTTTTTACCGTAATGGCAAGATGCCAAATCCGGCCAAAATAGTACGGAACAACCGTGTTTCTTCAGGAAAGGCAGCAGACGTTTATTCAAACACTCTTTCACGTAAATTTCTTGGTTGACAGTCCCGGAAGCTATGAAAATGCTACTTTTCAAGCCACAGGTACAGATGGCTTGCCAAACCAGATATTTCTTTGCGAACTTTGACAGTTTTATGTGCTTGAAAATATCTGCTACCTTTCTCCTTCCTTTTGCCGTATAAAACTCCTGTCCCGGAAGCTGCTTGTAGTCGGCTTTGACGTAGGTTTCGTCGTCCATTACCACGCAGTCAAACTTCGTCAGCATCGTCGTGTACAGCCTCCCGGATCGCGCTTTGGCCATCGTAAAGGGTGATTCTTTTGAGGTTAGGATTTTCATGCATTAGTATTTGACAGATCACGTGGGATTTCAGACATGGTGTCAAAGAGAAAGATGCTCAGTATGCTTAGACATTTCATCATGAATAGACTTACGATCTGCCACAACGTCGAATTTTCAGTGAATGGGCCCTAGAAAAGTTGGCAGAAAATCCGCTTTTTTATCGACAAATTTTGTTCACCGATGAGGCTCATTTCTGGTTGAATGGCTACGTAAATAAGCAAAATTGCCGCATTTGGAGTGAAGAGCAACCAGAAGCCATTCAAGAACTGCCCATGCATCCCGAAAAATGCACTGTTTGGTGTGGTTTGTTCGCTGGTGGAATCATTGGACCGTATTTTTTCAAAGATGCTGTTGGACGCAACGTTACGGTGAATGGCGATCGCTATCGTTCGATGCTAACAAACTTTTTGTTGCCAAAAATGGAAGAACTGAACTTGGTTGACATGTGGTTTCAACAAGATGGCGCTACATGCCACATAGCTCGCGATTCTATGGCCATTTTGAGGGAAAACTTCGGAGAACAATTCATCTCAAGAAATGGACCGGTAAGTTGGCCACCAAGATCATGCGATTTGACGCCTTTAGACTATTTTTTGTGGGGCTACGTCAAGTCTAAAGTCTACAGAAATAAGCCAGCAACTATTCCAGCTTTGGAAGACAACATTTCCGAAGAAATTCGGGCTATTCCGGCCGAAATGCTCGAAAAAGTTGCCCAAAATTGGACTTTCCGAATGGACCACCTAAGACGCAGCCGCGGTCAACATTTAAATGAAATTATCTTCAAAAAGTAAATGTCATGGACCAATCTAACGTTTCAAATAAAGAACCGATGAGATTTTGCAAATTTTATGCGTTTTTTTTTTAAAAAAAAGTTATCAAGCTCTTAACAAATCACCCTTTATTTTGTTTATCATCGCCATTTGGAGTCACTACCTTCTTGTAAGTCGATAATCCGGCACGTTTTTTGGCTCGATGCACGGTTGTAGACGATACACCCAGCTTAGTTGCGGCATCTCGGAGAGAGAGGTTAGGGTTTCGCTTGAAACTACCGGCAACTCTCTTTGTCGTCTCAGCGGCTTCCGGTTTTCGATTTCCCCCCCAAATTTTGATACGCTGCTCTTCTTGCTTGGACGGCATTTTGACAACTGAAGAGTGAATTCCAAAATCAAAATAGGAGCAACATTCTACACACACACAACTTCAAAATGAGGTGTGTTCAGGGTTTTTAAATGCAAAATTGAAAGAAATACGTCAAGTTTATATTGACCAAATTTTGACCGTATCACCCTTTATCAAAAATTTTGGTATACATAGTGGTGAACTAGAGTCTGTTGGTATGCCTGTGGCTACCAGCAAGCTCTTACTGCGTAAGAAGGCCGTCATTATGGCAAATGCCCGATGGGAGAATTGCAAGGGTTATAACGAAGGAATAGTCTAAGTCAAATCAAATCGGGCTGCTGCCACTATCATCTAACCTAACCTAACCCAACCCAGCGGTGAAGGGTATAATATATTCGAGTCCGGCCAATTTTAGACTTTACTCACTTGCTTTTTAACTAAAATCTCATTTCAAATCTAAGATTCCTATTATTCCAAGTGATTGCATTGCATCCTTACCACTGGAAAAAAAATATTCTATGAAGCCGAATATTATGTCCAAGTCATTAGTAGGAAATTTCCGCATCAATAATTGCCTCGCCTTGTCTGCGCCATTTGGTAACGTTTCCTTGCCAGTGCAGTCTGGTAAAATACCAATAATGAAGCAACTTAATGAGTTTCGGTACTTTTATTCACTGAAATCTAATGGAAGACGTGCTCTGGCAATAAACTTCCAATGGCCAAGTAGAAGGAGGTAATATGTATTCATGGTCCCTGCAAACTTGCATGAAAACTTTGAAGAGCCCAAAGTAAAATAATGTCCCAGTATAGCTCCAGTCGCATTGGTAGTGCAATGCTAAATGCAATATGAATGTTTTTATAATTATTTTTCCTTGTCGAATACGAACGAATTTCTTATCCATCGAATTGAATGGAATATCCTTGTTACTCCCAGGATATTTTATTCTCACATAGTAGAGAAGAATTTTAACTATTTCATCTGTGTGTAGAGAGTGTAGAGTAAATGCAGTCATTGCGGTAGGTGATGCAATCACTAGAGCCTTTGCTGTAGGTCACTCAATTCTTCAATCTCATTGGAATTTGCTTTTAATTGATATGCCAATCTAAAGATTTCCATTCACTTATGGCACAGTGGGGAGATATTTTTATTTATTTATTTGGAAAAAAATCGAAACAAATTTACATTAATTTCCAAAATTCAAATAATGTAAAAAAAGTTTGGCATTACATTTGTAGCATATCGAAATATCGATTTCTGACTACGTAAAGTATATAGATTCTTGATCACGAAGGAATTATAATACGATTTAACGATTAATTTTGTCAAAATATTGTATTTCTGTAGAAAATTATTCCAAAATTTTGTTTCAATAAGAAATTTGGTCAACATTCTATTTCTATAGATAATTTTTAAAAATTTTATTTCTATAGAAATTATTTTATACCCTCCACCATACTCGTAGGATGGGGGTATATTAACTTTGTCATTCCGTTTGTAACACGTCGAAAAATTGCTCTAAGACCCCATAAAGTATATATATTCTGGGTCGTGGTGAAATTCTGAGTCGATCTAAGCATGTCCGTCCGTCCGTCTGTTGAAATCACGCTAACTTCCGAATGAAACAAGCTATCGACTTGAACCTTGGCACAAGTAGTTATTATTGATGTAGGTTGGATGGTATTGCAAATGGGCCATATCGGACCACTTTTACGTATAGTCTCCATATAAACGGACCACCTGATTTGGCTTGCGGAGCCTCTTGGAGGAGCAAAATTCATCCGATCCGGTTGAAATTTGGTACGTGGAGTAAGTATATGGTTTCTAACAATCATGCAGAAATTGGTCCATATCGGTCCATAATTATATATAGCCCCCATATAAACCGGTTCCCAGATTTGACCTCCGGAGCCTCTTGAATCAGCCAAATTCCTCCGATCCGGTTGAAATTTGGTACATGGTGTTGGTATATGGTCTCTAATAACCATGCAAAAATTGGTCCATATCGGTCCATAATTAGAGGTAATCAGAGGTTCTTGGAGGAGCAAAATTCATCCGATCCGGTTGAAATTTGGTACGTGGTGTTAGTATATGGTCTCTAATAACCATGCAAAACTTGGTCCATATCGGTCAATAATTATATATAGCCCCCATATAAACCGATTCCCAGATTTGATCTCCGGAACATCTTGGAGGAGCAAAATTCATCCGATTCGGTTGAAATTTGGTACATTGCGCTAGTATAGGGTCGCTAACAGCCATGTAAAAATTGGTCCATATCGGTCTATAGTTATATATAGCCGATGGCTAATCATACAAAAATTGGTCCAAATCGGCAAAAATAATCTACCAAAATGTTATTCTATATGAAATTTTGTCAAAATTTTATTACTTTAGAGAGTTGTGTCAAAATTTTATTTCTATAGAAAATTTTGTCAAAATGTTATTTCTATAGAAAAATTTGCCAAGATTTTATTTCTATAGAAAATTTTGTCAAAATTGTATTTCTATAGAAAATTTTGTCACAATTTTATTTCTATAGAAAATTTTGTCAAACTGAATTATATACGTATAATCGGCCTTTTTTGTTTAATGTATACCCCGCATGGACTAACTTACAATTAAGAAGACGAAGTTGAGAACTTTTAAGATACCTTGTCATCGGCAAGTGTTACCGCAATCCAAGTAATTCGATTGTGGATGACAGTCTTTAGTAGAAGTTTATACGCAATCCATGGTGGAGGTTAGGTTAGGTTAAAGTGGCAGCCCGATTAAGATTCAGGCTCACTTAGACTATTCAGTCCATTGTGATACCACATTAACTAAAAGTACCTATTACATATGGGCACTTCTAGTTTTAACCGCTGAACCTTCTTGATTATTTTTCTTTGTTGAACCAACCAGATTGTTCCAAAAACAGTAGCAGACTGCTTAAGTTAACGTTTTCCAGATCCGCCAGTAATCTGAAGCTATATGCTCCTAAAAGTTGCTTGCGCTTTACACAAAATGTAGGACACTCACACACGAGGTGTTTAATTGATTCCTTTTCCTCCGCATCATGAGAGCTCATACAATAGTCATTATACTTCGCGCCAATAGTTTTTGCAAAATCTCCTATCAGGCAGCGACCCGTTATAGCAGATATCAGGTGTGATATCTGACGTCTCGAGAACATTAGCATATCTAGTGTGCGGTTTAAGTTGAAATGGGGCCATATTTGCTTGGTGTCGTTACAACCCTTGCAATTCTCCCATCGAACATTTGCCATCATAACAGCCTTCTCACGCAGCATGAGCTTGCAGGTAGCTAGGGGCATACCAACAAATTCTAGTTCCCCTGGAATATGTAAGGTAGTCCCTAGCCTTGCCAACTCATCGGCTTCGCAGTTCCCCGGTATGTTCCTATGGCCAGGCACCCATATTAGGTGAATATTGTACTGCTCAGCCATCTCATTGAGAGATTTGCGGCAGTCGATGGCCGTTTTCGAGTTGAGGAACACAGAGTCCAAGGATTTTATTGCAGGTTGACTGTCTGAGTATATATTAATGCCCACATTTTTTGGAACATTACTTCTCAGCCAAGTCGCCACCTCTCTTATTGCTAATATTTCAGCCTGAAAAACACTACAGTGATTAGGTAATCTTTTCGCTATTCGAAGTTCCAGATCATTAGAATATACTCCGAACCCCACTTGTCCATCCAATTTGGAGCCATCAGTGTAGAAATCTATATATTCTTTATTCCCCGGGGTCTGTGTGCACCACGCCTCACTGTTGGGGATTAGAGTCTCAAACTTTTTGTCGAAAAGTGGACTCGCCAAAGTGTAATCCACTACGTTAGGCACATCTGGCATTATTTTGAGGACAGAACTGTGACCGTAACCTTTTTCCGACCACAGCGATAGTTCGCGCAACCGCACAGCCGTTGTTGCAGCTGACTGTTTGGCCAAAATGTCTAAAGGCAATAGATGCAGCACGACATTAAGGGAATTTGTTCCTGTCTTGCTGAATGCGCCTGAAATACACAAACACGCCATACGCTGAACTTTATCTAAACAAGTCGGTTTCTGAAGTGCCGGCCACCAGACTACAACACCATATAGCATTATAGGTCTAACCACTGCCGTGTATAGCCAATGCACAATTTTTGGTTTCAGTCCCCACTTTTTTCCTATTGCCTTTTTGCACGAGTACAAAGCTACAGTTGCCTTTCTCGCCCTTTCTTCAATATTAAGCTTAAAGTTCAGCTTCCTGTCCAAAATAACGCCAAGGTATTTTGCACATTCACCAAAGGGAATTTCAATACCCCCTAAGGAAATAGGCCTAACCGTGGGAGTTTTGCGATCGTTGCAGTACATGACTAATTCTGTCTTTGCAGGATTTACCCCAAGACCATTGTCTTTCGCCCATTTCTCAGTCATCCGGAGGGCCCTCTGAATAATATCTCTGATTGTGGATGGGAATTTTCCCCTGACTGCCAGAGCCACATCATCTGCGTATGCCACCACTTTTATCCTTTCTTTTTCTAGAGTAACCAGAAGGCTATTTATAGCAACATTCCAAAGAAGAGGTGATAGGACTCCTCCTTGGGGAGTGCCTCTGTTCACATACCTTTGTATGTTTGCTTGTCCTAGTGTGGCTGAAATACGTCTCTTCATTAGCAGTTCGTCTAACAGCCTGAGTATACATGGATCAACATTCAGAGTTGTCAGTCCATTTAATATCGAGCTCGGATGGACATTATTGAACGCCCCTTCGATGTCTAGAAACGCCACGATTGTGTATTCTTTGACAGATAGTGAGCTTTCAATAAAGCTGACTAGTTCATGTAGTGCGGTCTCAGTAGACCTGCCCTTCGAGTATGCATGCTGTCGTTTCGAGAACAAACTTGAATCGATGCTAGTTCTAAGATAAATATCTATCATCCTCTCCAGAGTCTTAAGTAGGAATGAGGATAAGCTGATTGGTCGGAAATCCTTCGCCCTCGAGTGAGAGGCTTTTCCCGCTTTAGGTATGAAAACGACTTTTGTTTCCCTCCACTTTCCTGGGATATATGATAAGTTGATACATCCTTTATATATCACCGACAACCAGGGGATAATTTTGTCAGTTACAGCTTGTAACTCCGCCGGAGTAATTCCATCAGGTCCAGGGGATTTGAATGGTCCAAAGCTATTTAGCGCCCATCTTATTCTAGTTTCCGATACAATTTCCTCGACAGGAAACGACCGCTGAGCAACTGTGGCACCGCCAGTACATGGTTCAACCGTCTGATTTCCAGGAAAATGTGTGTCCAATAGTACCTCCAGCGTCTCCTTACTGGACGTTGTCCAATTGCCCTCCGATGTTTTAATGAAACCTGGAGCGGAGTTGGTGGATGCTAGAACCTTCCGTAGTCTGGAAGCCTCGGACGTATTCTCAATACTGCTGCAGTAAGCATTCCAAGAGTTATGCTGAGCCTTTCTCAGTTCTCGCTTGTATCCTCTCAGATTCTTCTTGTAAGCGTCCCAGTCCTCAGGGGCTCTGGTGGACTTTGCCTTGTTAAAGAGCTTCCTGCAGGATTTCCTCATATTACTTAATTCCGTAGACCACCATGGTGGTCGATGTTTCCCCCTTGGCTTTCCTCTAGGGCATGCAGCTTTCAGTGAGATGTTGAAGGCCTTAGTAATCCGCTCCACTGCGTGTTCGATATCTTGCACATTTCTCATATTTGTCTCTGTTATTTCCGGTATCATCATATTGAACGATTCCCTATACCTATTCCAGTCAGCTTTCCTAACATTTGGCGGAAATATGATCTTGGTGATATGAACATCAAATTTGAAACTGATGTAGCGATGATCTGAGAAGCTGTGTTCACTTAAAACCTGCCACTCAGATATCATTTCATTTAGTTCTTGCGAGGCCAAGGTGATGTCCAAAACCTCTTGCCTGTTTTTAGTGACAAAGGTTGGGACATCTCCCTTGTTGCAAACTACCAGATTAGTACGCAAAATAAACTCTATTAGCGACTCTCCCCTTGCATTAGTATCACTACTTCCCCATATACTATGATGTGCATTCGCATCGCATCCCATAATGAGTTTCGCCTTTGTTTTCAGTGACTCCTCCACTAAGGTCTTAACGGCATATGGAGGCATCTCCCTGTCATGTCCCATGTAGACCGAAGATACCCAATATTTGCATTTGGCTATTTCTAAACTTGCAACGACAGTGTCTGTATTGCACATTGAGGGAAGCAGAAACAAATTGAGCTCGTTTTTAGCAATTATACAGGCTCGATTTACATCATTACCAGTATACTGCAATAGTTTGAACCCCGGAGTACTTAATTCACATATTTTGTTTTTGTAAACATATGGTTCTTGAATAAGAACTATATCTATGTCCCCTTTCATCAGGAGAACTTTTAAGGCAGCACATGCAGCCTTACAATGATGAAGATTTATCTGGAGGATCCGTAGGACCATCGAGATTTTCAACAACCGTCACATCAGCCGCTTCGATCGAGTCATCAAGAATGTCCTCTTCAGAGATATCGGTGACTCTCGCAATAACCATAGGTTCGACTTTGGTGAGTTCTGAGGCAATAGAAGCCTCCTCACGCATACGGTATCTATCCATGTCTTCAACTTTGGTATCTCCCTCGACTTCGCAAGAGGATCCGCTTACTTCTGATTCAGACAGAGGCTTGTCCATTTCTGAATCCTTTAGCTGATCGTTTTTATACACCTTCATTTGGATATAATGAAAGCCATAACATACACGGCCCTGGGACTTTGCCAGATGTGGCAAAGACTGAGTGTTCAATATAAACACTGCATGCCGTCTTGGTCCATCCACTTCATCCAAACGGCCAACCTTCCAATCAGCTGTTGGAAGATCTGGATTGCATCGTTTCAGTCTATTTAAAATAGATTCAGGGTCAGAAGGGTTTGCAGGTATCCAGGCATGTGCTCTAGGTCTAGCCGGTATGTCTTTCTTCTCGACTAACTCTAGAGCAGCTCCTTCCCAAACTTCACCAATTAGTATCAGAGCAGCTTTAAAACATTCTATAGACCTCTGGTCCTCAAATGCGACTAGCTTAAATCGTCCTTGATACCAACCAGCCTCTTGGTGTCGAGGATCTGGGCCGGGAAACTTTTCCAGTACCTGTGAGTAGACGACAGATAGAGCATTCTCAATTTCCCCCCATTTTTGCTTTGGAACCATACCGTCCAATGCTCCTTTATTAATGATAGCCATCACAAGGCTATCTTTAGCAACTGAGGCAAACGATCTTTGATCCCTTTTGGAGGATGGCAGCTCATCCGGCGATCGTTCCCTTTTTCCAGTCTCAAGAATTCCTTGAGCCCATTTTAAGGAATCGCTTTGTTTAGCCGACAACGTGCTTGGGTCGACTGATCCTAACTTCTTTAGGATAAACAAAGCATTTCTGCGTTCCTTGAATCTCTTTCGTGAGGGATTACCTCCTTTTGATGTCGTTACCTTAGAAAAAGTTCGACTTGTCAGTGTGTCGCCACCTGTCGACCCGTCTACAGGTCGACTAATTGGGCCTAACTCTTGGTCATTGCCCAGATTTATAACTCCAGTCGATACCCGTCCACTGGGCCCTGAAGTTAGCAACCCAGTGGATGACTTGGAATTTCGCTGCATGGTGGCTTAATATCCCACCACACTTGAAATTCGTAGTAGGTACCTATTACTATGAGTTTATCCGCTATTGAAAAAAAACACGTCCGTTCCGTTCGACGGTTGAATAGGAAGTCGGAGGAGGAAGTGGAGGGGACATAAGATTCAGCCTGGCCGAACTTACGGCCGTAAATACTTGTTTCAATATTTTATATCTATAGACATTTTATTTCTATAGAAAATAAAATTTTAAATTTTAATTGTTGTACAAAATTTTATTTCAAAAAATAAAATGTTTGTCTATCAGTAGTTCGAAGATGTTTAGGTTATGTTAGGTTGTAGAGGGTGACAACAATTCTTGGATCGAATTGATGTCCACTTAGACCACTATAGGTCCATTGTGATTCCTCAGGGTAATTTTTGCAACTTCTTCCTGAAGTGGTAGTCTTCCGTAAAATCCGGGTCCAGACCACGGTTGCCACAATCCGTAGATTTCGACCAAAACTGGTAGATTTTTTTCTGTTGGACAGATTTTTTTTCTGTTCATAGAATTTTTGATGCTTTGATAGATTTTCCTCTACAACTAAGACGTACTCACAAATTTTCTGTAGAAATAAAATTTTGACAAAATTTTCAGTAGAAATAAAATGAAACAAAATTTCCTATAGAAATCAAAATTTTCTATAGAAATAAAATTAGACAAAATTTTATATCTAACAAGTAACCAAGAGGCTCCAAAACCAAATCAGGTGATCGGTTTATATGGGGGCTACATATAATTATGTACCGATATGGACCAATGCATGCATGGTTGTTAGAGACCACATGGTTGTTAGATACCACATACTAACACCACGTACCAAATTTTAACTTAATCGGATAAATTTTGCCCTTCGAAGAGGCTCCGGAGGTCAAGTCTAGGGATTGGTTTATACGGGGGTATATATAATTATGTACCAATATAGACCAATTTTTGCATGGTTGTTAAAGATCATATACTATTACCAAATACTACATTTCAACCTGATCGGATGAATTCTACTCCTCCAAGAGGCTCCGCAAGCCAAATCTGGGGGTCGTTTTATATGGGGCCTATACGTAAAAGTAGTCCGATATGGCCCATTTGCAATGCCATCCGACCTACATCAATAACAACTACTTGTGCTAGTTTCAATTCGATAACTGGTTTTGTTCGAAAGTTAGCATGATTTCAACAGACGGACGGACATGCTTAGATCGACTCAAAATTTTACCGCGACCCAGAATATATATACTTTATGGAGTCTTAGAGCAATATTTCAATGAGTTACAAATGGAATTACAATGTTAATATACCCCCCCAGGGTATAAAAAGACCGCATCGGATGAAATTTACTCCTCCGAGAGGCTCTGGAGGTCCAATTTGCAGATCGTTTATATGGGGCCTATATGTAATTATGGACCGATTTGGACCAATTTTTGCATGGATGTTAGAGGACATATATAAACACCACGTACCGAATTTCAACCGGATCAGATGAAATTTGACCCTCCAAGTTGCTCCGGAGGTCAAATCTGGGGATGGGTTTATATGGGGGCTATATATAATTATGGACCTATATACCCAACTTTAGCGTGAATGTTAGAGACCATATAATAACACCACGTACAAAATTTTATTTGGATCAGATAAAATTTGCTTCTCTAAAAGGCTCTGCAATCCAAATCTGGAAGTCAGTTTATATGGGGCCTATACGTAAAAGTGGTCCGATATGGCCCATTTTCAATACCATTCGAACTACATCAAAAACAACTACTTGTGCCAAGTTTCAAGTCGATAGCCTGTTTTGTTCGAAAGTTGATTTCAACAGACGGACGGACAAGCATGCTTAATTTTTGCACGGCTGTTAGTGTCCATATACAAGGTTAGGTTAGGTTATGTGGCAGTCCGATGTATCATGCTCACTTAGACTATTCAGTCCCTTGTGATACCACATTGGTGAACTTCTCTCTTATCACTGAGTGCTTCCCGATTCCATGTTAAGCTCAATGACAAGGGACCTCCTTTTTATAGCCGAGTCCGAACGGCGTTCCACATTGCAGTGAAACCACTTAGAGAAGCTTTGAAACCCTCAGAAATGTCACCAGCATTACTGAAAAACTTTTTGGTGTTCGGTCGATGCAGGAATCGAACCCACGACCTTGTATATGCAAGGCGGGCATGCTAACCATTGCACCACGGTGGCTCCCACAAATTTTGACAAAAAAAAAAAAATTGAAATAAAGTTTTTACAAAATTTTCTATAGAAATAAAATTTTTAGCAAATGTTCTATAGAAAAAGATTGATAAGATTTTAAATAGAAATAAAATTTTGATATATTTTTCTATAGAAATAAAATTTTGACAACATTTTCTACAGAAATATAATTTTCTCAAAATATTCTATGGCAACGATGGTCCATACACCATTTGCAAATATCATCATCTTTTAGGCCGAGTTTTCCGATATGTTTCCCAAGTGTGTTATGCAGCGTTGCCAGAATTGTTTCACCAAAAACCGCTAGATTTGTCGAAAAAAACTAGCCAAAAAAAGCTAAAAAATTTTAAAAAATAGCTAGAAAAAAAGCTAAATTTTTTTGTATCAAAAATCACATTTTTTATTCAAATTTAACAAACTTAAAGGCTTTATTTCACTTAAAATGCATACTATTTTAATTGTATTCGATTTAATTCCATTTCTGTGAGACTGTAAGAAAATCTAAGTCATATCAGCTCTGTTGGCGTACTCGATACATTTTGATGACTATCACAAATTTTTACAGGAAGTCCTTCGTTTATATTTCCTTGTAAAAACATTTTTCTCAGTGAACTTGCAATTGTCAGCTGGTTAATCATGTCACATAGAACTGCATTAGAAAATATCTATATATTTCGTTTTAACTGAATTAATGATAAATTCGTGAACGTGTACACTTCTACTAATTTTACCCAAGAGAATAAAACCTATTCTAACTGTCTTGCAAGTTTATAATGAATAACTTTTATTCGAAAATTTCCCAAACCTATTGTTGTACAATTTTCGTAAATGTAAATCCATCCCATTAATAAATAGCAGATTGGTTTTGATCCTATCACTACGAATTTTTTATTGCATTTTTTGGTGTTAAAAAAAAAATAATACCACATTCAAAACTTTATTTCCTTAATTATTTCTATGTTCGGTTCCAAAGATTTTGTACACTAATGATTTTTGTATTGATTCCGAGTCAAATTTGAATTTATTCGTTTTCTCAGCTTTTTCTTCATGAGCTATCACAGTGCTTTAACCCTGGACAGTCATCCTTCGTCAAAATGACGACGCATAATTTCATTTTCGATTTAAAATGCATTTTGGTCGATTGGGAAATGATAAATTTAAGTTATAGCAAAACAACAATTTTATGAATTTTTGTCTTATACTAATTAAAAACAAATTGAATTAGGAAATTAACTCAATTTTGGTTCTCATTTTTGCTCACGATGCAAATTATAGCGTCTTGAAAAAAGCCGTAGTCAAAATGACGAAGGATGACGTTAGTGTACAAAAAATAAGGATGACTTTCCAGGGTTAAAAACGTGCTAACGAAAACTTTTCAAATTTTCAATTTCAGACTCGACTTTAAGTAGAAATTATTTTATGTATACGTTTTTAAAATAAAATGTTTAAAAACCTCTTCTATTTTTGAACGTTATTTTGGTTTGTGGTCAAGATACAAAAACTCCACAAATTTAAAGACTATTAATTTAAAGAATTTTTTAGAATTGACCCTAGCCTTCTTTCATGAAAAGATGCCCATTTTTAAGTTGAATCACTTAACTATAAGGACAAAACGACTTTATCGGCTTTTGGACAAGGAAAACAGTTTATATAAGAGAAATTCACAAATGCTATTATAACCAAAATTCGCGTTCATATTTTAAGGACATGAAATCTTTGGCCTCACGACAATATTTTTTCAGTGTACAAAGCAATTCAAATCTACTATTTTAATTTAGTAATATCAAAAGGATAAATAATGTTTCAATTGAGATTTGAAACATGGGAAAAACCTTATTCTGGCAGCAAGGCTTAGATAAAAACGAAGTTTTATCCACATTTCAATAGGAACATGTCGAAAATAAAAAAGCCAAAAATAGCTAAAAGGGTCATGAAAAAAAGCCAGAAAAAAACTAAAAGCTAAATGAATTTTTTCCCGCTAAACGTCTTCAAAAAAAGCCAAATTTAGCGGGAAAAAAGCTAAATTGGCAACGCTGGTGTTATGTCCTGTTATGCACTGAAAAAAAAGCATTCTCGGTTCCAAAGATTTTGTCTTTTGGTATTGATTCCGAGCCAAATAAGCGGAGAATACAAATAAGGATACTTTTAAGACACAATTCTCTTTTAAACTTGGATTTTGTATACTTGCTTCTAGGAAGCAAATTTTAATTTTTCGTTTTTTCAGCATTCTTCTTATGCTATCAAAAACCTTTAAAAATGAGTTAACGACAACTTTATTTTCCAAATTCAGACTCGACTTCCAGTAGAAATTATGCTATGTTTCAAGTAAAAAACGTCTTTAAAATAAAGTGTTGGAAAACGTGTCCTATATTTGAACGACTTTTTGCTTTGTAGTCAAGACGCAAAAAGACAACAAATTTAAAGACACTTTCATTAATTTTAAAGAATTTTTCTGAATTATTAAAGTCAAGCTGACCTTAGCCAAAAAATGTTTTCTTTTATGTTATGATACCTATTTTTAAGTCAAATCACTAAATTATATAGACAATACGACTTCATGGAAAAATTTATCGACTTTTGGACAAGGAAAACAACTTTATATTAGAGATATGCGTCTTCTATGCTAAGCAAAATTTGTATTCGTATTTTAATGACATGAATCTTTAACCTCACGACAATATTTTTTCAGTGTACTTCCAGTTAAAGGTCTCCTGTATGTTCATTGCCTTCAGGATTTCGCAATTCCTACGGTTCTTTTCGTCCCATTTCAACTTGGTTTGTTCGCAACTTCTCGAAGAGACCCAATGTCTTCGCCATAGCTCATCATATTTGACTTGCATCCTGTAAAGATATGAAGACATCGGAGGAAAAATGTGTACAAGTCCATTATTACTTCCACGAGCGCCCCCCTTAGCCAGTACACCTGCTTCCTTATTTCCCATATTATTCCACAGTGCCCAGAGAGAAGAAGAAATTCCAACTTTCAGCCCAACTAATTTTTCAAACACCCACCATCATTTTTCTTTTGCGATAACGTTCAATTCAATTCAATGCATTTGGTATTTCATTACCATGCACAACTTTGTGGAACTTTAAAGATTTATTGCCAGGAGAAAATTTGCTCAAACCTATGACTGCCACTCGATGTTGGAGCAATAAGGGAGAACATCTTTAAATCTCTAAAAGCACAGTAACACAATTCTATGAAATGCTGATGTCAGATATGTGGGTGGCTAAAGTTTAAGTGGTGGATACTGTGAGTACACATCTCTTTAGCTTGGTGGTTCGATAGACAAAGAGTTGCACTTATTTCAGGACAACTGTCAGGATAACACATGTCGGTTTGTTGAGATTATATGGATATAATCGCTTTGTATTTATGCAGCCTGTTTGAAATGGTAGTTGTTAATTTACACACACACACAAATGCTCATACACCGTCACATACACATAGATACGATGTTGCAACTTTTCCGTGATAAGTGGGTGAATCTTCTATTCTGAAGCATTCATTCATTCATCTGGATTTACCAATGAAGTTTTACCAAATGTCCCAATTGGAATAGAACTTAGTCAGCTATTTTTCTGGAAATCTTGTTAAACGGCCAATACCAACGCCCTTATACTGCAGTGGGAAGGGGGTTGTCACCTGGAAGCCTGTTCAGAACTTACAACGGAGGCTTTCCTTTCTACTTTCAATAGATTTGTAAGGTGCAGAGGATTCCCTGGCCCTTTCCTGTTTTCTGATAATGACACCAATTCCGTTGGTGCAAGTAGAGCACTGGCCGCAGAATCAAGATATTTTTGAAGAATGCACAGAAGTCGGTACTGGAGAAGTATGATCAGCACGGAATTTCCTGGCATTTCATTCCACCTTACTCACTACACATGAGAGGTTTGTTGAAGGGAAGAGCATGAAAAGTCATTAGCGAAAAGTATCTTGAAATTTAAAATTTGCATTTGAAGAGTACTCCACAATACTTGTTTGCATCGAGAGTATGATCCATTGGGATTGAATCCACTCACGCCCGTTCATTTATTTGCGAGGAGCTGCTCTAATCGCAGTACCTGAGGAAAATTCTCACAACTAAAACCTTTTAAATCAGTGCCTAAAAGCTTTGAAAATCCAATTTGCGAAGCGTTGGAAATCGGAATATCTTCTTGCATTTCAAAGATGGTACAAATGGAAAACTGCACATAAAAAGTCTCAGAATCGCCAACTAAGTCGATATAGCGTTTTACGTTCATTCATGTATTTGTCCGGTCGCAATCCTTGGCGCAAGGACAAACGCTCTCGAATTTGGAAAGAATAGATCGATTGAAGGAATTTTTTATCGTAAAACAGGATAATCTTTTACCAAGTGAATGGTGTTCGGGTAGAGTAATTAAGCTTTTTCTGGTACTGATTCTCAAGTTCTTGTTGCGGAAATCCGCACAAAAAAATTTACTTTAATTCGTCCCCCAGTTAAGCTGTGTATATGGTATCATAATGGACTGAATAGTCTAAGTGAGCCTGAAACTAAATCGGGCTGCCACTTTAACCTAAACTGTGTATACTGCCTATCGCTTAGTTTTCAGTTTTATCCGTTCACATATTAAATAAGTCCTACGTATTTTAGCCATACATCTACCTCACCAAAATGTCGCGTCTGCCAAGAGAGACTCTTCTTGAAGTTTTGTCCCAGATATTTAGGAATGCCTATACCGAAGAGACGTGAATTGATTCGTACTAGAGGATTCTGTTAGGTTAGGTTAGGTTAAAGTGGCAGCCCGATTAAGATTCAGGCTTATTTAGACTATTCAGTCCATTGTGATACGACATTAACTAAAAGTACCTATTACATATGGGCACTTCTAGTTTTAACTGCTGAACCTTCTCGATTATTTTCTTCTGTTGAACCAACCAGATTGTTCCAAAAACATTAGCAGACTGCTTAAGTTAACGTTTTCCAGGTCCGCCAGTAATCTGAAGCTATATGTCCTAAAAGTTGCTTGCGTTTTACACAAAATGCAGGACACTCACACAAGAGGTGTTTTATTGATTCCTTTTCCTCCGCATCGTGACAGCTCATACAATAGTCATTATACTTCGTACCAATAGTTTTTGCAAAATCAGGCAGCGACCCGTTATAGCAGATATCAGGAATAATATTTGGCGTCTCGAGAACACTAGCATATCTAGTGTGCGGTTTAAGTTTAAATGGGACCATATTTGCTTGGTGTCGTTACAACCCCTTGCAATTCTCCCATCGAACATTTGCCATCATGACAGCCCTCTCACGCAGTAAGAGCTTGCAGGTAGCCAAGGGCATACCAACAGATTCTAGTTCCCCTGGAATATGTAAGGTAGGTCCTAGCCTTGCTACCTCTCTACTTCGCAGTTCCCCGGTATGTTCCCATGGCAAGGCACCCATATTAGGTGAATATTGTGCTGCTCAGCCATCTCATTGAGAGATTTACGGCAGTCAATGGCCGTTTTCGAGTCGAGTTAATGCCCACATTTTTTGGAACATTACTTCTCAGCCAATTCACCACTTCTCTTATTGCTAATATTTCAGCCTAAAAAAAACTACAGTGATCAGGTAATCTTTTCGCTATTCGAAGTTGCAAATCTTTAAAATATACTCCGGAACCCACTTGTGCATCCAATTTGGAGCCATCAGTGTAGAAATCTATATATCCTTTATTCCCCGGGGTCCGTGTACACCACGCCTCACTGTTGGGAATTAGAGTCTCAAACTTTTTGTCAAAAAGTGGTCTCGCCAAAGTGTAATCCACTACGTTAGGCACATCTGGCATTATTTTGAGGACCGAACTGTGACCGTAACTTTTTTCCGACCACAGCGATAGCTCGCGCAACTGCACAGCCGTTGTTGCAGCTGACTGTTTGGCCAAAATGTCTAAAGGCAATAGATGCAGTATGACATTAAGGGAATTTGCTCCTGTCTTGCTGAATGCACCTGAGATACACAAGCACGCCATATGCTGAACTTTGTCTCAACTTGTCGGCTGGTGAAGTGCCGGCCACTAGACTACAACACCATATAGCATTATAGGTCTTACCACTGCCGTATATACCCAATACACAATTTTTGGTTTTAGTCCCCACTTTTTCCCTATTGCCTTTTTGCACGAGTATAAATCTACCGTTGCTTTCTTCGCCCTGTCTTCAATATTAAGCTTAAAGTTCAGCTTCCTGTCTAAAATAACGCCAAGGTATTTTGCACACTCACTAAAGGGAATTTCAATACCCGCCTAAGGATATGGGCCTAACCGTGAGAGTTTTGCGATCCTTGCAGTACATGACTAGTTCTGTCTTTGCAGGATTTACCCTGAGACCATTATCTTTCGCCCATTTCTCAGTCATCCGGAGGGCTCTCTGTATAATATCTCTAACTATTGATGGGAATTTTCCCCTGACTGCTAGCGCCACATCACTGCGTATGCCACCACTTGTATTCTTTTTTTTTTCTAGGGAAACCAGAAGGTTGTTTATAGCAACATTCCAAAGAAGAGGTGATAGAACTCCTCCTTCAGCTTCCTGTCTAAAATAATGCCAAAGTATTTTGCACACTCACTAAAGGGAATTTCAATATCCCCTAAGGATATGGGCCTAACCGTGAGAGTTTACCGATCCTTGCAGTACATGACTAGTTCTGTATTTGCAGGATTTACCCCGAGACCATTATCTTTCGCCCATTTCTCAGTCATCCGGAGAGCTCTCTGTATAATATCTCTAACTATTTATGGGAATATTCCCCTGACTGCTAGCGCCACATCACTGCGTATGCCACCACTTGTATTCTTTTTTTTTAGGGAAACCAGAAGGTTGTTTATAGCAACATTCCAAAGAAGAGGTAATAGAACTCATCCTTGAGGAGTGCCTCTGTTCACATACCTTTGTATGTTTGCTTGTCCTAGTGTGGCTGAAATGCGTCTCTTCCTTAGAAGTTCGTCTAACAGCCTGAGTATACATGGATCAACATTCAGAGTTGTCAGTCCATTTAATATCGAGCTCGGATGGACGTTATTGGACGCCCCTTCGATGTCTAGAAACGCCACGATTGTGTATTCTTGGACAGGTAGTGAGCTTTCAATAAAGCTGACTAGTTCATGTAATGCGGTCTCAGTAGACCTGCCCTTAGAGTATGCATGCTGTCGTTTCGAGAGCAAACTTGAATCGACGCTAGTTCTAAGATAAATATCTATCATTCTCTCCAGAGTCTTAAGTAGGAATGATGATAAGCTGATTGGTCGGAAATCCTTCGCATTCGAATGAGAGGCTTTTCCCGCTTTAGGTATGAAAACGACTTTTGATTCCCTCCACTTTCCTGGTTGTCCCTATATATATCGCCGACAACCAGGGGATAATTCTGTCAGCCACCGCTTGTAACTCCGCCGGAGTAATTCCATCAGGTCCGGGGGATTTGAATGATCCAAAGCTATTTAACACCCATTTTATTCTAGATTCCTATCGATTTCCTCGATTTCCTGAGCCATTATGGCACCGCCAGTACATGGTTCAACCGTCTGATTTCCGGGAAAATGTGTGTCCAATAGTACCTCCAGCGTCTCCTGACTGGATGTTGTCCAATTGCCCTCTGATGTTTTAATGAAACCTGGAGCGGAGTTCGTGGATGCTAGCACCTTCCGTAGTCTGGAAGCCTCGGACGTATTCTCAATGCTGCTGCAGTAATCATTCCAAGAGTTATGCTGAGCCTTTCTCAGTTCTCGCTTGTATCCTCTCAGATTCTTCTTGTAAGCGTCCCAATCCACAGGAGCTCTGGTGGATTGTGCTTTGTTAAAGAGCTTCCTGCACGATTTCCTCATATTACCTAACTCCGTAGACCACCATTGTGGTCGATTTTTCCCTCTTTGCTTCCCTCTAGGGCATGCAGCTTTCAGTGAAATGTTGAAGGCCTTAGTGATCCTCTCCACTGCGTGTTCGATAACTTGCACAGTGCTCATATTTGTCTCTGGTATTTCCGGTATCATCATATTGAACGATTCCCTATAACTATTCCAGTCAGCTTTCCTAACATTTGGCGGAAATATGGTCTTGGTGGTATGAACATCAAATTTGAAACTGATGTTGCGATGATGTGAGAAGCTATGTTCACTTAAAACCTGCCAATCAGATATCATTTCATTCTGTTACAATTGCCTTTGCACCGGTAATACTCGTGAATGGTGTAGGTCGAGAGGAAGGTGTCTTGTATGTTATGTCTGAATAGTCTCCATATACGTGGTATACGTGGTTAAAAAGCCGACCCCAGCATTTTCACATAAGCGCCACGAACATACTAAGAAAAAACTATCTGCAAGCTCAAGGAAGGAAGGAAACAGTAGCCAACCGCCGTCAACGTTCTCATTTAAAAGAGCGGTAGCCACCGTGGTACTGTGGTAAGCATGCCCGCCTTGCATACACAAGGTCGTGGGTTCAAATCCAGTTTCGAACAAACACCAAAAAGTTTTTCAGCGGTGGATTATCCCACCTCAGTAATGCTGGTGACATTTCTGAGTATTTCAAAACTTCTCTAAGTATTTTCACTGCAATGTGGAACGCCGTTGGGATTCGGCTATAAAAAGGAGGTCCCTCGTCATTGGGCTTAACATAGAATCGGGCAGCACTCAGTGATAAGAGAGAAGTTCACCATTGTGGTATCACAATGGAATGAATAGTCTATGTGAAGTTGAAATATCGGGCTGCCACTATAACGAAGCTAACCTAAGAGCGGCTGAGCCGTGTGCGTTCTCAGCCGCTCTAACCTAAGAGTGGCTGAGAACGCACACGGACAATTTTAGGAGGCGTAATTTACGCAATATGTTATTAAGGAAATTTTTCTTTCCATCATCGGATGGGAGGTTTATTAACTTTGTCATTCCGTTTGTAATACATCGAAATTGTAGCCTCAGACCCCATAAAGAATATATATACTGGGTCGTAGTGAAATTCTGTGTCGTTCTAGCGATGTCCGTCCGTCCATCTGTGGAAAACAAGCTAACTACCAAACGAAAGAAATTATCGACTTGGACCAGTTTTAGCTATACTAAACTGAAATCCCGATTGGGCTTGCGGAGCGTCTTGGAGGAGAAAATTACATACTATTCACGTGAGATTTGGTACGTGGTGTTAGTGTATGGCATCTAACACCCAAGCAAAAATTGGTCTATATTTTTATTTTAATATATGAAAACACGAAGTTAAAATGAACCCAGCAAAAACTGGGTAAGCACTAGCTATTCTTTCAGTAATACCGGTAATCAAAAAGTTATTACTTGTAGTATTACCTGGGATTTGAAAATAATAACTTACCTGTCTAGGCAAAAAGTGATTCTTTCTATTAATACCGGTAATCAAAATGGTATCTTGAGGTCCGGGTTCGGCTCTACAGTGGGCACTGTTAATAGTAGCGATAAGTAATGCCAAATTGCATTTCAGAAAAAATTGCCAATAATTTTTTGGGTATCTTTATGGTAAAGATATTATTTTTGGAGAGCTGGTATGCTCCAGTGTCATGCCCGTGTAAAAGTATTACTACTGATGGAAGTTACGAGGAAGTTGTTACCAATTTGGCGCAGGCATACCTGTACTCATACCTGGTAATAAGAGTTTTTGCTGGGAAGGTTCTGCAAATCATTGAGAGAATCCTTTAAAAAAATATTTTATATGAACCTGCTGTACTCTTAACAAAATCAAGAGCTCCTCGCCTCTGACGGCAAATGAAATCGACACATGGGTCTTAAGAACTACACCCTCAAAAAAATCGCTTCTCTAACATTTGTTCCAAACATATTTCGCAGGAAGCACATATATTATTGGATACTGCCGAAACATTAATATGTTTGTTTTATGTGAGCATATTATATGTTTGGAAGCATTTTGAGTCCAAAAATAGTATATGCTTGGAAGAACTGTGCACATTTCCTCACATAATTTTCACTTCCACGAAATTTTTGAGTTCTTCGCATCTTTTTCTGTAATACAAATATGTCGGTTTTTTTTCAAATGTCTATTCTCTTGGTTCCGAATGTCTATTCTCTTTATTCCGAATACTCATTCTAATATTCAAATTAAATAATATTTAGACTTAAGCATATTAAATTTTTGGCCTTATCATGAAACAGTTTTCCGAAACAACATACAAGCGGTTTCACAGAAATTGCTCTCATTTCATTCTCTCGCTGTGTTATGTTGATATCTTTTTATTCAACCCTCCCGGTTTCCATCTCTATTTCTTTCTCTATACTAACTCTCTCTCTCTCTCCGTCGCTCTCTGAATAAAGTATCACAATATATGTTTACATTCACACATATTATTTTTATGAAACATTCATGCCCCAAACATAGTATATTCTAACATATTAACATATGTGTCCCAAACATTTTGTGTTAGTTTAGGAACATTAAATGTTTGCACTTAAATATATTGTGTTTAAAAATTGTACCCGAAAAACATTTTGTGTATATCGGAACATATGAAAAACATATTTTTCTAACAGTGTAACATTCCCCATTTGATTATGCTACCATACAGACAGAAATCATTTAATTACACAATAATTCTTAAATCTAAACCTTATAGGATTTGGGCCATCTAATGATCTCATAAACTAACGATACGGTCACACTAGGCAAATATTTGACAGAAATAAAAAAAGAATTCATAGCCATAGACATGGCTATAAAGGGTGATTCTTTTGAGGTTAGGATTTTCATGCATTAGTATTTGACAGATCACGTGGGATTTCAGACATGGTGTCAAAGAGAAAGATGCTCAGTATGCTTTGACATTTCATCATGAATAGACTTACTAACGAGCAACGCTTGCAAATCATTGAATTTTATTACCAAAATCAGTGGCAGAAAATCCGCTTTTTTATCGACAAATTTTGTTCAGCGATGAGGCTCATTTCTGGTTGAATGGCTACGTAAATAAGCAAAATTGCCGCATTTGGAGTGAAGAGCAACCAGAAGCCGTTCAAGAACTGCCCATGCATCCCGAAAAATGCACTGTTTGGTGTGGTTTGTACGCTGGTGGAATCATTGGACCGTATTTTTTCAAAGATGCTGTTGGACGCAACGTTACGGTGAATGGCGATCGCTATCGTTCGATGCTAACAAACTTTTTGTTGCCAAAAATGGAAGAACTGAACTTGGTTGACATGTGGTTTCAACAAGATGGCGCTACATGCCACACAGCTCGCGATTCTATGGCCATTTTGAGGGAAAACTTCGGAGAACAATTCATCTCAAGAAATGGACCGGTAAGTTGGCCACCAAGATCATGCGATTTGACGCCTTTAGACTATTTTTTGTGGGGCTACGTCAAGTCTAAAGTCTACAGAAATAAGCCAGCAACTATTCCAGCTTTGGAAGACAACATTTCCGAAGAAATTCGGGCTATTCCGGCCGAAATGCTCGAAAAAGTTGCCCAAAATTGGACTTTCCGAATGGACCACCTAAGACGCAGTCGCGGTCAACATTTAAATTAAATTATCTTCAAAAAGTAAATGTCATGGACCAATCTAACGTTTCAAAAAAAGAACCGATGAGATTTTGCAAATTTTATGCGTTTTTTTTAAAAAAAAAGTTATCAAGCTCTTAACAAATCACCCTTTATAACATGATGATAGGAGTGTCTTCTAAAAACGGTATTCAGTTATTTCGAAAATGGACCTGGAAAAAAGTTTGACATTCATTTTGGTCAAATATTTGCCTAGTGTGAACATGCCCTAAGTCATTATGTATTTGAATTACTTTCAAGTTTGTAAAATAACTTCATATATGTTTTTTTCTTAATTCTATCGATAGTTTTGTAGGGAAGAACGAATTTTCTGAAGGTCTTCCAAAATTAATTGCTCCTCCGAAAACCATTGGTGCTCCATGCCTACTGATATCGCAAAATCGTCATGTGACCTATCGTGAGATTAAAATAACCTTAGACATTAGTGGGCGATTTTCAATGATTAGGCCCATTGTGATACCACCGTGATGAATAACTGACTGCTGCCGATATTACGTTTAGCTCAATGACAAGGGACCAGTGTTGCCAGTATTTTTCTGGCTTTTGTCCCCAAATTATGATGTTTTCGTCCCCAAAAATCCCCAATTTAAACTTAAATTCCCCACAAAAATCCCCAATACATTTTTGAGAAGCAAAAGGCTCTTCTGTAGAAAATCAGTAATAATTTAAAAATTAAAATATTGTCAAATCTAGCAAACTGCAATAAGATCAAGATTTCGAACCACAACACCAAGAGACTGGTGATCGTCTTCCCAATGCTGGACGAAAATTTACTTTTAGATATTCAAGTAGTAAAATTGGGTGGTAGACACGTTGCCAAAGTTGGTAGAATTTTACCAGAAATAGTAGATTTTTTTATTGTTTGTAGATTGGTAGAATTTTTGATGTTATGGTAGATTTTCAAAAATTTTCTATGGGGATAATCTTCTGACAAAATTTTCTATATAGAAGTAAAATTTTGCGAATATTTTCAATATAGAAACAAGCATATACGGCCATAAATTCGGCCAGGCCGAATCTTATGTACCCTCCACCATGAATTGCGTAGAAACTTCTGCTGAAGAATGTCATCCACAATCGAATTATTTGGGTTGCGGTAACACTTGCCGATGGCAAGGTATCTTAAAATTTCCTAACACCGTAATATATACCACATAGTCCATAAGTGGTATATATTAAACTAAAAAGGTCGATTAAATACGTATATAATTAAGTTTAAAGTTTCTATAGAAATAAAATTTTGACAACATTTTCTATAGAAGTAAAATTTGGAGAAAAAAATTCTATAGAAATAAAATTTTGGTAGATTATTTTTTGGCTCGAGTGGCAACCATGATTATGAACCGATATGGATCAATTTTTGTATGATTGGTGATCGGCTATATATAACTATAGACCGATATTTTGGCGTCCTTATACTAACACCACGTTGCAAATTTCAACCGGATCGGATGAATTTTGCTCCTCCAAGAGGCTCCGGAGATCAAATCTGGGGAATGGTTTATATGGGGCTGTATGTAATTATGGGCCGATATGGACTAATTCTTGTGTGTTTGTTAGAGACCACATTCTAACACCATGTTCCAAATTTCAACCGGATCGGATGAATTTTGCTCCTCCAAGAGGCTGCGGAGGACAAATCTGGGGATCGATTTATATGGGGGCTATATATAATTATAGACCGATATGGACCAATTCTTGGATGGTTGTTAGAGACCATATACTAACCCTACGTACCAAATTTCAACCGTATCGGATGAATTTTGCTCCTCTAAGAGGCTCCGGAGGTCAAATCTGGGGATCGGCTTATATGGGCTATATATAATTATGGACCGATGTGGACCAATTTTTGCATGGTTGTTAGAGACTATGTACTAACACCATGTACCAAATTTCAGCCGGATCGGATGAAATTTGGTTCTCTTAGAGGCTCCGCAAGCTAAATCGGGGGATCGGTTTATATTGGGGGCTATGTGTAATTATGGACCGATATGGACCAATTTTTGCATGGTTGTTAGAGACCATATACTAACACCATGTACTAAATTTCAGCCGGATCGGATGAAATTTGCTTCACTTAGAGCAAACGCAAGCCAAATTTGGGGGTCCGTTTATATGGGGGCTATACGTAAAAGTAGACCGATAGACATACAACACCATGTACCAAATTTCAGCCGGATCGGATGAAATTTGCTTCTCTTAGAGCAATCGCAAGCCAAATTTGGGGGTCCGTTTATATGGGGGCTATACGTAGGTTAGGTTAGGTTAGGTTATGTGGCAGCCCGATGTATCAGGCTCACTTAGACTATTCAGTCCATTGTGATACCACAGTGGTGAACTTCTCTCTTATCACTGAGTGCTGCCCGATTCCATGTTAAGCTCAATGACAAGGGACCTCCTTTTTATAGCCGAGTCCGAACGGCGTTCCACATTGCAGTGAAACCACTTAGAGAAGCTTTGTAACCCTCAGAAATGTCACCAGCATTACTGAGGTGGGATAATCCACCGCTGAAAAACTTTTTGGTGTTCGGTCGTAGCAGGAATCGAACCCACGACCTTGTGTATGCAAGGCGGGCATGCTAACCATTGCACCACGGTGGACCGATATGGCCCATTTGCAACACCATCTGACCTACATCAATAACAACTACTTGTGCCAAGTTTCAAGTCGATAGCTTGTTTCGTTCGGAAGTTAGCGTGATTTCAACAGACGGACGAACGGACGGACATGCTCAGATCGACTCAGAATTTCACCACGACCCAGAATATATATACTTTATGGGGTCTTAGAGCAATATTTCGATGTGTTACAAACGGAATGACAAAGTTAATATACTCCCATCCTATGGTGGAGGGTATAAAAATTGAGAACATTTGCTACATAGAAATAAAATGTTGAGATAATTTTGTACGCAGGAATAACATTTTGAGAAAATTTTCTATAGAAAAAAAATTTTGACAAAATTTTCTATAGAAATAAAATTTTCTAAAGAAATAAACTTCTGACAAAATTTTCTACAGAAATAAAATTTTGAGATAATTTTCTATAGAAATAAAATTTTGAGAAAATTTTCAATAGAAAAAAAATGTTGACAAAATTTTCTCTTGAAATAAAATTTTGAGAAAATTTTATAAATAGAAATAAAATTTTAAGAAAATTTTCTGTATAGAAATAAAATTTTGAGAAAATTTTCTGTATAGAAATAAAATTTTGACAAATTTTCTATTGAAATAAATAGAGTTTTGATACAATTTCTTATAGATAAAAATCCCCACAAAAATCCCCAAATTTATGGAAATTCCCTACCAAATCCCCAAGTCCCCAACTCAGAAATTTCTTTCCCATTCACGAAAAAATATCCCCAATTCGGGGCACACTGCAAGGGACCTTCTTTCGTCGAGTCTGAACAGCTTCCGCAGTGAGGTGGAAAAACTTAGATGAGCTTTTAAACACTCAGAAATTTCACTGGCATTACTGAGAGGGATAATCCCTTTGTATGCAAAGGGTCACCGGCATGCTAACCATTGCCACGTGGCGCCTAGATATTTAATATTTGTTTTTGTTCTTTAATACCGAAATATAAAAGGCAACCTCGTACATGCTCTCTAATTGTCATTTATAGTTTTATATAGACCTCATATAAACCGATGCCCAAATTTTACTTCTTGATCGGTTAACTGATCGCTTAAAATTCGGTTTTCGAATTAACCAAAACATGCTAATTTTTTTAATATCCGGTTCTGATTTTGATCACGAAAGCCGGTTAAAAGATTAACTTATGTCTGTTTTTTTACATTATATTCTCAATATACGAGTTGTGAATTTTTATGTCTGATGCGCGAGTATGGGAAAACGATCGAACTAACTACAATGATTACTGATGGAAGTGTCATGAAATGAAGGAAAAATAATCAATGCAGCACCGATTTTGCCAGAGTGCATGGCTTTATAAATAATGGGCAAATGAATTTTTAGATAACCGTTTGGAAAATTTAAACTAAAGTTGTTGGAAAAGTCAGATTGGTTAAAATCCACAACCTGCAATTGGTTAAAATCCACAATTTTTAATTAACGAACTGCCACTATAGTCTACTATCCTAAGATATTTTTCCTGTTGACTCCATCGCCGGAAGTGCAATGAACATAGACTGAAATTGCGGGTAAAACACTAGCATGTATTTCAATTTCAAAAAAGAGGAAACTAAACATGAAACAATCGTACTCGGTTATCTGTTTCCATATCCTCTCCATTTTCATTTACATACACACCGAACAAGAGCGAGTGAAGCATATGTTCCTGTGCCCTTAACTTCAACTTCATCCAATATAGTACAACGTTAGTAGCAATTGCAGATGTGTTCCAAAGCAAAGGATACTTTTGTAGCGTATGTAAAAGTTTATGCCTATTTGAAGGAAAATGGTTTTATTTTGTTGTTCACACTCACTGCAAAATATCTAAGTACATATACGAATTGTCGAAGCTATTGGGTGCGCACAAAAGTAATGCAGGGTTTGGCAACATATGGCGTAGTTCGGGATAAACGCATTAGATAATATTGATACTATGTTCAAGTCAGAAACTCATTCCCTGGATTTTATTTCCAGAATGTGTTATAGGTTAGCTTAGGTCGTAGAGGATGACAATAATTCGTTGACCGAATTGAAGAAATTTTCTCAACTTCTCCTATGTGAGGTGATCCTCTTTGAAGTCGCTCATGAACATCCATTTATCCGTTGTCCTTAAAGTTGCTTAAAACGTTAAAGACGATAGATGCGAGTATGTTACTTAAGCTACACTAGCAATAAGAGTCTGAAAGAAAAATGAGCCCATTATCTTGTTATACACTTCACCACTACTGTGGTACAGGGTATAATAAGTTTGTGCATTTGTATGTAACCCCAAGAAGGAAAAGTCTGAGACCCATCGTTTAGTATACCGATCGTCTTAGAATTTAATTCTGAGTCGATTTAGCGATGTCTGTCTGTCTGTCTGTCTGTCTGTCTGTCCGTCTGTCTGTTGATGTATTTTTGTGTGCAAAGTACAGCTCGCAGTTTTAGTCCGATTGTCCTAAAATTTGGCATAGGGTCCGGTTTCGGCTCAAAGACGATCCCTATTGATTTTGGAAAAAATCGGTCCAGATTAAGATATAGCTGCCATATATATTTTTCACCGATCTGGTCATTATTGGCGTGTATATCAACTGATCTTCCTCAACATCCGAATATTTTATGCATCTCGAAACACTTGCAAAATATCAGCCAAATCGGTTAAGATTTAGATATAGCTCCCATATATAGCTTTCGCCCGATTTACACTCATTTGCCCACAGAGGTCAATATTTTGCTCCGATTTAGTTGAAATTTTGCACAGGGAGTATAATTAGCATTGTAGCTATGCATGCCAAATTTGGTTGAAATCGGTTCAGATTTAGATATAGCTCCCATATATAGCTTTCGCCCGATTTACATTCATATGATCACAGAGGCCAATTTTTAACTCCGATTTAGTTGAAATTTTGCACAGGGAGTAGAATTAGCATTGTAGCTATGCGTGCCAAATTTGGTTGACATCGGTTCAGATTTGGATATATCTCCCATATATAGCTTTCGCCCGATTTACATTCATATGATCACAGAGGCCAATTTTTAACTCCGATTTAGTTGAAATTTTCCACTGGGAGTAGAATTAGCATTGTAGCTATGCGTGCCAAATTTGGTTGACATCGGTTCAGATTTAGATTTAGCTCCCATATATATGTTTTTCTGATTTCGACCAATATTTTCCTTGTAAAATCGCCACTGCTTAGTCGAAAAGTTGTAAATATGACTCTAATTTTCCTAAACTTCTAATATATATATCGAGCGATAAATCATAAATAAACTTTTGCGAAGTTTCCTTAAAATTTCTTCAGATTTAAATGTTTCCCATATTTTTATTTTTTACTAAAATTGTGTTCCACCCTAGTGCATTAACCAACTTAAATTTTGAGTCTATAGATTTTGTAGAAGTCTATCAACTTTTGTCCAAATCGAGTGATATTTAAATGTATGTATTTGGGACAAACCTTAATATATAGCACCCAACACATTTGACGGATGTGATATGGTATGGAAAATTTAGATCTACAAAGTGGTGCAGGGTATAATATAGTCGGCCCCGCCCGACTTTAGACTTTCCTTACTTGTTTCTTTTAAAGAATAATTCTGGACACTAACACTGGCTGTGGTACGAATCTTCCGTAACTTCCGGGTCCAGACACCATTTGAAAATGCCATCATCCTTACGTCCTATTCTTATGCCTAAATGTTTTACGCCCAGTTATAATGTCAATTAAAGGCGTAAATTTCTGTCTGTTCATCACCATCAGCATTGCGCAATTCCTATGGTCCTTGTCGTATCATATCAACTTGGTTTGCTCGCAGCCTTCCGAAGAGACCAGACATCCTCGCCATATTTTATTATATTGGATATGAAGACAGCGGAGGAGAGACGTCATTATTACATTTTTTTTGCACTCTTTTTTCAGTTTTTCATTATTCCATAGTACCCATACTCAAAAAAGTTTATTTGGATCCAAAGAGTTTGACTCTCCCTTAAGGATTTTGGTATTGATTCCGAGCCAAAGATGAAGCTTATTTAAAATAAAGACATCTTTTAGCGCCCTATGTGGCTTTAAATCTAGGATCAACAAGTAAGTTCGGTCAGGCCGAATCTTATGTACCCTCCACCATGGATTGCATAGAAATTTGTACTAACGACTGTCATCCACAATCGAATTACTTGGGTTGTGGTAGCTTAAAACTTCTTAACATCGTTTTCTAACTTGTGAGTTAGTCCATACGTGGTAGAGAGCCAGAATTGAAATATTGGGGTCGCTTATATGGGGGCTATATACAATTATGAACTTGATATGGACCAATTTTTGTGTGATTGGGGATCAATTTATCTGAGGGCTATATATAACTATAGACCAATATGGACTTATTTAGGCATGGTTTGTTAACGGCCAACATACTAGCACAATATACCAAATTTCAACTGACTCAGATGAAATTTGCTCCTCCAAGAGTCTCCAAAACCAAATCTCGGGATGGGTTTATATGGGGGCTATAAATGATTATGGATTGATATGGACCGCTTTTGGCATGGGTGTTAAATATCATATACTACCACCACGTACCAACTTTCAACCAAATCGGATGAATTTTGCTTCTCCAAAAGGTACCAGAGGTCAAATCCGGGGATTGGTTTATATGGGGGCTATATATAATTATGGACTGATATGAACCAATTCCTGCATGGTTGTTGGATACCATATATACTAACATCACGTACCAAATTTCAACCGAATCGGATGAATTTTGCTCTTCTAAGAGGCTCCGGAGGTCAAATCTGGGGATCGGTTTATATGGGGCCTATATATAATTATTGACCGATTTCGACCAACTTTTGCATGGGTGTTTGAGGACATATATTAACACCACGTACCAAATTTAAACTGAATCAGATGGATTTTTGTCTTCCAAGAGGGTCCGGGGATCAAATCTGGTGATCGGTTTATATGGGGGCTATATGTAACTATGGACCGATGTGGACCAATTTTTGCATGGTTTCGGATGAAATTTGCTTCTCTTAGAGCAATCGCAAGCCAAATTTGGGGGTTCGTTTATATGGGGGCTATACGTGAAAGTGGAATGGATATGGCCCATTTGCAATACTATCCGACCTACATCAATAACAACTACTTCTGCCAAGTTTCAAGTGGATAGTTTGTTTCGTTCGGAAGTTAGAGTGATTTCAACAGACGGACGGACGGATGGACGGACATCGACTCAGAATTTCACCACGACCCAGAATATATATACTTTATGGAGTCTTAGAGCAATATTTCGGTGTGTTACAAACGGAATGACAAAGTTAATATACACCCATCCTATGGTGGAGGGTATAATAAAACAAGTATATACAGTAAATTCGGCCGGGCCGAATTTTAAATACCCACCACCTTGAATCAAGTATAATAGTTTACTATGAAAACTCTTCGTCGTAGTGGGTTACTTGATAATATATAGAATTGTAGGGGGTTTGATGACAAATCTTCTCCCAAACGAGCCAGCTCCCCAATACAAACTTTAAAGATTCTACCTATGAAGACCAGATAAGATTCTGGATTTATGAGAACCAATTTTGTTTGAGTTTTAGAAAAAATATAAACATATCGTGTATATGTTGAAATTACGCCTTGATTTAAAATCTTAAATCTGTAGATTTTTCCGCATTTATTTAAATACGATGAGTAAAATCTGGAACTTTTACTTTCAGTTTGAAGCAATTTTCATGATCAGTGCGCCTGCTATACCCTGAGAAACGTAATTTTAGACAAGCAAAGTTTTATTTTGCCACAATTTTTAGAGACAATCGTTGAATAAACGAAAACACTTTATAAGAAAAAGAAATTTCGTTTGTCTAAAATTTTTTTATAGATTACTAATTTCCAGCAAATCGGATAAAAACTACGGATTCTAGAAGCGCAAGAAATAAAGCCGGGAGATCGGTGTATATGGGGGCAATCCCAAAACATGGACCGATAGGCACCATTTGCTACTCACATATTTGTGATCTTAAAATACCTCCAGATTTTCAATTTCAAACAAATCGGCCAGAAAATATAGTCTCTAGACGCCCAAGAAGTAAAAATCGAGAGATCAGTCTATATGGGGGTTATACCCGAAAATGGACCGATATACCTCAATTTCGGCACTTTTATTTGTGGTCTAAAAATACCTATAGATTTCGAATTTCAGGCAAATCATGTAATAAATACAGTTTATTGTAGCTCAAGAATTTCAGGCAAAGCGGATGGTAAATATAGTTTCTAGAAGCCCAAGAAGCAAAATGGGAGATCGGTCTATATGGGGGCCATACCAAAAAATGGACCGATGGGCACCATTTTCGGCACACCTTTTTATGGTCCCAAAAGAACTATAGATTTTCAATTTCAGGAAAATCAGATAGAAAATATAGTTTCTAGAAGCCCAAGAAGCAAAATCGGGAAATCAGTCTCTATGGGGGCTATATCAAAACATGGACCGATGAGCACCATTTTCGGCACACCTTTTTATGGTCCTCAAATACCTCTAGATTTCCAATTTCAGGCAAATGGGATGGTAAATATAGTTTCTAGAAGCCCTAAAAGCAAAATCGGGATATCGGTCTATATGGGGGCTATACCAAAACATGAACCGATGAGCACCATTTTCGACACACCTCTTTATGGTCCTAAAATACCTCTAGATTTTCAATTTCAGACAAATCGGATGGTAAATATAGTTTCTAGACGCCCAAAAAGCAAAATCGGGAGATCGGTCTATATGGGGGCTATATCAAAACATAGACCGATACGAACGATTTTCGACACACCTCTTTATGGTCCTAAAATACCTCTAGATTTTCAATTTCAAAAAAATCGGATAGAAAATACTGTTTCTAGACGCCTAAGAAGCAAAATCGGGAGATCGGTCTATATGGGGGCTATACTAAAACATGGGCCGATACGGACCCTTTTCGACACACCTCTTTATGGTCCCAAAATACCTCTAGATTTCCAATTTCAGACAAATCTGATAAAAACTACCGTTTTTATAGGCCCAAGACCCCAAATCGGGAGGTCGGTTTATATGGGGACTATATCAAAACTTGGACCGATATAGCCCATCTTCGAACTTGACCTGCCTGCAAACAAAAAACTAATCTGTGCCAAATTTCGGGGCGATAGCGTCATTATTGGAGGCTGCAGCGTGATTACAACAGACGGACAGACGGACATGCTTATATCGTCTTAGAATTTCTCCCTGATCAAGAATATATATACTTTATATAGTCGGAAATCGATATTTCGATGTGTTACAAACGGAATGACAAACTTATTATACCCCCGTCACCATTTTATGGTGGTGGGTATAATTACAATTAGGATAGTGATTTCACTTATTTATTGAATTTCCTTTCTCTTTTCCCGGTATATTAATAGAGCTATTCACAAAGAAACAAATGCCTGTTAAAAAATTCTAATATTCTAAATCCTCAAAATAAGTATTAGCTTATAAATGAAGCGTTGGACAAATATTTCTATAGAAATAAAATTTTGACAACATTTTCTTTAAAAATAAAATTTTGACAAAATTTTCTATAGAAATAAAATTTTGACAAAATTTTCTATAGAATTAAATTTTAAAAAGTTTTCTATAGTTATAAAAAAATGCTTTGTTATACCCTCCAATACGTAACATTTCTTCCCTCGCCTCCTATGGAGAGTATAGTACTCGCCGTTTTCTGGCCCTCTGTGATCTTCTCAGTGCTTCTGGGACTTCTTGCTGATTCAAGGATCTCTCAGTCTGAATAGGCGTTTGTTTAGGTGTATATCCTATGTCTCTTCAAGGTGTCTGGTCACAACGACTCGCTATTGGTGTTTCGACTGCAGAGTTTCTAGGGACAATTATATCCGAATTTGCTGCTAACCCAGATACTCGCGGTTGCTCAGATGGACTGGATGCCACGGCATGTGCGCCCACTATTTTGCTATCTCCAATCTTTTTTTCATACGGATCAAAAGTTTCGAGATCTCCAAGCTGCGTTTTTTCCCAAATTATCTGTGCCTCCAGCTGAATTATGGAACTTACTAATCTGATCAATGTGACGTTTACAAGTATTGCCTCTGTAATCCACTTCATAATGTAGGTCACCCATCCGTCGTGTAATCGTTCTTTTTATTCACTGCTGCATTGGATGCATGAATTTCCGGATAGAAAAATACACATTGACCTGGGAATAATGAGCAGAAGGAAGGGTTGAATGCGGCTCCTTGTTTCTCACTTACCCTTAGTGTGCAAATTATCGGGTTTTATAACTCCATCTTAGCTCGTATCGTTCGGCGTAAAAACGCCGGTGACTCCGATTTCGTGGCAAGTGGAGCCTTTCTATATTGACGAAGGAAGATGTTCTCATTTCGTTGCAGTGTTGTACTAAAGGTTCCCATGGCCTTCAAAGCTCTCTTGACTCATTGTACACAGCGCTCAGCCTGACCATTTGTGGCAGGGTGATAAAGAGCAATACACTTGTGATATCTTACACCGCAGTTCCTTAAGAAGCTACCAAATTCTGTAGATTTACAACAAGGTCCATTATCTGTCACAGCTGTTACAGGTAAGCCGTAAGCCGAAAACATTTCATCGAGTAAATCTATCGTTGCAGCTACTGTTGATTCTCTAGTTACCTTGACTTCTAACCATTTGCTGTATGCATCACTCACAACTAGTAACATTTTCCCAAAAATGGGTCCAGCATAACCTGTATGCACTCTTTCCCATGGTGCACTAGGATATTCCCAATGGTGTTTTGAAAACATTTTGGAAAAGATCCCACTTCCTCGCATTTTTTCACAAGATTTTGCTAATGAGCGCGCTAACCCTTTTATTTTTACAATGCCTACGTGTGCTGTATGAAGATCTTGGAGTACAAAGTTACGCAAAGATTCTGGTACCACCTTATATCCTAAACGGCTTAAGTCATAACCGTTTTCTACTAGTTCAATAATTCGCATTAATGCTCATCTTTTCGCGTTTCTCGAGCTACTCTGCTCGCATCCAGTGGTAATGGCTGACTCACGTGATTGACGATAAATCCATCAAAGTCATCTATATCACTGTTGTCCACTGTTGTTAAAGTTGACCAAAAAATCGCCATAATTTATCATTATGCACAGAATGGGCAATGACTTTTCAGGATGTAAAATTTGGGACAACGGTTTGCGGTTTGTGGAAAATTTTTCTTTACTGCCCAAACTATATGCAAGGCCTTCTTATGTATTTGGGGGTAATTTTCCTCCGTGATGCTCAATTTTCGGCTAGGTAAGCTATAGGACTTTCTATACGGTTACTCAGGCGATGTGATAGGACTGCTCCTTCTTCTGTTTTTCTTGAATCCGTTGCTAATACCAACGGCAACGTCAGATCATAGGGCATAAGTACACGCAAAGAAAAAAAACGTTTGGAAAACGTGTACCGAAAACGTTTTTCTTTTGTTAGAGTTTTTTGAATTGCTTCGAAAAGTATACACTTTTATCACCAAAAAAATTCGTTTGTTACAAAATTTTTATTTTTTCAGTAAAAAAAGTTATTTTTGAACCAACAACACAGTCCATTTCGTTTATATCAAACGCTGTTCTTTTCTAAATTTAGGTCTTTAATAAGACACATTTTACAGTTCATAGTAAAAATTTAATATAGTAGAATGTAATGTTGAAAATTTTTTCGGAATCTTCCGATCATATCTGGAATATATGTAAAAAAAAAAACTTTGGTCGAAGCAGGGATCGAACCCACGACCCTTGGCATGCAAGTCAGACGTAGCAACCACTGCTCCACGGTGCCCAACTAAATGGATTTTTCTGTTAAATAAACTTTGTTTAATAGGCTCGTGGGCGCCACAAGCTATGCTATATAAATATAACTTAGTTATATGGGTAATTGTCTATTGATGACAATAACGGCTACATGGCTCAGTGGATAGTGTGTTGGCTTACAAATTGCATGGTCCGCGGTTCGATTCTCCGTCCAGGCGAAAGGTAAAAAAAAAATTAAATTTATAAAATTGTATAATTTCTTCTACATTGTTTGTGTTACAGAAAAAGGTGCCAAGAACTAAAAAACTTCGTGGAAGTGGGAAAGATGTGAGGGAAAATGCAATTAGCCAGAAAAAATTTTTTTTGAGTTAGTCTTTATGAAATTGTTTTTACATCCTGGAAAAGAATAAACGTTTATCACAAAAAGTATATACTTTTCTTCCAAATACACTTTCTTTCAACGAAAAGCAAATGAGAAACGAACTTTGTTTGTCTAAAATTTCGTTTGGCATGAAAGAATTATTTTTTTGCGTGTACATGTGGCGATATGAGCAATTGTTTCATATGGGCATATGCCTTCTTTGCTTCAGGTGTCCATTCAAAGTTCGTTTTACGTAGCATCCCAGCAAAAAAAACGTCGGCAATAAAGTAATGAAAATGTTATTTTTGGATCCGGAAGTGGTGCAAAATTGACGCAGAAGCGATGAATTTAACATGGGCTTGTCATAGGACGGAAGTCCTACATTTCAACGGCCGTTGCACTGAATTTGCAGCACTTCTGAAGGTGTGATCCGAATTCAATGTTTTGGATGTAAATTGAAAAATTCTGTGATATTTTGTCAAATAAATAATTTTTATAATTTTTAATAGATTCTAACGATTGTCGGAATTGTTTGACACACAATTTTTATACCCTCCACCATAGGAAACAAGCTATCGAATTGAAACTTGGCACAAGTAGTTGTTGTTGATGTAGGTCGGATGGTACTGCAAATGGGCCATATCGGTCCACTTTTACTTATAGCCCCCATATAAACGAACCCCCAAATTTGGCTTGCGATTGCTCTAAGAGAAGCAAATTTCATCCGATCCGGCTGAAATTTGGTACATGGTATAAGTATATGGTCTCTAACAACCATGCAAAAATTGGTCCATATCAGTCCACTTTTACGTATAGCCCCCATATAAACGGACCCCCAAATTTGGCTTGCGATTGCTCTAAGAGAAGCAAATTTCATCCGATCGGGCTGAAATTTGGTACATGGTGTTAGTATACGGTCTCTAACAACCATGCAAAAATTGGTCCATATCGGTCCATAATTACATATAGCCCCCATATAAACCGATCCCCCGATTTGGCTTGCGGAGCCTCTAAGAGAACCAAATTTCATCCCATCCGGCTGAAATTTGGTACATGGTGTTAGTATATGGTCTCTAACGACCATGCAAAAATTGGTCCACATCGGTCCATAATTATATATAGCCCCCATATAAGCCGTTCCCCAGATTTGACCTCCGGATCCTCTTAGAGGAGCAAAATTCATCCGATACGGTTGAAATTTGGTACGTGGGGTTAGTATATGGTCTCTAACAACCATGCAAGAATTGGTCCATATCGGTCCATAATTATATATAGCCCCCATATAAGCCGTTCCCCAGATTTGACCTCCGGAGCCTCTTAGAGGAGCAAAATTCATCCGATCCGGTTGAAATTTGGAACATGGTGTTAGAATATGGTCTCTAACAAACACGCAAGTATTGGTCCATATCGGTCCATAATTATATATAGCCCCCATATAAACCGTTCCCCAGATTTGATCTCCGGAGCCTCTTGAGGAACAAAATTCATCCGATCCGGTTGAAATTTACAACGTGGTGTTAGTATAAGACCGCTAATAACCATGCCAAAATTGGTCTGTATCGGTCTATAGTTATATACAGCCGATGCCCAATCACACAAAAATTGGTCCATATCGGTTCATAATCATGGTTGCCACTCGAGCCAAAAATAATCTACCAAAATTTTATTTTTATAGAAAACATTGTCAAAATGTTATTTCTATAGAAAATATTGTCAAAATTTTATTTCTGTAGAAAATTTTGTCAAAATTTTATTTCTATAGAAAATTTTGTCAAAATTTTATTTCTATAGAAAATTTTGTCAAAATTTTATTTCTATAGAAAATTTTGTCAAAATTTTATTTCTATAGAAAATTTTGTCAAAATTTTACTTCTTAGAAAATGTTGTCAAAATTTTATTTTGTCAAAATTTTATTTCTATAGGAACTTTAAACTTATTTATATACGTATTTAATCGGCCTTTTTTAGTTTCTACGCAATCCATGTTGGAAAGTACATAAGCTTCGGCCTGGCCGAACTTACGGCCGTATATACTTGTTTCAGATTCGATTTACCATGTTTTTCGACAAAATTTAAATGATTTGTACCATTGTATGAATTCTTACTCTGTTTTAAAACTATTTGAAACAAAACAAGTTAAAATTACCCATTAAAAGTATGAAAAAACCAAGTTGTAAAAAATTGAATTAAAAGAACTTCCTGGGTAGTTAAAATAAAGAACATCATTGGGAGTGCATCTTCTGGAGGCGCTTTTAAAGTTGTGCCTTTAGAAGAACTTTCAAATTTTTTTGCTGGGTTGTCTCTTAATAGCTTATCAATTGTGGATAAATTAGGTATAAATGAATTGTAATATTTCGCCTTCCACACGAATAATTTAAGGTCATCTAAACATCTATAGAATTTTTTTTTAAATTTTATTTCTATTGAAAATTTTGTCAAAATGTTATTTCTATGGAAAATTTTGTCAAAATGTTATTTCCATAGAAAACTGAAATATATCTTAGTTGGAATGGAATATTGTTCTAAATCTACTAAACAGTTAAAAATCTACCTTTTTTTGTAGAATTCTACTAACTGTGGCAACCATGCTCTCAATATGTGAAGCTTTTTCGGGAAGCTTACGAACATCCGTTCCAATCCCTAATCATAAGGTTACTCCGGATTGTGACTATCTTTCATAAAGAATGACATACATTTGTAAAATATCAACAGTGTTAATATGATAAAGTGAAGTTAGCAACACTAGAATAACATAGGACATAGAGACCATTGAAACATAGAGCTATGGGTATAGTGACAACGGAAACAACCACACAAAAAAACTCCCAGTAACTTCAGTTCAACAGCCACATCAACAAGCATCATAAACCGTTGAGGATTTAATTCGCCGAGAGCCAAATATTTTTTTGTTTTTAACCCGGAAACAAAATGCTTCATTACTAGACTCTGAAAGTGTCGGTTTTTCATACGAGTATCACACTTTGAATATTTATACCGTACGTTATTGAACATTAGTGTTTAGTGTTTCATGGAATTTGTCTACCCGTTATATAAAATGTGGCCAGGGTAATAGGTACCCACATATGCTGTATTACAAGCGGGGAGTTCATGTGGCATAGCTCATTCGAAGTGTTACCAAGTTCAAAATGTCGACATAGAAATGGGATCTTCAAAATAATTATTTTATATTTTGGTGGTCCTACAAATCGCTTGAATGAAACCGAAATCTATGCCGAATAGTAATTAAATGGCTAACCTGAAAAAAATTCCCGTATACTAATGCTAAATTTAACTTATTGCTGTTGCAAAAAAAAAAAACAATATTTGCTTATAGTTAAATTTTATTACTTTTTTCGAAATTTTCCACAGCCCAGTGAAATTTTCCTTTTGATTTTTATACCCACCACCATAGAATGGTAATGGGGGTATAATAAGTTTGTCATTCCATTTGTAACACATCGAAATATAGACTTCCGACTATATATTAGAGGTGTGCACGTGACACGAAATTGTCGTGACTCACGAAAATTTTCGTGACTCACGGGTTATTCGTGAGTCACGCTGACGGCTACGGCGTGAGTGTGCGTGAGCGTGATTAACCAACCAAATATCGTGCGTGATCGTGAGTCACGAAAATAATATCTTCGTGAGTGTGCGTGAGTAACAAATTTCGGAAAAACACGCTCACGAAAATATTCCCGCTTACGAACATAAAATGCTTACGAGTTGAATTCATTTATAATTTTAGTGACATCCTAGGTGGTAAGAGTTTTATAACGCACTCGATTTTAACCATACTCATGTTTTCAGTCAGGTTCTATAGGTAAATCACTCATAAAATTATTCGTGAGTCACGATATTTTTCGTGACCGTGACCGTGAATCCTACCAAAAATATCGTGCGTGAGCACAATATTACTCACGTGCACACCTCTATAAATTACTCATAAAATTATTCGTGAGTCACGAGGTTTTTCGTGAGTCACGACATTTTTCGTGAGTAATGATATTTTTCGTGAGTTGCGATATTTTTCGTGAGTCACGACATTTAAAAGTTTTTCGTGCATGAGTACAAATTTTCTTTTCGTAAACGTGCGTGGGCGTGAGTTCTACCAAAAAATATCGTGCGTAAGTGTGCGTGAATAAGATTTCTCCGTCGTGAGTGGGCGTGAGCAAAATATTGCTTACGTGCACACCACTAGTAATTATAGAGCCAGAATTGAAATATGGGGGTCGCTTTATGTGGTGGCTATATACAATTATGAACACTAGTCTACCAAAAATGGCAGATTTTTACTGTTTGATAGATTGGTGGAATTCTTGATGCTTTTGAAGATTTTGCAAATTATTCCTCTCCAACTATGAAATGATTCACAAATTTTCTCTAGAAATAAAATTATGACAAAATTTTCTACAGAAATAAAATTTTGACAAAATTTGTTATTGAATAATTTTTTTTCAACAAGTTTTGTATAGAAATTATATTTTGACAAAATTTTCTATAGAAATAAAATTTTGAAATTAGAATAAAAGTTTCCATAGAAATATAAAATTTTGACAAAATTTTCTATGGCAATAAAATGTTGGTACATTATTTTTGGCTCGAGTGGCAATCGTGATTTTTCTGTCATTGGGGATCGGTTTATTTGGGGGCTATATATAATATAGATCGATACGGACCAATTTTTTCATGGTTGCTATCGGCCATACACTAGCGAAATGTACCAAATTTCAACCGGATCGGACGAATTTTGCTCCTGCAAGAGACTCCGGAGGTCAAACCTGGGGATCGATTTTTATGGGGGCTATATATAATTATGAACCGATATGGATCAATTTTTGCATATGGACCAATTACAATACCGTCCGACCTATATCAATAACAACTACTTGTGCCAAGATTCAAGTCGATAGCTTGTTTCGTTCGGAAGTTAGCGTGATTTAAACTGATTGACGGACGGACATGTGTAAGCAAAGAAAAAAAAACGTTTGGAAAACGTGTACCGAAAACGTTTTTCTTTTGTTCGAGTTTTTTGAATTATTTTGCAAATTTTAAACTTTTATCTCCAAAAAAATTCGTTTGTTACAAAATTTTTATTTGTTCAATAAAAAAATAATTTTTAACCAATAACACAGTCCATTTTGTTTATATCAATCACTGTTCTTTTCTGACTTTAAGTGTTTAATAAGACACATTTTACAGTTTCATTAAAAATTTAACATAGTAGTATGCAACGTTGAACATCTTTTCGGAATCTTCCGAATATATCTGTAATACACGCAAAGAAAAAAACGTTTGGAAAACGTGTACCCTAAACGTTTTTCTTTTGTTAGAGTTTTTTGAATTACTTCGAAAAGTATATAAAGGGTGATTCTTTTGAGGTTAGGATTTTCATGCATTAGTATTTGACAGATCACGTGGGATTTCAGACATGGTGTCAAAGAGAAAGATGCTCAGTATGCTTTGACATTTCATCATGAATAGACTTACTAACGAGCCACAACGTCGAATTTTCAGTGAATGGGCCCTAGAAAAGTTGGCAGAAAATCCGCTTTTTTATCGACAAATTTTGTTCAGCGATGAGGCTCATTTCTGGTTGAATGGCTACGTAAATAAGCAAAATTGCCGCATTTGGAGTGAAGAGCAACCAGAAGCCGTTCAAGAACTGCCCATGCATCCCGAAAAATGTACTGTTTGGTGTGGTTTGTACGCTGGTGGAATCATTGGACCGTATTTTTTCAAAGATGCTGTTGGACGCAACGTTACGGTGAATGGCGATCGCTATCGTTCGATGCTAACAAACTTTTTGTTGCCAAAAATGGAAGAACTGAACTTGGTTGACATGTGGTTTCAACAAGATGGCGCTACATGCCACACAGCTCGCGATTCTATGGCCATTTTGAGGGAAAACTTCGGAGAACAATTCATCTCAAGAAATGGACCGGTAAGTTGGCCACCAAGATCATGCGATCTGACGCCTTTAGACTATTTTTTGTGGGGCTACGTCAAGTCTAAAGTCTACAGAAATAAGCCAGCAACTATTCCAGCTTTGGAAGACAACATTTCCGAAGAAATTCGGGCTATTCCGGCCGAAATGCTCGAAAAAGTTGCCCAAAATTGGACTTTCCGTATGGACCACCTAAGACGCAGCCGCGGTCAACATTTAAATGAAATTATCTTCAAAAAGTAAATGTCATGGACCAATCTAACGTTTCAAATAAAGAACCGATGAGATTTTGCAAATTTTATGCGTTTTTTTTTTAAAAAAAGTTATCAAGCTCTTAACAAATCACCCTTTATTTTATCACCAAGAAAAAAATCGTTTGTTACAAAATTTTTATTTTTTCAATAAAAAAAGTTATTTGTGAACCAACAACACAGTCCATTTCGTTTATATCAAACACTGTTCTTTTATGACTTTAGGTCTTTAATAAGACACATTTTACAGTTCATAGTAAAAATTTAATATAGTAGAATGTAGTGTTGAAAATTTTTTCGGAATCTTCCGACTATATCTGGAATATATGTAAAAAAAAACTTTGGTCGAAGCAGGGATCGAACCCACGACCCTTGGCATGCAAGTTGGACGTAGCAACCACTGCTCCACAGTGCCCAACTAAATGTATTTTTCTCTGAAATAAACTTTGTTTAATCGGCTCGTGGGCGCCGCAAGCTATGCTATATAAATATAACTTATATGGGTAATTGTCTATTGATGACAATAACGGCTACATAGCTCAGTGGATAGTGTATTGGCTTTCAAATTGCATGGTTCGCGGTTCGATTCTCCGTCCGGTAAAATTTAAAAAAAAATTATAAAATCGAATAATTTTTTCTACATTGTTTGTATTACAGAAACAGGTGCTAAGAACTAAAAATACCTCGTGGAAGTTAGAAAGGCGTGAGTGTAAATGTAATTAGCGAGAAAGACAGTGTTTTTTGAGTTAAGGTTGGTATTAAGTTCGAGTTTAGCCGCTAAAATCGTCATTGTTTTCACGATTACTTTTCTTAAATAACTCATTTTAAGGAATACAAACTTTGTGAAAATTTGCTTTGGGCTATTCCGCATCAAGTTATAATGAAATCTGCATCAAATATGTATAATTACATGTTTTTTTACCCATTTAGTTTTCACTTCAGTGAAAATTAGCGGCTAAACTTGAACTTAGTACCCACATTTAGTCTTTATGAAATTATTTTTAGATCACAAAAAGTATATTCTAAATAAACTTCCTTACAGCGAAAAGCAAATGAGAAACTAACTTTGTTTATCTAAAATTTCGTTTGGGAGGAAAGAATTTTTTTTTTTACGTGTAGATCGACTAGGAATTTCACCAAGACCCTCCATATATATATATGCTTTATGGGGTCTTAGAGCAATATTTCGATGTGTTACAAACGGAATGACGAAGTTAATATACCCCCCCATCCTATGGTGGAGGGTATAACAAGTAAGTAAAGTCTAAAGTCGGTTGGGGCTGACTTTATTATATTCTTGACCATTTTGTAGTTGTCTGTGGGCCGAAGTAAAACCCTGTACCAAATTTGAAGAAGACGGACTCAAACTGCGAGCAGTACTTTGCACACAAAAATACATGAAAAGACAGACACACGCACTGTTAGAAAAATATGTTTTTCATATGTTCCGATATAAACAAAATGTGTTTCGGGCACAAATTTTAAACACAATATATTTAAGTGCAAACATGTAATGTTCCTAAACTAACACTTAATGTTTGGGACACATATGTTAATAAAGGGTGATACGGTCAAAATTTGGTCAAGGGAAAACGCGTGTAAATCGGTGAAATCGTTTATTTAAAAAATCAAATTAAATTTCTTTTTCAAGTTCAATTAGTATAAAATTCAGGAAAAATATTCAGTTAGGCTTTCGCTTTTCCAAATCCGAATTGCCGCGCCTCACGCTTGACACCTGCCATCAGATTTTGTACAGCCACCTTGTCCACCTTCTTCGCCGCAGAAAGCCAGTTTGCCTTGAACTGCTGCTCGTCCTTAGCAGTTTTTTGGTCTTCTTTGGGTTCCGCTTGACAATAGCCCAGTATTTCTCAATTGGGCGGAGCTCTGGCGTGTTGGGAGGGTTCTTGTTCTTGGGAACCACCTGCACGTTGTTGGCGGCGTACCACTCCATGGCCTTTTTACCGTAATGGCAAGATGCCAAATCCGGCCAAAACAGTACGGAACAACCGTGTTTCTTCAGGAAAGGCAGCAGACGTTTATTCAAACACTCTTTCACGTAAATTTCTTGGTTGACAGTCCCGGAAGCTATGAAAATGCTACTTTTCAAGCCACAGGTACAGATGGCTTGCCAAACCAGATATTTCTTTGCGAACTTCGACAGTGTTATGTGCTTGAAAATATCTGCTACCTTTCCCCGTCCTTTTGCCGTATAAAACTCCTGTCCCGGAAGCTGTTTGTAGTCGGCTTTGACGTAGGTTTCGTCGTACATTACCACGCAGTCAAACTTCGTCAGCATCGTCGTGTACAGCCTCCGGGATCGCGCTTTGGCCGTCGTATTTTGTTTATCATCGCGATTTGGAGTCACTACCTTCTTGTAAGTCGATAGTCCGGCTCGTTCTTTGGCTCGATGCACGGTTGTAGACGATACACCCAGCTTATTTGCGGCATCTCGGAGAGAGAGAGGTTAGGGTTTCGCTTGAAACTACCGGCAAGTCTCTTTGTCGTCTCAGCGGCTTCCGGTTTTCGATTTCCCCCCGATCCAGACTTCCTGGCTGTCGACAGACGTTCCCCAAACACTTTAATTACATTTGTAACGGTTGATTTGGCAACTTTTAGCGATTTTGCCAGCTTTGCGTGCGAGTAGCTCGGATTTTCGCGATGCGCGAGCAAAATTTTGATACGCTGCTCTTCTTGCTTGGACGGCATTTTGACAACTGAAGAGTGAATATGCTTAAGTCTAAATATTATTTAATTTGAATACTCGTGTAAAGAGATAGACATTCGGAAGCGGGCATTAAGTTCGAGTTTTGCTAAAAAAATTAAAAAGTTTATTTTCTTTAAAATGAATTATTAAGGAAAAGTAAAAGGCAAAACTGTCATTTTAGTACCATAAGGCCAACTTAATACTGGCCTTAAGGGTAAAAATGAAATTAAGTAAAAAACACGATAAGTTTTAAATGCATTTAAAATTGTGTTAAATGCTTGTAAAAAACTGTTCACGCCTAACTAAATTTATGAGTATATTATAAAATTATTTATGTATGTTTATACTCGACTCCAAGTTCTTCTTTTGTTAGAGTTTTTGAATTCCTTCCAAAATTTCAAGCTTTTATACCAAAAACAGTTTTTTGTTACAAAATTGTTATTTTCGCAATATATTTATGCAATATATTTTGCAATATATAAAAAATAATATTTTATCCAAAAGCTCAGTCCATTTCGTTTATATCAAGCACTGTTCTTTCCTGACTGTAAATCTTTAATAACACACATTTCGAAGTTTCATTGTAGAAATTTAATTTAATAATATAAAAATATAAATACAAAAATTAAAAAAAAATAGGTGTTCGGTCGGAGTAGGGATTGAACCTACACGCTCACAAAAAATCACTTCTGTAACATATACTCCCAAACATATTTTGCTTCAAGAATATATATTTTTGGGTATTGCCCAAACATTTATATGTTTGATCTCTTCCAATATATAATATGTTTGAAAGCATATTGGTCTAAACAATATATGTTTGGGTAGTCTAAGTTCCAAACATTTTGTATTTTTGCATCCAAATTCAATAATGTTGTCTTCCAAAAAACAATATGTTATTATGTGGCCATATAATATGTTTGGAAGCATTTTGCACCCAAAAATATTATATGCTTAAAAAAATTCTCCCAAACAATATTGTGCTCAAAATTTTATTTATTTATTTATATATTTACAATCATAATGAATTATGAAAATAAACAGGTAATATAGGTGCTAACAACATAGGTATTCGACCTGAATGCTCAAAATTTTGTTTCTGCCCAATTGTATATTCCCCCACATCTTTCTCACTTCCACGAGATTTTTTAGTTCTTAGCACCTTTTTCTGTAATACAAACATTGTAGAAGAAATTATTCAATTGTATGATTTTTTTATTTTAATTTTACCTTTTGCCGGACGGGGATTCGAACAGCGGACCACACAGTTTGTAAGGATCAAAGAAGTAGCTGATCAATTGCCCAAGGAAAAATAAAATGTTAATTTTGTAATAACAAGCAACAACCACCAACTTAATTCAATATCGCTCCCTGTTAAATAGCGCTCCAAGCTACTAAACACATATATGTTTATAGGCTATTTCTAAATTAATATATGTTTGCATCCAAGCATATTATATTTACAAACATTTTATGTCCCAAACATAATATGTTCTAACATATTAACATATATGTCCCAAACATGTTATGCTAGTTTATGAACATTATATGCTTGCACTCAAAAATATTGTGTTTAAAAATTTGTGTTCCAAACATATAATGTTTATAGCCAAACATATGAAAAACAGTCTTTTTCATCCGTGTAGGACCCTTTGCATGCAAGGCGGACATGCTAACCACTGCTCCACGTTGCCAACAAATATATGTTTCTGTTGAATAATGTTTTGTTTGCATCGGCTCGTGGGCGCTGCAAACTATGCTATATAAATTTAACTTATAACGATAATTGTCTATTGGTGACTATAACAGCTACGTAGCCAAGGGGATAGTGTGTTGGCTTAGAAATTGCATGGTTCCCGGTTCGATTCTAAGTCCAGACGAAAGGTAAAATTTAAAAAATTATAAAATTGAATAATTTCATCAACATTATTTGTATTACAGAAAAAGGATCCAAGAACTAAAAAATTTCATGAAAGTGAAAATTATGTGAGGTAATGAGCACAATCTTCTTTGGGGAAAATTCTTCCAAGCATATAATATTTTTGGGCTCAAAATGCTTCCAAACATATAATATGTTCACATTAAACAAACATATTAATGTATCGGCAGTATCCAATAACATATGTGCTTCCTGCAAAATATGTTTGGAACATATGTTAGAGAAGCGATTTTTTCTGAGGGTGCGGACATCGCTAAATCGGCTCAGAATTCAATTTAAAGGCGATCGGTATCCTAATAATGTATCCAATAATGTAGCTACTAACTCGAATATTTCTACTGAACCGAATAATCAATTAAACAGTGCTGTATCGTTTTCTTCTGACCCAATACAAATAATTTCACCGTGTAATATCACTTCACCACTAACAATTACTCCTTCTACTTCCACTACATCTACTCAACAAACTACAGCGACATCTATTTCAAATGTTCATACCTTACTTACGGCAACACCTTCTGGATCCAACAGATACCACACACCATTAACCTCACCTTTACCAACTGTTTCTCCAAAACCTTTAGAAGTGGTTACACCCAAAAAAACAATTTTTGCAGCAAGATTTGCAGCTCAAACTACGAATGAAGACATATCCTATTATATTAAATCTAAATTAAATAGAGATTTTGCAATAAGCGTTTTCAAATTTAAATATCGTGAAAGGCGAAGCAAATCATCCTTCAAAATTATTGTACCAATGGAGATCTATGAAACAATTGTTAATCCAAGTTTTTGGCCACCAAATGCATTCATTTCCGAATATGTCTACAAGGACACTCCTCGTACAGATATTGCTTACTTACCATCCATTAATGCTCCAAAAAACTAATAACTTCTTCTACCGATCTTATATCTATCGTATATCAAAATGTTAGAGGCTTAAACACGAAATTAACATCTCTTTACTCAGACAGTTTTGGTTTTGATTTCCAAATCTTAGCCTTTACAGAAACATGGCTCCAGAGTAAGATTTACGATATGGAAATATTGTGCTCAAAATACAAAATTTACAGGTGTGATCGGGAAAGCAAAGTTAAGAAGACTGGTGGGGGTGTATTGATCGCAGTCTCCACCGACTTTCCTTCAGAACAGATCCTTGTTCCAGTTATCGATAATATTGAAATTTTGATTCTAAAAGTAAATTTGGCTAACTTTTCATTATATATATCTTGTTCTTATGTACCTTCTTCTTCTGATAATGAAATCTATTCACAACACCTTTCGGCCATTAAGTCTGCTTTCAATTCTTCTTTACCGTCCGATGTTTTAGTCGTCTTGGGTGACTTCAACTTGACATCAGTATCGTGGATATTTTCTTCAGACTCTAATAGTCTTCTACCAATAACTTCGAATAGATTTTCTAACGATTTTCTTCATTCCTTGTTCAATTTCGGGCTTTTTCAAATTAATAATATATTTAATTCCTATGGCAAACTACTCGATCTAGTATTTGTCAATCATACATCGGATACTTACCTTAAATCATGTGAACCAATAACCCTTCCAGCAGATACTTTTCATCCTACTCTGAGTGTAAATATATCTACCCCGAGCCTCACACCACTAAAAAGCACCACAGTGAGGAAAGAATATTGCTTCGCGAAGGCAAACTTTTCTAAACTTAAATCATTACTTTCAGAAATAAATTGGAGTGACATATTAACTTCAAATTCGATAAACGAGTTGTCATCTTGCTTCTACTCAATTTTATTAGATTGTATCTCTAAATCAGTTCCTAGATTTACAGTTGATCGTACTTCCGGTCCTCCTTGGAGTACTAGAAACCTTTCAAAATTAAAGAATAAGAAGAATAAATTATATAAAAAATTTAAAAAATCAGGATCCACTCGAGATTTTACAAATTATTCAGTTGCTAGATCACGATACAATTTGGAAAATAAGCTGGCTCACAATAATTATTTAAATAGGATGAGAAATGAGTTGAAAGTTAATCCTAAATCCTTCTATAAATTTGTAAATTCTAAACGTCGTTCGAATTGTATACCGAGTTATATGAAATATGGTTCTATGTCAGCTGATAATGATGTTGATATATCTAATATTTTCGCGGATTTTTTTGCAACCACCTACTCTGATAAATCCTTTAATCAAAATAGTGATTACCCCTACGATATAAGAAATTCCAACCTAATAGACGTTTCTTTTATAGATGAAGATACGGTTTTAAGAAATTTGAGAACAGTCAAGTCGTCATATAATGCGGGTCCCGATGGCATTCCTTCATGTGTATTGAAAGAGTGTGCTGACCAACTTTCTTATCCCCTATCTATATTGTTTAATAATTCTTTAATTTCTGGATATTTACCGCAGATATGGAAAGAATCTTTTATAATACCTTTGTTTAAATCAGGCAGTAGAAATGTAGCCTGTAATTACAGAGGTATTTCAAATCTTTGCGCTATTCCAAAACTTATGGAGAAAATATTGACTGAATCAATTTCTCACCAGGTATCATCTATACTTTGCACTTGTCAACACGGATTTAGAAAGTCTCGGTCAACGATTTCGAACATTTTAGAATTTACATGTCTGGTAAATGACGCCTTCAGAGGTCGTAACCAGACCGATACAATATATACGGACTTCAGCAAAGCATTCGACAAGGTAAACCATTCCCTTCTATTGATTAAACTTGATTTATGCGGTTTTGGAAATTCATTATTAAAATGGTTGAAATCCTATTTAATTGGTAGAACACAAAGAGTAAAATTTGGTACGGCCACTTCTAGGCCTATATATGTCTCATCGGGGGTTCCTCAGGGGAGTCATCTAGGTCCCATATTGTTTTGTCTTTTTATTAATGATTTGCCAACAGTAATAAGACATTCTAATGTCTTGATGTTCGCGGACGATGTAAAGATTTTCCGATCATTTTCTGATTCTGACGAACAATGCTATCTTCAAGCTGATCTCGACGACTTTTATAAATGGTGTGATGTTAATTTGATGGAATTAAACATATCTAAGTGTAAATTAATGCGATTTTCAAGAGGAACTCCTCTAAATACTAATTATTTTTTCGGATCTAATGAACTAGAAGCTGTCGATTCCTATAAGGATCTAGGTTTACTTATGGATCAACGTCTAAACTTTCGTAAGCATATTCTAATGGTAGTTAGTAAAGCTTACACTGCCCTTGGCTTCATGAAACGGTGGAGCAAAGAATTCAACGATCCCTTAGTCACGAAAACTTTATACACTTCATTGGTAAGACCGAACCTGGAATACGGTTCCGTAGTTTGGGACCCCTATTACGCCATTTTTAAGAATATGATTGAATCTGTTCAGAAGCAATTCCTTCTATTTTGTCTTCGTGGACGTGGGTGGAACCACAGCTCACTTCCGTCATACGAATATAGACTAAATATTATAAGATTACCCTCATTGTCAAGTAGGAGGACGATGTTAAATGTGACTTTTGTTATGAATATTATTCAGGGAAAAATTGAATCAGAATTTCTTCTTAGTAGAATTCTGATCAACGTTCCGATCAGACCGAGCAGAAATTTTGAACTTTTGCGTATTTCTTACTTTGGAGCCAATTATGCCAATAACGACCCCTTTCGTCGATTATGCGTACAATTTAATCAACTTTATGGTATAATAAACTTGTCTGAGAATAGAGAATCGTTAAAAAGAAATATTATTTTACATCTAAATAGATAAGTAATAATGTACATATTAGTCTGTAAGGATGTATATATCTATAGACTTCAAATAAAGGAAGAAAAGTGTAAAAAAAAAAAAAAAAAAAAAAAAAAACGATGGGTCTGAGACTGGCGTTACATAAAAATTCACAAACTTATTATACACTGTACCACAGTAGTGGTAAAGGGTATAATAACATAATTCCTGTGAATTTTGAAATTTAAGTTGTCATTTTTATAGAACAATTAACCAAACATATTGACGAGAACTAGCCCTGTTACATACTGTGACTCACGATGCAAATATCATTGGCTCAATTTTAATATTATTTTTGGTTTGTTTAAAAAGATTAAAAAGTCAACAAAAATCAGAAAATTTGATAAAATTTTAAACCAGAATATTTCGAAAACCCAGTCATCGCATAAAAATATTCAATAAATTCATATCCAATTCCTGACGAATCTGTCTTTAATTTACTTACACACAAGTAAAATTTCATCAAAATTGAATCAATGATATTTTTCATTGATGTAACGTTCGTTAAGAAAATGTTCATTAATGGTACGAAATGTTTCATTATTTAAACGAAATTTCGTAATAATAATGAAAATCATCGTTATGTTGTATATTAATGAAATTTGTTTCGTTGACTCAAATTCCATGTCATGTTTTATAAATATAACGAAGGTTTTTCTACCTGAGTAGCAAAAAACAAAAGAAAGAAAAATAAGTCATTTAGCCAAATTCTTCGTCAAATGGACATGTTATAAATAAACATGGCTTTGTGTGTTTCAAAAAAATAAAACAAATATGGAGGTCTAAAAACACTTTCTGATAGTGAAATAACCCACTGTAAAATGTGTGCTACATTGAAGGGCTCTTGTGTTTCGACCTCTGTGAGTACCTCTACCTATCTGGAGCTCATGCATTCACTTGCTTTTCATAATGGGCTTTGTGCCAAACGCGAATTATCTTGCAATTAAAAGTGACACACAGTAAATGTTGCAACAACATCACCAACACAAACAATGGGGGGAGCGAGGACTGAGAAAAGCGAGAAGCAAAGCTAAAAACAGACGATTTGTTAAACGGCTCTAACCACTCGGTGTTTTGTCATAAAACTAATTGCCAGCCTTACTGGCATTTACCCATACAGGTTGGAAGCATGGAAGCTTAGAAGACCCTAAAGCCACCCTGAAACAAGTGCAAATCGCAAACATTTTTTTGTTTGCGAAATACATATGAAGTGTTTCATGTCACAGAAATGGTGTAGGTGTTAGTTTCCGCAGCTAAGGCCGAAAAAAACTCGTTAATTTATTCTGCATAGACACCACAGATGTTATTGGACAACAATACCAAACGAAAAACAAATGAGATCGACATATGAGTGTGGTAGTTTGGAATTCCTTTTTTTATCATATCAAAGTATCAGTTTAAGAAGAAACAATATATATAAAGGGTGATTCTTTAAAAGAAAAAATAAAAAAAAAAACACATAAAACAGGTATATAAAGCAGTAAGTTCGACCGGGCCGAATCTTAAATACCCACCAACAAGAATCAAATATTATAGTTTCCTGTGAGAATTTCAGGGGGATTTGATGACAAGCAGATCAGGTCAAGCAATACACTTCCCGAAGATATATTCAAAGACTAGATCAGATTCTGGATTTATAAGAACCATATTTGTTTGAGTTTTAGAGGAATCATAAACATCGTTTGCAAGTGTGCAAGAAAACGATGAAATAACGCCTTGATTTAAAATCTAACATCTGTAGATTTTTACCCCCATTATTTAAATAATTACCAGAAGTACAATCTGGAAACTATAATTCAGTTTCAAGCTATATTCATTATCAGTGCACATGGACTGATATTCACCATTTTCGGCACACCTCTTTATGTTCCTAAAATACTTCTAGATTTAAAATTTCATGCAAATTTGATAAAAACTATGGTTTCTAAAAGCCCAAGAAGTAAAATCTGGAGATCGGTCTATTTGGGAGATAAACCAAAAAATGGACCAATACACGCCATTTTCGGCTCTCATATTTAAGGTCCTAAAATAACTTTGGATTTCTCATTAGACAAATTGGATAAAAACTGCGGACTCTAGAAGCCCAAAAAATAAAATCATTTCTTGCACACTTATTTATATTCCTAAAAACCTCCAGATTTTCGATTTCAGACAAAGTGGACAACAATTACGGTTTCTAGATGCCCAAAAAGTAATATCGGGAGATCGGTCCATCTGATGGCTATATCAAAACATGGACATATACTCACCATTTTCGGCATACCTTTTTATGGCCCTAACGTACCTCTACGGTTTCTATAAGCCCAAGAGTAAAATCTGGAGATCGGTCTATATGGGGGCTATGTAAAAACATGGTCCGATACCCAACATTTTCAGCATACCTTTTTCGGGTTTTAAAATACCTCCAGATTTCCAATTTCAGGCAAATTGGATAAAAGCTACGGATCCTAGAAGCCCAAGGAGTAAAATCTGGACATCGGTCTAAAAGGGGCTATACCAAAACATGGACCGGTACTCACCATTTTCGGCACACCTCCTTATTGTTCTAAAATACCTCTAGATTTCCAATTTCAAGCAAATTGGATAAAAATTACGGATTCTAGAAGCCAAGAAGTAGAATCGGGAGATCGGTCTATATGGGGGCTATACCAAAACATCAACCTATAGGCACCATTTTTGGCGCACCCCTTTATGGTGCTAAAATACCTCTAGATTTCCATTTTCAGGCGAATTGGATAAAAACTATGGTTTCTATAAGCCCAAGACCCCAAATCGGGAGGTCGGCTTATATGGGGACTATATCAAAACCTGAACTGATATAGCCCATCTTCGAACTTGAACTGCCTGCAGACAGAAGACGAGTTCGTGCAAAATTTCAACACGATTGCTTCATTATTGAAGACTGTAGCGTGATTACAACAGAGAGCCAGACAGACGGACGGACAGACATGGTTATATCGTCTTAGAATTTCTCCCTGATCAAGAATATATACTTTATATGGTCGCAAATCGATATTTCGATGTGTTACAAACGGAATGACAAACTTATTATACCCCCGTCACCATTCTATGGTGGTGGGTATAAAAAACAAAATATTATTTGAGCTCTATGCACTCAAATAAAGTTTACTTGGATCCAAAGATTTTAACCTTTCCTTAATGATTTTGGTAATGATTCGGAGTCAAAGATGCGGCTTCTTTAAAATAAAGACATTTTTTACGGGCCTCCCGTGCTTTAAATCTAGGATCATTAAAATTAAAATTGGATACCGATCTCATTCATCGAGTTTTTATACCCTCCACCATAGAATGGGGGTATACTAACTTTGTCGTTCCGTTTATAACACATCGAAATATTGCTCTAAGACCCCATAAAGTATATATATTCTGGGTGGTGGTGAAATTCCGAGTCGATTTGAGCATGTCCGTCCGTCTGTTGAAATCACGCTAACTTCCGAAACTTGGCATAAGCAGTTGTTATTGATGTAGGTCGGATGGTATTGCAAATGGGCCATATCGGACCACTTTTACGTATAGCCCCCATGTAAACCGACCCCCAGATTTGGCTTGCAGAGCCTCTTGGAGGAGCAAAATTCATCCGATCCGGTTGAAATTTGGTACGTAGTGTTAGTATATGGTCTTTAACAAACATGCAAAAATCCGTCCATATTGGTCCATAATTATATATAGCTTCCATATAAACCGATCCTCAGATTTGACCTCCGGAGCCTCCTGGAGGAGCAAAATGCTTCCGATCCGGTTGTAATTTGGTATGTAGTGTTAGTATATGGTCTATAACAACCATGCGAAAATTGGTCCATATCGGTCCATAATTATATATAGCCCCCATATAAACCGATTCCCAGATTTGAACTCCGGAGCCTCTTGGAAGAGCAAATTTAATCCGATCCAGTTGAAATTTGGTAGGTGGTGTCAGTATATGGTCTCCAACAACCAAGCAAAAACTGGTCCATATAGGTCCATAATTATATGTAGCCCCCATATAAACCGATTCCCAGATTTGACCTCCGGAGCCTATTAGAGGAGCAAAATTCATCCGATTGGTAGGTGGTGTCAGTATATGGTCTCCAACAACCAAGCAAAAACTGGTCCATATAGGTCCATAATTATATATAGACCCCATATAAACCGATCCCCAGATTTGAATTCCGGAGCCTCTTGGAAGAGCAAATTTAATCCGATCCGGTTGAAATTTGGTACGTGGTGTTAGTATATGGTATCTAACAACCATGCAAAAATTGGTCCATATCGGTCCATAATTATATGTAGTCCGCTAACAGTCATGCAAAAATTGGTCTATATCGGTCTATAGTTATATATAGCCAATGGCCAATCACACAAAAATTGGTCCATATCGCCAAAAATAATCTACCAAAATTTTATTGCGTAAATTTTGAGTCCTATAATTTAAGTTGCATAATCCTCCATATTAGGTTAATATTTTTTTCAGTGTGGACAAATTGGTCCATATCGCCAAAAATAATCTGCCAAAATTTTATTGCGTAAATTTTGAGTCCTAAAATTTAAGTTGCATAATCCTCCATATTAGGTCAATATTTTTTTCAGTGTGGACAAAGAAGATTAAGGAACTTGATCAAGTTCTTGAATACCAATTAATTTTGAATTAAAAATTTCATGCATTTGGAAGTTAATCGCCTGTTTCAGTATCAGGCTAACATGAAAAATAATATTTAAAAGAAGTTAGCATAGTAAAAAGATGTACCGCTTAATGTTCCTAATTATGGAAATACTTTTTATCTTCCATACCTATACCAATGATTCCCCACAAATACTTTTGTTTAATAATTCAGTAGGCTTGTTTTAGGGTATGATATAGTCGGCCCTATATCATACCCTAAACCACCCATACTGAATTAGTAAACGTAAGAATTTGTGGGGTATCATTTAAAAAGGTTTGGAAGATAAACTGCATTCCCATATTTCAGAACATTAAGGGCTACATGTTTATGGGAGTTTTATCACAATCTGAACAAAAATGTCTGATATTAGGAGCAAAAGCTGATTTTGCACTTACAGAGTTAGTATACCACTAATATTGAGTCCATTATTAAAACAAGTAAGTAAAGTAGAAAGTCAGGCAGGCCGACTATATCATACCCTAAAACAAGCCTACTGAATTATTAAACAAAAGCATTTGTGGGGAATCATTGGTATAGGTATGGAAGATAAAAAGTATTTCCATAATTAAGAACATTAAGCGGTACATGTTTATGGGAGTTTTATCACAATCTGAACAGAAATGTCTGATATTAAGAGCTGTAGTTGATTCTGAATCTACATAGTTAGTATGCCACAAATATTGAGTCCGTAATTAAATAACAAGTATATACGGCCGTAAGTTCGGCCAGGCCTAATCTTATGTACCCTCCACCATGGATTGCGTAGAAACTTCTACTAAAGACGAACTACTTGGGTTGCGGTAACACTTGCCGATGGTAAGGTATCTTACAAAATCTTTAACACCGTCTTCTAAATTGTAAGTAATAGAGGTCTGCATCGAATAACTTTTCACTACATGTATGCAATTCGCTGTCGAATATAGTACATACACTGTCTTTCTCTCAGAGCGCAAGTAGTGAAGTGAAGAGAACGCTTGCTTGTCAAATACCACCAAGTACTTATCCGAAACAATATGTGTTCCGAAAAAAAGGAACAATAAAAATGTAAGTACTTGAGAAAAAGTACAACATGGATTCTCTTCACTTCACGTGGTACCACAAGTATTGCTTAGCTATGTGCGAAGCAAAACTTTCCATTAATATTAATCATAGATATGTATGTATGTCACATATTTCATATATTTATGTATGTCACACACTTACCTTAACGTTTTCCGTTCTTTATATCAATCCGAAAACATATATTTTGGAGAGTAACTGTTTTCTTGTATTTCTGAAACTTCACGTGGTACATGGAGTACTCTATGAAGTTTTGTTCTCGCAACATACTCGACGTGATCAATCTGAGTACACTTCAATAAGAGAGAAAGAGGAATATGTGTTTGTTGGTAGTGAAGACATCAGAGTAGCAACAAGAAGTTACTCGTGGCTTTTGATGTTCATTAAAATGTGTACCAATTGTTTTGCGACTCTCTCAAATAGATGTACTCATGTAGCAAGTACACGTGTACTCTGCATTTACAAATGCAATTGTGCAGACCTCTAGTAAGTAAGTCCATACGGGGGATATATTAAACAAAAAAAAAAGGGCGATTAAATACGTATATAATTCAGTTCGACAAAATTTTCTATAGAAATAAAAAGTTGACATTATTTTCCATAGAAATAAAATTTTGACTAAATTTTCTATAGAAATAAAATTTTGACAAAATTTTTTATAGAAATAAAATATTGACAAAATTTTCTATAGAAATAAAATTTTAACAAAATTTTCTACAGAAATAAAATGTTGACAAAACTTTCTATAGTAATAAAATTTTGACAAAATTTTGGTAGATTATTTTTGGCGATATGGACCAATTTTGGTGTGATTGGCCATTGGCTATATATAACTATAGACCGATATGGACCAATTTTTGCATGGCTGTTAGCGGCCATATACTAGCGCAATTTACTCAATTTCAACGAATCGGATGAATTTTGTGATCCAAGAGGTTCCGGAGGTCAAATCTGGGGATAGATTTATATGGAGGCTATATATAATTATGGACCGATATGGACCAATTTATGCACGGTTGTTAGATACCATACCATACCACGTACCAAATTTCAACCGGATCGGATTAAATTTGCTCTTCCATGAGGCTCTGGAGTTCAAATCTAGGGATTGCTTTATATGGGGTCTATATATAATTATGGACTGATATGAACCCGTTTTTGCATGGTTGTTAGAGACCATACCATACCACGTACCAAATTTAAACCGGATCGTATAAATTTTGCTCCTCTAAGAGGCTCCGCTGGTTTAATCTGGGGATCGGTTTATAAGGGGGCTATATATAATTATGGACCTATATGGACCAGTTTTTGCTTGGTTGTTAGAGACCATATACTGACACCACGTACCCAATTTCAACTGGATCGGATGAATTTTGCTCCTCCAGGAGGCTCCGGAGGTCAAATCTGGAGATCGGTTTATATATGTAATTATGAATCGATATGGACCAATTTTTGCATGGTTGTTATAGACCATATACTAACATTACATACCAAATTTCAACCGGTTCGGATGAATTTTTCATCCAAGAGACTCTGCAAGGCAAATCTGGGAGTCGGTTTATATGGGGGCTATACGTAAAAGTGGTCCGATATAATACCATCCGACCTACATCAATAACAACTACTTGTGCCAAGTTTCAAGTCGATAGCTTGTTTGTTTCGGAAGTTAGCATGATTTCAACAGACGGACGGACATGCTCAAATCGACTCAGAATTTCACCACCAGAATATATGGCGTCTTAGAGCAATACTGCGATGTGTTACAAACGGAATGACAAAGTTTATATACCCCCCATCCTATGGTGGAGGGTATAAAAAGGAAATCGCTCAATTAGTATGGGTAATAAATTGTGAAACTTGGGAAATATATTTAAGTTAGAGCTATATGTAAGTCTAACTACGATCGACTAATACTTCGTTATTTGAAATTTGAGTAAGATTGGGTAATAAATAAGAGTCTTAAGGTTAAGACCCTAGTAGTCAAATCTTACAATTATATTTGTAATTTTATTGTAAATGTAACATAATTAATAAATAAGAGTTTTATGGCCATATTTGGGAAAATCGAGCGATGCATATATATGGGAGCTATATCTAAATCTGAACCGATTTGGATTATATTTTCGGTTTGTAATAAGCGCGATCTGACCCCATTTATCGAAATCGGGCGATACATGTATATGGGAGCTATATCCAAAAATTGATCAAATTTCTCTCAAATGCAATAGCGTTCGTCCTTGTGCTCAAAATCAATAGTTCTGGTAGGCACACGTTTTGGCAAATCAAAGTTATTATGCCCTGACCACTATGTGGTTTTACTTTTAAAATAAAAAAAATAAATCCTTTTGTCATACATTTACCTTAAACACTGCGAATACTAATAAGAGTGCTGAATGTCACATTCTACTGAGAATAAAAGCAATATTAAATAGTATGTCCTTTGATGTTATGCGAGTAGAAGAGCATAAGCAATTTTTTTCCTACCTATAGTATAACAGCTTAAAGGATTCTTTATTAACATCCTTCTCGACACATGACAAATGAAGTGAAACATCTTGACACCGATACAATCACTATAGTGGCATTTGAGAACGATTTGGAAAATCCTCGTCACCATTTCATGTTGAGGCAAAATGTTACGTGTCCGTCAAGTAGCAATCATCGTTCACTAGGGTAAATGGGTTAGTTGAATTGTCTAGAGCAACCCAGGATATTTTATGTTGTGCATTTACGGCAAATATAACCAAATTTTTTGCTAGCTTGAAAATTGGTATCCAAAAAAAACTACTTTGCTCTCGAACGAAATTGTAGTCAAACAAAATTCTACTTTATTATTAAATAGTTTTTAAGATGTACGTCAAGGTAAAATGTAAATTTAAGTAGCCGAGACACAAACCAGATAGTTTTTTTTCAGCCCATTTAATTTAGGAAGATACAATATTTAATAAAAAATCAACAGCGTGCACTATACCTGCGCAATATATATGGGAAGAGTACCATAAATGCAAGTAGTGCTCTTTCTCCAAAGCAATACCGAAAAGTGGACCGATACACTTGTTTATGGACTCAAAATACTTACATATGTTAGGTTAGGTTAGGTAGCAGCTCGATTGAATACATATAGAACAAGTATATACGGCCGTAAGTTCCATGGATTGCGTAGAAACTTCTACGAAAGACTGTCATCCACAATCGAATTACTTGGGTTGTGGTATCTTAAAACTTCTTAACATCGTTTTCTTAATTGTGAGTTAGTCCATACGGGGTAGAGAGCCAGAATTGAAATATGGGGGTCTCTTATATGGGGGCTATAAACAATTATGAACTTGATATGGACCAATTTTTTGTGATTGGGGATTTGCTCTTCCAAGAGGCTCCAAAACCAACGGTATATATGGGGGCTACATATGATTTTGGACTGATATGGATCACTTTCACGTACAAAATTTCAACCGAATCGGATGAATTTTGCTCTTCCAAGGGGCTTTGGGTGTTTGAGGCCATATATTAACACCACGTACCAAATTTCAACTGAATCAGATGAATTTGGTCTTCCAAGAGGCTCCGGTGGTCAACTTTGGTGATCGGTTTATATGGGGGCTATATATAATTATGGACCGATATAGACAATTTTTGCATGGTCATTTGAGACCATATACTAACACCATGTAGCAAATTTCAGCGGGAGCAGATGAAATTTGCTTGTCTTAGAGGCTCCGCAAGCCAAATAGGGGGATCGGTTTATATGAGGGCTATATATAATTATTCACCGATGTGGACCAATTTTTGCATAGTTGTTAGAGACAATATACTTACACCATGTACCAAATTTCAGCCGTATCTAATGAAATTTGCTTTTCTTAGAGGCTCCGCAAGCCAAATCGGGGGATCGGTTTATATGGGGGCTATATATAATTATGTACCTATGTGGACCAATTTTTGTATGGTTGTTATAGACCATAAACTAACACCATGTACCAAATTTTAGCCGGATCGGATGAAATTTGCTTCTCGTAGAGGCTCCGCAAGCCAAATCAAGGGATCGGTTTATATGGGGGCTATATATAATTATGAACCGATGTGGACCAATTTTTCCATGGTTGTTAGAGACCATATACTAACACTATATACCAAATTTCAGCCGGATCGGATGAAATTTACTTCTCTTAGAGGATCCGCAAGCCAAATTTGGGGGCCCGTTTATTTGCAATACCATCCGACCTACATCGATAACAACTATTTGTGCCAAGTTTCAAGTCGATAGCTTGTTTCGTTCGGAAGTTAGCGTGATTTCAACATACGGACGTACGGACGGACATTCTCAGATCGACTCAGAATTTCACCACGACCCAGAATATATATACTTTATGGGGTCTTAGAGCAATATTTCGATGTGTTACAAACGAAATGACATAGTTAATATACCCCCATCCTATGGTGGAGGGTATAAAAATGGTATATGGTATCATTTTTTAGCAAGCTTCAACAAGGAATTAATTCGATTATTTATCAAGCTCGAGACCTCAATAAAATTTACTATTTATCGGAAATTTTCTCACAATTCTTAATATTTACTATTGATACAAATTTACTTCTTACGAGAAATTTTGGCAAAATTTACTATTTGTAGGGAATTTTGTCAAAATGTACTATTTATAGGAAATATTTTCAAAATTTATTACTTAAAGGAATTTTTGTCAAATAGAAAATTTTGGTAAAATTTACGAAATTTTGTCAAAATCTGCTTTTTATAGGAAATTTTATTCAAATTGACTATTTTTAGAAAATTTTATTAATATTTACTATTTACGGAAATTTTGTCAAAATTTATTTCATATAGGAAATTTTCATAAGAAAATTTTCTCCTCACATTTTTGTGTTCGTCGTTTGTTCAAACTTGGTAGAATATTTTCTTAAAATTTACTATTTATAGGAAATTTTGTCAAAATCTTCTTTTTATGGGAAATGTTATTCAAATTGACTATTTTTAGAAAATTTTATTAATATTTACTATTTACGGAAATTTTGTCAAAATTTAATACATATATTTTCATAAGAAAATTTTCTCCCCACATTTTTGTGTTCGTTTTTTGTTCAAACTTGGTAGAATATTTTCTTAAAATTTACTATTTATAGGAAATCTTGACTAAATGTACCATTTATTGGAAATTTTGTTTAAATTTACTATTTATAGTATATTTCGTCTATATTTACCATTTATTGAACATTTGTCTAAATTTACTACTATTCATAAAAAAATGTCAAAATTTACTGTTTATAGGAACTTTTGGTTAAAAACTTTTTTGTCAAAATTTGTTATTTAGAGAAAATTTTGTGTAAATTTACTGTTTATAATAAACTTTGCCAAAAATTTTCTCTTTATAGGGAATTTTGTCTAAATTTTCAATTAATAGAAAAAATCTACTATTTACTGGAAATTTTATTTGCCTTCGTATTTATGGGAATTTCTATTTAAATTTACTACTTATAAGAAATTTACTACTTATCACTGAATGTTGCCCGATTCTATGTTAAGTTCAGTGACAAGGGACCTCCTTTTTATAGCCGAGTCCGAAAGGCATTTCACATTGCTGTTAAACCGCGTAGAGAAGCTTTGAAACACTCAGAAATGTCACCAGCATTACTGAGGTGGGATAATCCACCGCTGAAAAACTTTTCGGTGTTTTGGTCGAAGCACGGATCGAAACCACGACCCTTTGTATGCAAGGCGGGCAGGCTAATCATTGCACTACGGTGTTGAAATTCAGGCAAATCGGATACAATTTAGAGTCTAGACGCTTAAAAAGTCAAATCGGGTGATCGGTTTATATGGGACCGATACACACCATATTCGGCACACTTATTTATGCATCCACAATACCTCGAGATTTTAAATTTCAGGCAAATCGGATAAAAATTTTCGTGCCTAGATGCTCTGGAGCGCAATAGCCCATCTTCGAACGTGACCTGCCTGCAGACAAAAGTTTGGAAGTTTGGATAAAATCTCAGCACGATATTTTCGCTAAGAAGACTGTAGCATAATTACAACCGCGAGAAAGATAGACGGACATCGTTATAGAATTATAATTTCTCCCTGATCTACACAGACTTTACGTTGTCGGAAATCGATATTTCGATGTGTTACGAATGGAATGGAAAATTTTTATATACCCCCATCACCAATCTATGGTGGTGGGTATAAAAATGTAGAGCATTAGATTTGCTGAAAATTCTAAGAAGCTTTGCTAAATTTGATATATAACGGTCCAGATTTCCTTCCCGACTTAAATGATTCCCTAACTATGGGTATATATTATTTGGGTCTATATTCCATATTTTTGGTTGGCAGATTTCTAAGCAGATCAAAGTTATTTTATCCCAAAGACATAATATCTTTAGATTTAAGTATACATACGTGCTTAGAATTTCAAACTTTTGCCTGCCTAATCGTTATGATTGTTTTAGCCATGCATAAACTCACATACCAATTTCCATAACACCTCCAGTCATCACGAAGAAAATAAACTGGCTATCAGTTTTCACCCAAAGCTCGTCCTGTCTTTTGGGACAAAACATGGTTAAGTAGGCATTTTGCGCTTTTCCGGAAACCACATGTTTTCACACTTTTCTCTCCAGCGACTTGGAGGAAACCGAAAAGAAGTGAGTGAGTGAATGAGAAGGAGAATGAGTGAGTCCTTTATCCTCAAGGGAAGCAATTAGTAGCGCAGTTTGTAAAGAATACCACGAAAAGTGTTTTAGGTTATAAACTGAAATCTAAGTTAGCGAAAAGTTGTACGTGCATTGGCAAAATGCGAAACTACATAGAAAACTCAGTTACCACTGAGTGGCAGGTTTTGCGTTACACTTAAATTAAAGCACCAGGAAACCGTCAACAGTTTCCGGTGACAACTACAAAACAAAATGTCTTTGGCGAGTGAGGACAGATACAAAGAACTTTGCCAGACGAACTAGATGGACAGGTAGTTTTGGTGACTAAGTATCCATTTAACTCTAGCTCTTTTATTCCGTAACGCATACTACCTTTCCTCAAGTTTTTGCCTCGATTGCCTCACCTTAGTGCATTGCTTGAATAAATTATTTCTTCAGTATCTCTATGACACGAAATTACCCCAAAATGTAGTTTAGATTTTGCTAGAAGTTTGCAAACTTGTTGTCCATTCTATTGTGGTTAAAGACAAGAGCAAATTACAGGAACCTGAGTTTAATGTAAAATTTGAAAACAAAAAAACTGATTCAATGAAAACAAATACAAAGAAAAACAAGTATATACGGACTTAAGTTCGGCGGGCCGAATCTTAAATACCCACCGCCACGAATCAAATATTAGGGTTTCCTTTGAAATTTCAGGGGGTATGAGGGCAGATCAAGCAGAGCAGTTCAACCAGTACACTTCCCGAAGGTAAATTTAAAGATTTTACATATGAAGACTATATCAGACTCTGGATTTATAAGAACCATTTTCGCTAGAGTTTTAGAGAAATCTTTAACATCTCTTGTAAATGTACAAGAAAGAATGGACCGGTCCATGTTTTGGGCTATACCCAGCAAAAAAAGCGTCGCCAAAAAAGTAATGAAAATGTTCTTTTTGGATCTGGAAGTGGTGCAAAATTTACGCAGAAGCGATGAATTTAACATGGGCTTGTCATAGGACGGAAGTCCTCCATTTCAACAGCCGTTGCACTGAATTTGCATCACTTCTTTAAGTGTGATCCGAATTCAATGTTTTGGATGTAAATTAAAAAAAATTGTGATATTTTGGCAAATAAATAATTTTTATAATTTTTTATAATTTTTAATGGATTCTAATGCTTGTCGGAAACATTTGACCTTAAATATTTTCAAAAATGCACAATTTTTCAGATTGGATTTAGCATTTTTTTCGACAAAATTTAATTTATTTGTACCATTTTATAAATTCTTACTCTCTTTTTAATTTGAAAGAAAAAAGTTAAAATTACCCTAATCAAATCAAGTTATAACAAGTATATACAGCACTAAGTTCGGCCGGACCGAATCTTAAATACCCACCACCATGAACCAAATATTAGGGTTTCCTTTGAAATTTCAGGAGGGCTTGAGGACTTGAGGGCACTTCCCGAAGATAAATTTAAAGATTTTACCTATGAGGACTATATCAGATTCTGGATTTATAAGGACCATTTTTGTTTGAGTGTTAGAGGAATCATTAACATCTCTTGTAAGTGTGCAAGAAAATTATAAAATAACGTCTTGATTTGAAATATTAAATCTGTAGAAGTAAAATCTGGAAATTTTACATTGAGTTTCAAGCAATTTTCATGATCAGTGCGCCTTCTACACCCTCAAGAAGTGAAGCCGGTCTATATGGAGGCATTACCAAATGGACCGATAAAAACTTAATCCGATACACGTTTTTGTGAGCCTAAAATACCAGAATATTTACAATTTCAGGCAAATCAGATAAAAACTACGGTTTCTAGAAACCCAAGGAGTTAAATCGGGAGATCGTTCTTATGGGGGCTATACTAAAATATGGACCGATACTCACCGTTTTCGGCACACCTCTTTATGACACGAAAAAACCTCTAGATTTCCAATTTCAGGCAAATAGGATAAAAACTTCGGATTCTAGAAGCCCAAGAAGTAAAATCGGAAAATCGGTCTATATGGGGGCTATACCAAAATATGGACCGATACTCACCATTTTCGGCACACCTCTTATGGTCCTAAAATACCTCAAGATATCCAATTTCAGACAAATTGGATAGAAACTACGGTTTCTATAAGCCCAAGACCCAAAATCGGGAGGTCGTTTTATATGGGGGCTATACCAAAATATGGACCGATACTCACAATTTTTGGCACACGTATTTGTGGTGCTACAATACCTCTAGATTTCCAATTTCAGGTAAATTGAATAAAAACTGCGGTTTCTATAAGCCAAAGAAGTAAAATCGGGAGATAGGTCTATATGGGGGCTATACTAAAATATGGACCGATACCCACCATTTTCGGCACACCTCTTTATGGTCCTAAAATACCTCTAGATTTCCAATTTCAAATTACAAATTGGATAAAAACTACGGTTTCTATAAGCCATGGGGACCATACCAAAACATGGACCGATACTCACAATTTTGGCACACGTATTTGTGGTCCTACAATACCTCTAGATTTACAATTTCAGGCAAATTGGATAAAAACTACGATTTCTATAAGCCCAAGACCCCAAATCGGAAGGTCGGTTTAAATGGGGACTATATCAAAACCTGGACCGATATAGCCCATCTTCGAACTTAACCTGCCTGCAGACAAAATACGAGTTTGTGCAAAATTTCAGCACGATTGCTTCATTATTGAAGACTGTAGTGTGATTACAACAGACAGACAGACAGCCAGACAGACGGACAGACAGACGGACATCGTTATATCGTCTTAGAATTTCTCCCTGATTAAGAATATATACTTTATATAGTCGGAAATCGATATTTCGATGTGTTACAAACGGAATGACAAACTTATTATACCCCCGTCACCATTCTATGGTGGTGGGTATAAAAAGATCGATTAAATACGTACACGCAAAAAAATAATTCTTTCCTCCCAAACGAAATTTTAGACAAACAAAGTTCGTTTCTCATTTGCTTTTCGTTGAAAGGAAGTGTATTTGGAAGAAAAGTATATACTTTTTGTGATGAACTTTTATTCTTTTCCAGGATGTAAAAACAATTTCATAAAGACTACCTCAAAAAAAAATTTTTTCTAGCTAATTGCATTTAATTTTTTTCTAGCTAATTGCAATTATACGATTTTATTAATTAAATTTTTTTTTTACCTTTCGCCTGGACGGAGAATCGAACCGCGGACCATGCAATTTGTAAGCCAACACATTATCCACTGAGCTATGTAGCCGTTATTGTCATCAATAGACAATTACCCATATAAGTTATATTTATATAGCATAGCTTGCGGCGCCCACGAGCCGATTAAACAAAGTTTATTTAACAGAAAAATACATTTAGTTGGGCACCGTGGAGCAGTGGTTGCTACGTCCGACTTGCATGCCAAGGGTCGTGGGTTCGATCACTGGTTCGACCAAAGTTTTTTTTTTACATATATTCCAGATATGGTCGGAAGATTCCGAAAAAATTTTCAACGCTACATTCTACTATATTAAATTTTTACTATGAACTGTAAAATGTGTCTTATTAAAGACCTAAACTCAGAAAAGAACAGTGTTTGATATAAACGAAATGGACTGTGTTGTTGGTTCAAAAATAACTTTTTTATTGAAAAAATAAAATTTTTTTAACAAACGAATTTTTTTTGGTGATAAAAGTGTATACTTTTCGAAGCAATTCAAAAAACTCTAACAAAAGAAACACGTTTTCGGTACACGTTTTCCAAACGTTTTTTTTTCTTTGCGTGTAGTTTGACAAAATTTTCTATAGAAATAAAGTTTTGACACATTTTTTATAGAAATGAAATTTTGATAAAATTTTCTATAGAAATAAAATGTTAACAAAATTTTCTACACAGAAAAAAATATCACCAAAATATTTCCAATTAAAAAGTTAATTGAAGTTGAAAATTTTTTCAATTAATAAATTAATTGATACAATTAACTTTTTAATCATGATAGAAACATTAAGTTAATTAAGTCAATGATTGAAATTTTTAAAATGTTTAATTAAAAAATTAATTGATACAATTAACTTTTTAATCAAATTCGGAAGACTAATTCAGTTAAAAAAAGTGCTGATTTTTTTTTTACTTTTTTAATTAAAAATGTATTTCAAACAATCATTTGTTAATCCAAATAAAAACTCTAAGCCAATCTAACTAAGTAATTAAAAATAGTTACCTTTTTAAAAATAGTTACCTTAATAAATTAATTGCGTTTTGCAATCAACATCAATTAAATTTTTAATTGAATCAATTAAAAAATTAATTGAATTTTGCTGAAAAAATCAATTAATTTTTAATCAAGAATTTTTTCTATGCCCAATTAAAACTGTGATTGATACTATCATTTTCGTGATTGAAGACGTTTCAATAAAAAAATTAATTGGATCAATTAATTTCGTGATTAAATCAGAGAAAAAATTTTTTGTGTGTATAGAAATGAAATTTTGATAAAATTTTCTATAGAAATAAAATTTTAACAAAATTTTCTATAGAAATAAAATTTTAACAAAATTTTCTATAGAAATGAAATTTTGACAAAATTTTGTATAGAAATAAAATTTTGACAAAATATTCTATAGAAATAAAATTTGGCAAAATTTTCCATAGAAATAAAATTTTGGTAGATTCTTTTTTGCTTGAGTGGCAACCATGATTATCAACCGATATGGACCAATTTTTGTGTAATTGGAGATCGGCTATATATAACTATAGAGTGATATGGACCAATTTTGGTATGGTTGTTAGCGGCCATATACTAACACCACGTTCTAAATTTGAACCGGATCGGATGAATTTTGCTCCTCCAAGAGGCTCCGGAGGTCAAATCTGGAGAACGGTTAATATGGGGCCTATATATATTTATATGGACCAATTCTGCAACGGTTGTTAGAGATCATATACTAACACCATGTTCCAAATTTCAACCGGATTGGACGAAATTTGCTCCTCTTAGGGACACGCAAGCCAAACTGGGGGTCGGTTTATATGGGGCGTATATATAATTATGAACCGATGTGGACCAATTTTTGCATGGTTATTAAAGACCATATACTAACACCACACGGATGAAAAAGACTGTTTTTCATATGTTTGGCTATAAACATTATAGGTTTGGAACACAAATTTTTAAACACAATATTTTTGAGTGCAAGCATATAATGTTCATAAACTAGCATAACATGTTTGGGACATATATGTTAATATGTTAGAACATATTATGTTTGTAAATATAATATGCTTGGATGCAAACATATATTAATTTAGAAATAGCCTATAAACATATATGTGTTTAGTAGCTTGGAGCGCTATTTAACAGGGAGCGATATTGAATTAAGTTGGTGGTTGTTGCTTGTTATTACAAAATTAACATTTTATTTTTCCTTGGGCAATTGATAAGCTACTTCTTTGATCCTTACAAACTGTGTGGTCCGCTGTTCGAATCCCCGTCCGCCAAAAGGTAAAATTAAAATAAAAAAAAAATTATAAAATTGAATAATTTCTTCTACAATGTTTGTATTACAGAAAAAGGTGCTAAGAACTAAAAAATCTCGTTGAAGTGAGAAAGATGTCGGGGAATATACAATTGGGCAGAAACAAAATTTTGAGCATTCAGGTCGAAAACCTGTGTTGTTAGCACCTATATTACCTGTTTATTTTCATAATTCATTATGATTGTAAATAAATAAATAAAATTTTGAGCACAATATTGTTTGGGAGAATTTTTTTTAAGCATATAATATTTTTGGGTGCAAAATGCTTCCAAACATATTATATGGTCACATAATAACATATTGTTTTTTGGAAGACAACATTATTGAATTTGGATGCAAAAATACAAAATGTTTGGAACTTAGACTACCCAAACATATATTGTTTAGACCAATATGCTTTCAAACATATTATATATTGGTAGAGATCAAACATATAAATGTTTGGGCAATACCCAAAAATGTATATGCTTGAAGCAAAATATGTTTGGGAGTATATGTTACAGAAGCGATTTTTTGTGAGGGTGCATGTACCAAATTTCAGGCGGATCGGATGGAATTTGTTTCTCTTTGAGGCTCCGCAAGCCAAATCTGGAGAACGGTTTATATGGGAGCTATATATAATTATGGACCGATATGGACTAATTCTGGCACGGTTGTTAGAGATCATATACCAACACCATTATCAAATTTCAGCCGGATCGGACGAAATTTGCTTCTCATTGAGGCTCCGCAAGCCAAATCTGGGGATTGGTTTATATGGGGGCTATATACAATTATGAACCTATGTGGACCAATTTTTGTATGGTTGTTAGAGACCATATACCAACACCATGTACCAAATTTCAGGCGGATCGAATGAAATTTGTTTCTCTTTGAGGCTCCGCAAGCCAAATCTGGGGGTAGTTTTTTATGGGGGCTATACGTAAAAGTGGACCGATATGGCCCATTTGCAATACCATCTGACCTACAACTACTTGTGCCACATTTCAAGTCGATAGCTTGTTTCGTTCGGAAGTTAGCGTGATTTCAACAGACGGACGGACGGACGGACATGCGTAGATCGACTCAGAATTTCGCCACGACCCAGAATAATATATATTCTGGGTCGTGGCGAAAATATATATATATATATATATATATATATATATATATATATATATATATATATATATATATATATATATATATATATATATATATATATATATATATATATATATATATATATATATATATATATATATATATATATATATATATATATATATATATATATATATATATATATATATATATATATATATATATATATATATATATATATATATATATATATATATATATATATATATATATATATATATATATGTTATACTTTATGGGGTCTTATAGCAATATTTCGATGTGTTACAAACCGAATGACAAAGTTAATGTACCCCCATCCTATGGTGGAGGGTATAAATTAGTTCTTGATCGGTTTATATGGGGAGTCTGTAAGTAATTACGATCCGATATGAAATTTTGCGCGGTAATTAGAGAGGGAGAAGTGAAGTATGGAGGTCGCTTCATATGGTCCATATATACAATTATGAACTGTTATGAACCAATTTTTGTGTGATTGGAGATCGGTTTATCTGGGGGGTTATATATAACTATAGACCGATATGGATCAATTTTGTTGTTAGCGGCTATACTCGTATACTAGAACAACGTACCAAATTCGAACCGAATCGAATGAAATTTGCTCCTCTAAGAGGCTGCGCGAGCCAAATCTGGGTGTCGGTTTATATGGGGGTTATACGTAAAAGTGGTCCGATATGGCCCATTTGCAATACCATCCGACCTACATCAATAACAATTACTTGTGACAAATTTCACGTCGATAGCCTGTTTCATTCGGAAGTTATTGTGATTTCAACAAACGGACGGACATGCTTAGATCGATTCAGAATTTCAACACGACTCAGATGGGATGGGATCTTATGGGGATCTTATGCGATGGGATGGGATCTTAGACCAATATTTCGATGTGTTACAAACGGAATTACAAAGTTAATATACCTCAGGGAGGGTATAAAAATAGGTGTGCTCAATATGATTTGTATAGGTTTATGCTTTTGGTATACACCCCATATAGAAAGACCTCCTCAGAATTTAGATTTCAATTCATATAAAAGGCGGCATTTCTTTCGATTTTCCTAGTTTCCTCTAAAAATCGAACAAAAGCCGTTCTTACAAATACAAAATCCCATGCAGTTTCCATGTGCAGAAATTTAACTTTCAATGTATTATCCAAATTCAAATTTCATGTATTATTTCCAGTAACCTGCTAAATAGGTCATCTTACGGTCATATACTCGTATGCATAGTTACTTGGTTTTCATATACAAAATGGAAATTAGTTTTCCTTTATTGAATTAATTTTTCTAAACACAAAACAAGCTCATTTCATGAAATATATATGCCTGACTTTTAGTTGGCCACTTTTCCGACCAAAAAATTGCCCATATGTAAACACAAACTCATCATTGCATAGACACACACACACACACAGCAAAGTGTTTTAATAAAATTTTATACAGCAAGTCAATGGAGCGTACACGAAAAATTTTCTGGCCTTTTGACATTTTTTTTGCGGTCCAATGGGCAAATATCCAATTGCTAATGGTGGCATTTTGTATTTTGACCAACACAGCAAATGGTTTATAGTGCTAACCCAACATCAAATACTAATTGGCTTAGATTAGAAATATATTTAATTTAAATGATAACACAAGCGAGGAATCTACGGTAATTACCATAATATTATGGGAGAACATTATATGACATTTATGATAGCCCCTTGGTGTCTGTCCCTCTGTACACATATTTGCTTTTCGCAATTTGTAGACGATCTCTTAAACCTTTGTAAGTTACGCGCAGAGATGGAATATGATCACCTCCTAGAACAAAATGTTATTTTTGAATGGCTAGCCTCTTCAATTTCGCTGAAGGTCGGTGATTCGATTTTTGGAAGACAAATCACATGTCTTCCAAAAACCAAAATGAATTACTAACCGCTATTGCCGTTTTTCTTATTTTTGTATAATCCGCAAACACTATCGCTCCCACAAAAGCTATCCCTGTCTGGCCTAAATATCGAGTTTAGATCTTTACAAAAATCCCAGCAAAAAACACGTCTCCAAAAAAGTAGTGAAAATGTTCTTATTGGATCCGGAAGTGGTGCAAAATTGGCACAGAAGCGATGAATTTAACATGGGCTTGTCATAGGACGCATGTCCACCATATCAGTAGCCGTTGCACTGAATTTGCATCACTTCTTAAGGTGTGATGCGAATTCAGTGTTTTGGATGTGAAATAAAAAAATTTGTGATAGTTTGTCAAATAAATAAATTTTTAAATTTTTTACGAATTTTAATGCATTCTTACCCTTATATGGAACTTTTCAAATTAAATATTTTCAAAAACTCGCAAGATTTCTGGAATAGATTTAACATTTTTTTCGGCAAAATTTAAATAATTTGTATCATTTTATTAATTCTTAATCTGTTTTTAACCTATTTAAAACAAAAAAAAAATTAAATTTCCCATTAAAAATATGAAAAAAGCGAGTTATAAACAAGCATATATGGCCGTAAGTTCGGCCAGGCCGAATCTTATGTACCCTCCACCATGGATTGGTCTTCTACGAAAGACTGTCACCCACAATCGAATTACTTGGGTTTTGGTTTCTTAAAACTTCTTAACATCGTTTTCTAAATTGTGAGTTAGTCCATACGTGGTATATATTAGACAAAAAGGTATATATAGGTACGCCTACAAATAATTACGAATCGATATGGACACGGAACGTAGAAAGCCAGAATTGAAATATGGGGGTCGCTTATATGGGGGCTATATACAATTATGAACTTGATATGGACCAATTTTTGTGTGTTGGGGGATCGATTTATCTGAGGGCTATATATAACTATAGACCGATATGGACCTAGTTAAGCATGGTTGTTAACGGCCATATACTAGCACAATGTACTCGGATGAAATTTGCTCCTCCAAGAGGCTCCAAAACCAAACCTCGGGATCGGTTTATATGGGGACTATAAATGATTATGGACTGCTTTTGGCATGGTTGTTAAATATCATATACTACCACCACGTACCAAGTTTCAACCAGATCGGATGAATTTTGCTTCTCCAAAAGGCACCGGAGGAGTTGTTAGAGACCGTATACTTACACCATGTACCAAATTTCAGCTGAATCACATGAAATTTGTTTCTCTTAGAGGTTCCGCAAGCCAAATCGGGGGATCGGTTTATTTGGGGGCTATATATAGTTATGGACCGATGTGGACCAATTTTTGCATAGTTGTTGGAGACCATATACTAACACCATTTACCATATTTCAGCCGGATCGGATGAAATTTGCTTCTCTTAGAGGATCCGTAAACTAAATTTGGGAGTCCGTTTATATGGGGGCTATACGTAAAAGTGGACCGATATGGCCCAATTGCAATACCATCCGACCTACATCAATAACAACTACTTGTGCCAAGTTTCAAGTCGATAGCTAGTTTCGTTCGGAAGTTAGCGTGATTTCAACAGACGGACGGACGGACATCGCTAGATCGACTCAGAATTTCACCACGACTCAGAATATATGTACTTTATGGGGTCTTAGACCAATAGTATAAACAGAAAAAAGTATAAACAGAAAAAAGTTAAGTGTTTTGGAAACTTCCATCTCTGTTATGAAAACATATTAAATTTTGTTTCGATCTGGCAACTCCTTCATATAGAAACAGGTGTTCAAAAAAGACGCATCCGCAATTTTTTTACAATGGAAAAATTAGAAATGCGTGCTGTCATTAAATATGTACATAAAAAAGGTTTATCGGGACAAGAAATTCATAATGATGAGGTGAATGTGTTCGGTGAAAGTGCTCCTTCATATGCAACAGTAAAAAAAATTGGGTTGCTGAATTTAAACGTGGTCGTACAAGCATTGAAAATGAACCACGTAGTGGACGTCCAAAAACAGCAACAACAACAGAAATTGTAGCCAAAGTGCATGATATGGTATTAAATGATCGACGAATAAAAGTGCGGGAAATTGCTAATATAATGGGCATCTCAAATGATCGAGTCCATTTAATTTTGCATGAAGAACTACAGATGAAAAAACTTTCTCCAAGGTGGGTGCCGCATTTGTTAACAGTCGATCAAAAACGCATAAGAATGAACATTTCTCAAGTTTGTTTGGATCGTTTTAAGCGAAATAAAATGGATTTTAAGCGTCGTTGCATAACTCTTGATGAGACATGGATCGACCATTATACTCCAGAGACAAAAGAACAATCCAAACAATGGACTGAAGCTGGAGGAAATGCCCCAAGGTTAGGTTAGGTGGCAGCCCGATGTATCAGACTCACTTAGACTATTCAGCCCATTGTGATACCACATGGGTGAACTTCTCTCTTATCACTGAGTGCTGCCCGATTTCATGTGCCCCAAAGAAGGCAAAAACAATTCAACCGGCTGGTAAGGTTATGGCAACGGTTTTTTGGGACTTCAAAGTTATTTTATTGATTGACTATCTGCAAAAGGGTAAAACAATAAATTCAGAGTACTATTGCAACCTTTTGGATCAATTAAATGTACAAATTCGAGAAAAACGTCCCGGCTTACAACAAAAAAAAATAATTTTTCATCAAGACAACGCACCAGCGCACAATGGCTAGAATCAACGAATTAAAGTACGAGTTGCTTGACCACCCACCTTATTCTCCTGATTTAGCTCCCAGTGACTTTTACTTGTTCCCAAATCTAAAAAAGATCCTTGCTGGTAAGCGTTTTACCTCAAATGAAGATGCAATTACAGTTGTAAACCACTATTTTGAAGACTTTGAGGAAAACTATTTTAATCAAGGGATAGAATTGCTAGGAAAGCGTTGGACTAAGTGTATTGAAGTTTCAGGAGATTACATTGAAAAATAAAAATATTTTTGAAAACCTAACTATTCTTTTTCCTAACCGCCCTCGTATATATACTTTATAGGGTCTTAGAGCAATATTTCGAAGTGTTATAAACGGAATGACAAAGTTAATATAAAGGGTGATACGGTCAAAATTTGGTCAATATAAACTTGACGTATTTCTTTCAATTTTGCATATAAAAAACCTGAACACCCCTCATTTTGAAGGTGTTTGTGTAGAATGTTGCTCCTATTTTGATTTTGGAATTCACTCTTCAGTTGTCAAAATGCCGTCCAAGCAAGAAGAGCAGCGTTTCAAAATTTTGCTCGCGCATCGCGAAAATCCGAGCTACTCGCACGCAAAGCTGGCAAAATCGCTAAAAGTTGCCAAATCAACCGTTACAAATGTAACTAAAATGTTTGGGGAACGTTTGTTGACAGCCAGGAAGTCTGGATTGAGGAAAAATCGAAAACCGGAAGCCGCTGAGACGACAAAGAGAGTTGCCGGTAGTTTCAAGCGAAACCCTAACCTCTCTCTCCGAGATGCCGCAAATAAGCTGGATGTATCGTCTACAACCGTGCATCGAGCCAAAAAACGAGCCGGACTATCGACTTACAAGAAGGTAGTGACTCAAAATCGCGATGATAAACAAAATATGACGGCCATAGCGCGATCCCAGAGGCTGTACACGACGATGCTGACAAAGTTTGACTGCGTGGTAAAGGACGACGAAAACTACGTCAAAGCCGACTACAGTCAGCTTCCGGGACAGGAGTTTTATACGGTAAAAGGAAGGGGAAAGGTAGCAGATATTTTCAAGCACATAAAACTGTCAAAGTTCGCAAAGAAATATCTGGGTTGGCAAGCCATCTGTACCTGTGGCTTGAAAAGCAACATTTTCATAGCTTCCGAGACTGTCAACCAAGACATTTACGTGAAAGAGTGTTTGAATAAAGGTCTGCTGCCTTTCCTGAAGAAACACGGTTGTTCCGTACTGTTTTGGCCGGATTTGGCATCTTGCCATTACGGTAAAAAGGCCATCGAGTGGTACGCCGCCAACAACGTGCAGGCGGTTCCCAAGGACAAGAACCCTCCCAACACGCCAGAGCTCCGCCCAATTGAGAAATACTGGGCTATTGTCAAGCGGAACCTAAAGAAGACCAAAAAAACTGCTAACGACGAGCAGCAGTTCAAGGCAAACTGGTTTTCTGCGGTGAAGAAGGTGGACAGGTGTCAAGCGTGAGGCCCGGCAATTCGAATTTGGAAAAGCGAAAGCCTAACTGAATATTTTTCCTGAATTTTATGCTAATTAAACTTGAAAAATAAATTTAATTTGATTTTTTAAATAAACGATTCCACCGATTTACACGCGTTTTCCCTTGACCAAATTTTGACCGTATCACCCTTTAAAGTTGTGCCTTCAGAAAAACTTCCAATTTTTTTGCTGAGATGTCTTAAAAATGTCAATTGCTCTTCTCACACTTTTTTATCAGACAGTAAGGATAAATACGTATCGAATTACCTTTGTATGCCAAATTTTGCTAGACTGAATATATTGCCTTCTTACGTTTTAATTTTGAAATTAGATAATGAAAATAACTTGTCAAACGTTTTATTTTAAATCTAGTTATCATAGACTTCTTCAGATTTTGTATGTTAAGATTTTCTTTCATTTTGTTCATTTTAAATTGTATGAGTCTCAGTCGTTTTTGAATTCTCATCAGAATAAATATAATTTGCTATTGTAAATATTCGTGTTTGGATTAATTTATTTTTTTCGCAACACATACCTACAATTACACAATATCGCGTGACTTTTTCTCATATATTTTATTGTACATCGACCACTAGTCTAGCCCTTCATTATTTTTCCACAAAAAATATCCATATGGATTCGCAAACAAAGGAAAGTTATCGGATTGATAAAAACACAATAAAAGGACGAAAGTAACTGTCTACTGTCTAGACGTAGGATATTTTGGTTAGCATTCTTTTATTCTAAATTTTTGGCAAATTTTCTGAAAGTGAAACGTTTATTAAGGCCAACACTTTTTTCAAATTTATTAAGCGTAGAGAAAAAGCGCATATGTCATTATATTGTCCAACTGCTTGATATGTGAAGCAAAAAGAAGAAATCGTCCCCAAAAAGTCTTTTTTGCACCCAGAAGTGGTGCAAACTTGGCGCAGAAGCGATGAATTTAACATGGTCTTGTCATAGGACGGATCTCCGCCATTTTAACAGCCGTTGCACTGAATTTGCATCACTTCTTAATGGTCACATCCGAATCACACCTTTTTGACCATAATAGCCTTCTTTGCTCAAATTTAGCACAAAGTAATCTTCTGTGGTATCAACCAAACCTGCAAGATATCATCCAAATCGGTTCAGATTTAGATATAGCTCCCATGTATATGCATCGCTCGATTTTCCTAAATTTGGTCATAATACTCTTATTTATTATCCAACGTCATTAAATTTTTGAAGTATTAGACTATACTTGGTTATCAGATCAGATTTACCTTACGGAACATCATAGAGAAACAAATTTCATCCGATTCGGTTGAAATTTGGTGCTAGTATATGGCCCCTAAAACCGATGGAGAAATTGGTCCATATCGGTCCATAATTATATATAGGCCCCCATATAAACCGATCCGTAAATTTTGTTTGGCGATCCTATTGGATGAGCAAATTTCATCCGATCCAATATTAAACTTACAAATCTTCTAAAAAACAATTGTTGAATAGTGGATTTCTTTATCGGTTTTGTAAGTGATAAAATGCCTACGACATTCGTTTTGAATATTGTATTTTCTTTATCCATTAAAATTAGAAAATATTTTGCATAATACACCTACAACTCTTGACGTTGAATCTTTAAAAAAGTTTATCGCAAGAAAACCGATAAATATTTTATTTGGATCTTCGTATTTTTATTCCCTAAACCACATAGTGGTCAGGGTATAATAAGTTTGATCGGCCAAAAAATGTGCCTACCAGAAATATTGATTTTAGACCCCATAAAATATATACCGATCGACTCAGAATCACCTCCAGAATCGATCTAGCGCTTGGTGTCCGTCCGTCCGTCCGTCCGTCTGTCCATGTATTTGTTGTTCACAGGATTCCGGTCGCAATTATTAACCGATTTTGATGAAATTTGGTACAGGGAGTTTTTTGGGCACAAGGACGAACGCTATTGAATTTGGAAGAAATCGGATCAAATTTAGATATAGCTCCCATATATATGTATAGCCTGATTTTCCCAAATTTGGCTATAGAACCCTTATTTATTAACCGATCTTACTAAAAGTTGGCTAGATCATGTCCTCTATAGTACTAACTATATGTGCAAAATTTCATCGAAATCGGTTCAAATTTAGATATAGCTCCCATATATGTATCGCCCGATTTTGAAAAATTCGCCCCTAATAACCTTATGTTTGACCATACAGGCTTCATTTCGTAACTGATCTTACTCAAATCTTGCACAAGGTAACCTTTTGTGGTATTAATCAAACCCGCAAAATATTATGCAAATTGGTTCAGATTTAGATATAGCTTCCATATATATGCATCGCTCGATTTTCCCAAATTTAGCCATAGTACTCTTATTTATTAACCAATGTTACTCAAATTTCAAATTTTGATGTACTAGCCGATCGTACTTATACGTACTTGCAGCTCATACATAAGAATATTACTCGATTTTTACAAATTTGTATTTATTACCCACACTAATTTAACGATTTTCTCTTTTTTAATAATGGGTTCAATATTAGTGGCATACTAGCTCCGTTGGCGCAATATCAACGCAGCCAGTGTTGCTAGAAGTAGGGGAAATTCCCTATATGTAGGGCTTTTCTAATATTTAGCGTCTTGTAGGGACGTAGGGCCAGAATGTAGGACATTTTCACTCAACACAATTTGTTACAATTTTTGCATTTTGGTGGCTCTAGAGGAGGAAATTAGAAGCCGGCAAGGCTTGATCTTTAACAATGTGCGGTAAACTTTATTCCTGTAGAACATTTTGTCAACATTTTATTTCTATAGAACATTTTGTCAAAATTGTATTTCTATAGAAATTTTTTTCAAAATATTATTTTTATAAAAAATTTTCTCAAAATTTTATTTCTGTGGAATTTTTTCACAATATTTTATTTCTATAGAATTTATTGTCAAAATTTTATTTCTATAGAAAAATTAATCACAAAAATTTGTTTATAGAAACTTTTTCCACAATTTTATTTTTATAGAAATTTAACAAAAAAGATTACTAATTTGGGTAAAATTCTACCAACTGTGGTAACCGTGGTGGTAATACAAATTTATATTCTAAGCTATATACGTTGCATATTCATGTTTTAAGATAATAAAGTACTTAGAACCATTTTTGTTTTGTAAAATGCTTTAAATTTAACGAAAAATATAGTAGGGAAAATTGTTTGGGAATATATGGGAAATTGGGGAACTTTTTTTGTCCTTGTAGGGTAAACCGAACATTTTCCCTGGCAACATTGACTATGAGCTATAGTCAGATTGACACAAAGCACCCATAAACATGTACCCCTTAATTTTCTTAAATATGCAACTGCGGTTTATCTCCCAGACCTATATGTTACCCCACAAATGCTTATGATTACTAATTCTGTAATGATGGTTTAGGGTATGATATAGTCGGCCCCGCCCGACTTTCTACTTTCCTTACTTGTTTATCAAATAAAATTAATTTTTTCGTTCTATATATGTAGATAGATATATTTTTGCTGAGCACATTCTATGATATCGAAGGCACTCACTTGGTTTCTTTCTTTTCAACTGTTCGACTAGATTCCATCTAGACCAACAATATACGAAATTATTGGGATACTCAATTTATTCGGTTTGTCTGCGCGACAACTCTTTGAAAAGCATTGACTTCGTGTGGTGTATGTCCCTGCTTCAGGGCTAACACAGCTACATGGTGGGTTTACCCAGACTCACCACCACCGAAAAGATTAATGGATTTTGTCTTCACTAGAAATAAATCACAAATTTTATGATTAAACATACAGCCAAATCTACGGCCGGACCAAATACCAACCAACGTGGATCGCATACAATAATTTTTCTTTGAAAACATCATGAGTGTATCTAAAGACAATTACATGCAGGCCAAGTTCGAAGATAGGCTATATCGGTCTAGGTTTCGATCATCTGATTTCTCTGAAATTGGAAACCTAGAGTTATGTTAGGTCAACAAGGTGTGTGACGAATATCGGTCCTTGTTTTGGTATAGCCCGCATATAGACTGATCTCCCGATTTGACACCGCATGGTTTTTCCCTTCTCAAGATAATCGATAAAAATTATTCCATGCGCATCCCAAAAAAAACAGAGGCCATTACTTTGCCAGCGGACTTTTGAGTCTTTCCACGCTTCGGAGACGGTTCACCGGTCGCTGTCCACTCAGCCGACTGTCGATTGGACTCAGGAGTGTAGTGATGGAGCCATGTTTCATCCATTGTCGCATATCGACGGAAAAACTCGGGTGTGTTACGAGTTAACAGCCGCAAACACCGCTCAGAATCATCAACACGTTGTTGTTTTTGGTCAAATGTGAGCTCGCGCGGCACCCATTTTGTACAGAGCTTCCGCATATGCAAATATTGATGATATGACCAACACGTTCCTTTGATATCTTTAAGGCCTCTGCTATATCGATCAACTTCATTTTACGGTCATTCAAAATCATTTTGTGGATTTTTTGATGTTTTCGTCGGTAACCACCTCTTTCAGGCGTCCACTGCGTTCAACGTCCTCCGTGCTCATTTCACCACGCTTGAATTTTGCATACCAATCAATTATTGTGGATTTCCCTGGGGCAGAGTCCGGAAACTCATTATCAAGCCAAGCTTTTGTTTCCACCGTATTTTGTCCCTTCAGAAAACAGTATTTTATCAAAACACGAAATTCCTTTTTTTCCAAAACTTGCTTCACAAAAGACGCTCTATCTCACAAATTAATTGACTTACAGACGTCAAATTTTGACACGAATCATTTGCTTCTTGGGCTTCTAGAAACTGTATTTACTATCCGATTTGCCGGAAATTGGAAATCTAGAGGTATTTTGGGAACATAAAGAGGTGTGTCGAAAATGATCCGTATTGGTCCATGTTTTGGTATAGCTCCCATATAGACTGATCCCCCGATTTTGTTTCTTGGGCTTCTAGAAACTGTATTTATTATCCGATTTGCCGGAAATTGGAAATCTAGAGGTATTTTGGGAACATAAAGGGGTGTGTCGAAAATGGTTCATGTTTGGTATAGCCGCCATATATACCGATCTCCCGATTTTTATACCCTTCACCACTACTGTGGTACAGGGTATAATAAGTTTGTGCATTTGTATGTAACGCCAAGAAATAGTGGTCATAGACCCATCTTTTAGTATACCGATCGGCTTAGAATTAAATTCTGAGTCGATTTAGCGATGTCTGTCTGTCTGTCTGTCCGTCCGTCTGTCTGTATATGTAATTTTGTGCACAAAGTACAGCTCGCAATTTAAGTCCGATCGTCCTCAATTTTGGCACAGGACCGTTTCATGGGACAGAGACAATCGCTATTGGTTTTGGAAAAAATCGGTTCAGATTTAGATATAGCTGCCATATATATTTATCCCCGATTTGGTCATAGTTAGCGTGTTTATCAACCGATTTTCTTGAAATACCGTACATCGAAATATTTTATGAATCTTGCAAAATATCAGCCAAATCGGTTCAGATTTAGATATAGCTCCCATATATATCGTTCGTCCGATTTAGACTCATATGACCACAGAGGCCAAAGTTTACTACCGATCTTCGTGAAATTTTGCACAGATGGTAGAATTGATATTCTACCAATGCTTGGTAAATTTGATTGAAATCGGTTCAAATTTAGATATAGCTCCAATATATATATTTCGTCCGATTTGGACTTATATGGCCACAAAAGCCAGATTTTTGCCGTGATTTGCTTCAAATTTTGCACAAGGGGTACGTTTGATAGTATCGTTAAGTTTGTCAAATTTTGTTAAAATCGGTTCAGATTTAGATATAGCTCACATATATATTTTTCGCCCGATTTGGACTTATATGGTCTCAAAAGCCAGAGTTTTGCCCTGACTTACATCAAATTTTGCACAAGCGGTACTTTTACCGATACTATTGTATGTGCCAAATATGGTCAACATCGATTCAGATTTAGATATAGCTCCCATATATATCTTTTGTCCGATTTGAACTTATATGGCCTCAAAATCCAGGGTTTTGCCGTTATTTGCTTCAAATTTCGTACTAGGAGTACGTTTAGTAGTATCGGTAATTGTGCCAAATTTGGTTGAAATCGGTTCAGATTTAGATATGGCTCCCATATATATCTTCCGTCCGATTTGTACTCATATGACCACGGAGGCCAAAGTTATACTCCCATTTTCGTGAAATTTTGCAGAGATTGCAGAATTATTATTCTAACTATACATGTCAAATTTAGTCAAAATCGGTTCAGATTATATATAGCTCCCATATATACGTACACCAGAGTTGGAAAAATATGGTAAACTGTTACACATTTTAGACCCATTTTCAATGGAAGTTTCCTCCAATTAACTGGATAGCGTTAGCCGATTTAAATTTTAATTCTAGAGATTTTGTAGAAGTAAAAAAATTGTCTCCTTTATATAGCTTCCAGCAAATGTGAAGTCGTTGAGATGGTAACACAAATTTTGTCCTGCATAGGTGTGCAGGGTATAATATAGTCGGCCCCGCCCGACTTTAGACTTTACTTACTTGTTATTCTTGGGCTTTTATAAACTTGCAAATCTAGAGGTATTTTGCGACCATAAAGAGTTGTGCCAAAATTGAGGTGTATCGGTCCATTTTTTGGTATAATCCCCGTATAGACCGATATCCCGATTCTTGGGCGTCTAAAGTCTATATTTTCTAGCCTATTTGCTTGAAATTGAAAATCTAGAGGTATTTTAAGATCGCAAATAGGTGTGTCGCAAATGGTGCCTATCGGTTAATGTTTTGGTATAGCCCCCATATAGATCTATATCCCGACTTTATTCCTGAGGCTTCTAGAATCCGTAGTTTTTATCCAATTTGCCAGAAATTAGAAATCTAGAGGTATTTTAGGACCATAAAGAGGTGTGTCGAAAATGGTCCGTATCGGTCCATGTTTTGGTATAGCCCCTATATAGACTGATCTCCCCATTTTACTTCTTGGGCTTCTAGAATTCGTAGTTTTCACCAAATTTGTCTGAAAGTGGAATTCTAGAGGTATTTGAGGAACATTAAGAGGTGGTGAGTATTGTTCCATATAGACCTAACTCCCGAATTTATTTCTAGGACTTCTGGAATACGGCTGACCACAAGTAGGTCAGCCGAATATGGTGTGTGTCGACCCATGTTTTAGTATAGCCACCACATAGACCGATCTCCAGATTTCACTCCTTGGGCTTCTAGAAATCGTAGTTTTTATCCCAGTTGCACAAAAATGTAAATATACTGGAATTTTAGACATTCAAAAATCTGTATCGCGATTCCATTGTTTCTCTAAAATTTGTGTCGAAAGAAAACTATGCTTGTCTAAAATTTCGTTCCTCAGAAAAGAAAACACTTCTTTCAGGGTATAACAGGCGCACTGATCATGAAAATTGCGTGAAACTGAAAGTAAAATTTCCAGATTTTACTCATCGTATTTATTTAAATAATGGCGGGAAAAATCTACAGATTAAAGATTTCAAATCTAGGCGTTATTTCATCATATACACGATTTCTCTAAAACTCAAACAAAATTGGTTCTCATAAATCCAAAATCTGATCTAGTCTTCATTGGTAGAATCTGGCTAAACTGATATGCTTGGGAGAAAATTTGTCATCAAACCCCCTAAAATTCTACATATTGTCAAGAAACCCGCTACGACGAAAAGTTTTCTAAGTAAACTATTATATTTGATTCATGGTGGTGGGTATTTAAGATTCGGACCGGCTGAACTTACTGCTGTATATACTTGTTTTATATATTTTTGTCAAATTGCATAAAAATGACTTAAGGTTTAATCATTGCCATATTTACACCCTGCGCCACACTATGGAACAGGGTATTATAAGTTAGTGCATATGTTTGTAACACCCAGAAGGAGACGAGATAGACACATGGTGTCTTTGGCAATAATGCTCAGGATGGGTCCCTGAGTCGATATAGCCATGTCCGTCTGTCCGTCCGTCCGTCCGTCTTTCTGTGAACACATTTTTGTGATCAAAGTCTAGGTCGCAATTTAAGTCCAATCGCCTTCAAATTTGGCACATGTTCCTAATTTTGGTCAGAACAGAACCCTATTGAGTTTGGAAGAAATCGGTTCAGATTTAGATATAGCTCCCATATATAGCTTTCGTCCGATATGCACTAATATGGACCCAGCAGCCAGAGTTTTATACCGATTTGCTTGAAAATTTGTACAAACATAACACTTAGTCGTATAGTCAAGTGTGCAAAATTTGATTGAAATCGGTTCAGATTTAGACATAGCTCCCATATATATCTTTCGCCCGATATGGACTTATATGGCGCCAGAAGCCAGATTTTTGGCCGAATTTGGTTGAAATTTTGCACTAGGAGTACAATTAGTAGTATTGTCAAGTGTGCCAAATTTTATTGAAATCGGTTCAGATTTAGATATAGCTCCCATCTATATCTTTCGCCCGATATGGACTAATATTGTCCTAAAAGCCAGAGTTTTGGCCCAATTTGGTTGAAAATTTTCACAGGGAGTAGATTTAGCATTGTAGCTATGCGTGTCAAATTTGGTTGAAATCGACTCATATCTTTAATTAAATTTATTTATTTATTTATTTCACATATTATCCTACACAACAAGATTTGAATCTTATAATTACAGTGTAGGAGTACAAACGCACATTAGTAAAAAGGTATATAAAGCATAAAAAATTACATATATAAAAACAAAATAAACGCTAAAAAAAAAATTAAAATTAGAACTACTTGAGTATCCATCATACATTGAAACAACAAAGAAGAAAAAATTATAAACTTGTAAAACAAAATTTAGTTTTAGTTTGATAAAACCATATTTAGATATAGCTCCCATATATATCTTTCGCCCGATATGCACTTACATGGACCCAGAAGCCAGAGTTTTATCCCGATTAGCTTGAAATTTTGCACAATTAGTACAATTGGTAGTATAGTTATGTGTGCCAAATTTGATTGAAATCGGTCCAGATTTAGATATAGCTCCCATATATAGCTTTCGCCCGATTTACACTCATATGACCACAGAGGCCAATCTTTTACTCCGATTTAATTAAAATTTTGCACAGGGAGTAGAATTAGCATTGTAGCAATGCGTGTCAAATTTGGTTGAAATCGGTTCAGATTTAGATATATCTCCCATATATAGCTTTCGCCCGATTTACACTCATATGACCACAGAGGCCAATCTTTTACTCCGATTTAATTGAAATTTTGCACAGGGAGTAGAATTAGCATTGTAGCAATGCGTGTCAAATTTGGTTGAAATCGGTTCAGATTTAGATATATCTCCCATATATAGCTTTCGCCCGATTTACACTCATATGAGGCCAATTTTTAACTCCGATTTAGTTGAAATTTTGCACAGGGAGTAGAATTAGCATTGTAGCTATGCGTGCTACATTTGGTTGAAATCGGTTCAGATTTAGATATAGCTCCCATATATATGTTTTCTTGATTTCGACCAAAATGGTCAAAATACCAACATTTTCCTTGTAAAATCGCCACTGCATAGTCGAAAAGTTGTAAAAATGACTCTAATTTTCCTAAACTTCTAATACATACATATCGAGCGATAAATCATAAATAAACTTTTGCGAAGTTTCCTTAAAATTGCTTCAGATTTAAATGTTTCCCATATTTTTTTACTAAAATTGTGTTGCACCCTAGTGCAATAGCCAACGTAAATTTTTGAGTCTATAGATTTTGTAAAAGTCTATCAAATTCTGTCCAAATCGAGTGATATTTAAATGTATGTATTTGGTACAAACCTTTATATATAGCACCCAACACATTTGACGGATGTGATATGGTATCGAAAATTTAGATCTACAAAGTGGTGCAGGGTATAATATAGTCGGCCCCGCCCGACTTTAGACTTTCTTTACTTGTTTTTTACTAACATTGTGTTTCGTCCCAAGACATAAACCGATTTTAATTTTAAGCCTAGAGATTTTGTACAAGTATTAAAAAAAATTCTTCAAATTGGTTCAGATTTAAATATTTGTATATTGTATGGTCATAAATCGACATTTTGCTGAGTTACAAATGTTAGTGACAAACTTGTAATACCTCCATCCTATGATGATGGATATAAAAAGAATAAAATTATACCTTCTCCATATACACGGAGACGGTGACAAACAACATTCTTTAAAGGTGTTTTTCGTTTCTTTAATCATTTGTCCTTTGCTTTAACAAATTTGCCTTTATCGTTCTGTAGGTGCCTGTGCCTCTCCAGGAAGCAATTAAGCACTCCATTGAGTGATGACATTTACCGTATGGAGAATCCTTGTTCTACAATTAATTCAATTTCGTACAATTGTGACCCTGTCAACAGTGATACCCTGCAATATTTTCACAATGGCTGAAATAAATGAAATTTTAAAATGTCTTTTAATTAAAAACACTATGGACAAGAAATAAATCCAACTCTCACTGCCCAAACCGCATTCGCATGTTACCTATGGAATTCTTATTTAATGGGTGGAAACATACGTATGGAGTATACACATGCCGGAACAATGTTTTCCATTTGCAACAAGAAAGTATAAGAAATTAAGAAGAGAAATATGGTGTTTTCCATTTTTATTCTTTGTTGGCTACGGCATTGGCCAATATTGCGTTTAAGAGATACAAAAACCGAAAATCGATTTTAACAAAAACAAACATAACAAGTATATACGGCCGTAAGTTCGGCCAGGCCGAAGCTTATGTACCCTCCACCATGGATTGCGTGGAAACTTCTACTGAAGACTGTCATCCACAATCGAATTATTTGGGCTGCGGTAACACTTTCCGATGGCAAGGTATCTTAAAACTTCCTAACACCGTCTTCTAAATTGGAAGGTAGTCCATACGTGGTATATATTAAACTAAAACAGGCGGATTAAATACGTATATAATTAAGTTTGACAAAATTTTCTGTAGAAATAAAATTTTGATAAAAATTTCTATAGAAATAAATTTTTGACAACACTTTCTATCGAAATAATATTTTGTCAACATTTTCTATAGAAATAAAATTTGACAAAATTTTCTATCGAAATAACATTTTGACAAAATTTTCTATAGAAATAAAATGTTGACAAAATTTTCAATAGAATTAAAATTTTGACAACATTTTCTATAGGATTAACATTTTGACAACATTTTCAATAGAATTAAAATTTTGACTAAATTTTCTATAGAAATAAAATCTTTGTAGATTATTTTTGGCGCGAGTGGCAACCATGATTATGAACCGATATGGATCAATTTTTGTGTGATTGGTGATCGGCTATATATAAATATAGACCGATATGGACCAATTTTGGAATGGTTATTAGCGGTCATATACTAACTTCACGTTCCAAATTTCAACCAGATCGGATGAATTTTGCTCCTCCAAAAAGCTCCGGACGACAAATCTGGAAATCGGTTTATATGGGGGCTATATATAATTATAGACTGATTTGGACCAATTTTTGCATGGTTGTTAGATACCATATATTAACACCACATACCAAATTTCAACCGAATCGGATGAAATTTGCTTCTCTTAGAGGATCCGCAAACCAAATCTGGGTATTGGTTTATATGGGGGCTATATATAATTATGGACCGATATGGACCAATGTTTGCATGGTTGTTAGAGACCATAAATTAACACCACATACCAAATTTCAACCGGATCGGATGAAATTTGCTTCTTTTAGAGGATCCGCAAACCAAATCTGGGGATTGGTTTATATGGGGGTTATATATAATTATGGACCGATATGGACCAATTTTTGCATGGTTATTATATACCGTATACTAACACCGTGTACCAAATTTCAGCCGGATCCGATGAAATTTGCTTCTCTTAGAGGCTATACTAGCCAAATCGGGGGATCGGTTTATATGAGGGCTATATATAATTATGGACCGATGTGGACCAATTTATGCGTAGTTGGCAGAGACCATATACTTAAACCATGTATCAAATGTGAGCCGGATCGGATGAAATTTGCTTCTCTTAGAGGCTCCGCAAGCCAAATCTGGGGATCGGTTTATATGGGGGCTATATATAATTATGGACCGATGTGAACCAATTTATGTGTAGTTGTTAGAGACCACATACTAACACCCTGTACCAAATTTTAGTCGGATCGGATGAATTTTGCTCCTCCAAGGTGCTCCGCAATCCAAATCTGAGCGTCGGTTTATATGGGGGCTATATGTAAAAGTGGTCCGATATAGCCCATTTGAAATACGATCCGACCTACATCAATAACAACTACTTGTGCCAAGTTTCAAGTCGATAGTTTGTTTCGTTCGGAAGTTAGCGTGATTTCAACAGACGGACGGACCCTTTCGATGTTTGTGCTAACAGATTATGACGTTTGTTAGCTTCTTAAACCAAGTCCAGAGTATTTGAGTATCTGATGCTGTTGATGAAAAAACTATTCTAACTCAAATACAAAATAAATAAAGAAACTCAAAGTACACCGAAAAAAAGTGAACTGTTTTATAGGAAGAATGAACTACCTCGCTCGAAAATTGAACTAAATATTACTCCACATTTTGAGATTTCCACAAAGCGTTGTTAAAGCCAGGAAAGTTTAATGCCCTGTTGTACTTTTTAACTGAAGTTCACGAAATTACATCATCTCATAGAAGAAAAAATGAACTAAAAGTAAAGAAGAAAATCATTGGCGCCAAATCATGACAATTTCAACCATACAGTAGTTCATTCTTACTATTTTTGGGAATCGTACGAAAATCTTCTTTTGTTTTAGTTCATATTAAACTCATGTGTACGGTCACTGAACTTTATATCCACGTTTAGTTAATAAAATTTTTGAGACATACTTAAAAAAAGTAAGATTTCATTAAGCTGTGTGAAAATTTCGATAAAAATAATAAAATTTAACTACAAGCAAATAATTTTTTTCCAATTAACATAAGTTAAATTTAACATTAGTTTAACTACGGAAATTTTTTTCTGTGTGGTCAAAAAGGTGTGATGCAAATTCAGTGCAACGGCTGTTAAAATGGTGGAGATCCGTCCTATGACAAGTCCAAGTTAAATTCATCGCTTCTACGCCAATTTTGCACCACTTCTGGATACAAAAAGACATTTTAACCAGTCTTTTGGAGACGCTTTTTTCTGGGTATTCAGACCATTGTGATATCACAGTGGTGAACTTCACTCATAGCACTGAGTGCTGGCGGATTCTATATGTATTTCAATGACGAGAGACCTCCTTTTTATAACCGAGTCTGAACGGCGTTTCACATTGCGGTGAAGCCACTTAGAGCAGCTTTGAAATACTCAGAAATGCTGGTACTAAGAGGGGATAATCCACCGCTCAAAAATGATCCTGTATACGCATTGCACTACGGTGGCTCCCTTTTCGATATAACTCCTCTATAGACTAATCTCCCGAGTTTACTTTATGGAGCCGAGCTTGGACGAACTTGTTAACGTAATATATTCTTGTTTTGAAGTGTTATGGCTTTCGATTCACTTCAGGATCGAAAAAGAAAATTTTCATTGCTTTTTTAGGCACACATTTTTTGCTGGGATGGTTCTAAATAACCGACAAATGCTCATTAACCCCCATTTTCAGGAAGCTCCGTTAGTGCTACGTTAGCTAACGAACTTTTAAACCGTACTATGGACATGCCTGTCATCTTGTCTATATGTTCCATATGCCAGTTAGGAAATTAACTGCTAAAAATTTTTCAGTTAAAGTTAACCGGAGAGAAGATATTTCGACTTTACTTTCTGTTAACTGGGAGTTAAAGTCTAACGGAGATGAAAATGACCGTAAGTAATGTATACAAAAATTAAAACATATGCATTAAGAAAAATTTTATTGGATTTATTATGAAACTAAACATTGATCTAAAGACGTCCTAATTTCAAATTAGTAAATTTTCAATTTCAAATTTCCTTTTGAGTTTCAAACACAAATTCTTATGAAAGTCCCCATTTGGTTAATTGTATGATTTTCGCGACCCCAAAAGAACTTCAGAGTGTGAAAGGAAAGAAGAAGAATACGAAAAAACAGTTGGATGTTCACAAACATCTGGGGTATGTGAAACAAAGAGAAGCGTCCTTAAAACCGATGGCACAGCCATTGTGTC